>NW_021703772.1:26681390-26850459 GCF_005190385.1 Monodon monoceros
GTACTTACTAGGTATTCCACTACAGTGTTGCATAGGAATGATAAGAATGGACATGCTTGTTTGTTTCTGATCTTAGAAGGAAAACATTCAGGCTTTCACGTTAAAAATGATTTCTTTAAAGTAGATTTTTAGTAGAAGATTAGATTAGATTGAAGAGATTCCATTCTGTTCCTAATTTGATGAGAGTTTTTATCATTAATGGATATTGAATTCTGTCAAATATTTTCTACATCAATCAATATGATCATGTGGGTTTTTTCCTTTGGATTATTAATTTAGTGAATTACATTGATTGCATTTTGAATATTGATCCAACCTTGCATTCCTGGGATAAACCCCACTTGGTCATCATGTGTCCTAATTTTTACGTATTACTTGGTTCTATTTGATATAGTTTATTGGGAATTTTTGCATCTATCTTCATAAGAGAAATTTGCCTGTAATTTTCTTTTCTTGCACTGTCTCTGCCTGGTTTTGTTATCCTGGTAATGCTGACCTCATAAAATGAGTTGGGGATTATTACTTTCTTTTTCCTCCATGCCATTGATTTGTTGGAAAAAACCTGGTCATTTATTTTATAGAATGTCCACCATTATTGATCTGACTGATTTCTCATGGTGATTTCTAATTTAATCCTCTATTCCCTATGTTACCTGTAAACTGATAGTTAATGCTAGAGGCTTGATTACACTCAGGCTCAATATTTTTTGCCCTGGAAACTTAATATGCAGTGCTGTGAATATTCTATTGCATCACACCATGAGACATAATATCTAGTTGTCTCACTTCTAGACACACTGAGATTGATCAGTAGATTCAGACAGTATTAGTCTTATATCTTTGTAAAATTCCCTATCAACATTTTACCTAATGGTTTTAACATCCATTGATAGTTATTTACAAGATCTATTATTTAATTAGGAGTTGTAAAGGATGACTTTCTAATTTTCTAACTCCTTTTTGCATTTATCAACTTTCATGAAAAAGAACAATCATCAACTTTTTGAATAACTGGGTACTCTGGGAATCAGAAGAAGACACAGAAGTGTAAGAGGTTTGTTGAGAGGTAACATCTATCAAAGATGGACAGGGAAGGAAGTCATATTGGGCAGAGATAAATAAAGGAGTCTTAGGCCATGAAGCAGATGTGACAAAATCTTGTCCAATCCAAGGAGGAGATCTGGAGTAAAGGCTGCCCATTAGAGGAGTCCCACATTTGGCAGAAATGGTTAGTCCCTGGTTCTGCGCTGCTCAGTCATTGTCCAAGGACTGCCTGAGGAGGGGATGGCCTTGGCTCAAAAGCTAATGTGAATCCTAAAGGTACTAACAGCTGGAGGCAAGTTGTTTCCTGAAGGGAGATCTGGGTGTTGCACCTACATGGCTGCCACATGCTGACATAGAATTTATAAATAAAAGGCAGACTAAATTCTTGATTTTTTTTCCTTTTATCAATTTTTAGAGTAATGCATAGGTGCCCTAAGAACTTCTGATGGTAGTGATTTTTTAGTATAAATAAGAACTCATGGATTTTGGAGATGTTGATACATTTTAATTATTACAGTCATTATTCTTTTGGGTACATAGATAGTTTCATCTCAGGCCAATAAGAATCTCTTCAAGTTTTTATATTTTTTTCCTTTTTATTATGGAAAATGTCAAATATACACAAAAGTACAGAGAATTGTATAATGAACCACAACGTATACATCACCGAGCTTTGACGATAATCAATTCATGACTAATCTTTAGTCATCTATATCCCTATATACCCTCTACTCTCATGGATTATTGTAAAACAAATGCCAGACGTCATGTAATCCTGAATCATTTCAACATGATGCCTTTTTTTTTATGATAGTGTCCTTGGTCTCTGGCACAACAAAAATTTCCATACCCATTGTATACAATTTCTGCCCTAGAGTTGAAATCAGCCATTTTCTCAAAGATCCCTAGTTTATTTTAGTTGGATTTTTCTAGTTTCAAGCTATTACCAAATTTATTTGTTTATTTTACATTCTGTTTCATGAAATTCCTCTTGAAACTATTTTGATTACTAAAAACTGTATTTCTTATTCAGTCTTTTTCTTAAATTTAAACTCACCAGAAGTTTATATTACTATATCCCAAGAGAAGTTATGTTCCATTTTACAGTAGAAAAGTATATAGATAGAATGTTTTCTGGTGTAAGAAACAGAAAACCTAAATCAAATTTGGCTTTAAAAATTGATGAAAGGGCTCACAAAACTAGAAAGCTCAGAGATAGGGCAGACTCAAAGCTGGTTGACTGCACAGCTTAGCTTTTCACTAAAGACCCACTTTACCAGTTTATTTTCATCTTTGTGTTCTGTCATTTAGAGTGTAGGGCTAATTTTAAAACTGGGTTCTCTGATGGTGATGGGATGGACTTTCTTATTCGTATCTAGAGAGACAGAATGCACTCCTGCCCAGTATTTTGGGCATAAGAGCTGAAATTCATTCTCATGGGGTTCGTTAGTTAGTCCCATGCCCATCTCTGAACGAATGATTGTGCAAAAGGAAATGGAATGCCTTAATTGGCTTAAGGCAACTGGGGTCCACTTTGGGACATGGAGATAGGATTAGATTCACTCAAAGCACATGAGCTGGGTGGAGAGCTGCATAACAGCATGAAAAACAGGAAAAATGTTAGGAAAGGGAAATTGTGGAATAGAAACTAAATTAGGCAACTAACAAATACCTACTATAACAACTACAAACTAGACCTGGTTGTTAGGATCGGCGCCTGAAGACTGTCACATCTTTTGACAGGACTTTTGTAGTAGAGTTTTAATATTAGTCCATGCACAGATCTCCTTTCTGGGCACGTGAGAAGTTTATATTTCCTTGTTCCCTTGTAATTGTGTGACTAGTCCTTGCCAATGGATTGTGGGTGGAAGTGTTGTACCCTGTGGCAGGAATTGTAGAGGTGTTATGGGGGTAACATATGATCAAAGTATAGAATGTAGATTCAACTTATGGAAGACAAGCACTCTGGAAAGTTACCTGGACCTGCAACAGACTTTGTGTGAGAAAGAAAGTTTTTTTTGTGTTAATTCACTGTCATTTGGGGGGTTGTTTGTTACTGCATCATAACTTGACCCATCATAACTGATAAAACTTCCATACGTTCTTTACATGGTAAGTAATTGAGGAAATAGAACCGGTGTTACAATACATATGTAACACCTTCAGCGACCCCAAGAAATTGCCCTGATATGCATACTTCATATGAAATGAATCAGAATATTGGGACAGTTTTTCAATTGTAGTGAGTTCTGACCAGTATTTCTGGATATGCTTGTTTAGGGTAAAGACCTTTATAGGAGTAGTGTCTGAAAACAACACTTTTATCGTTTTACTTCCTTAATGCAAAACTCTTCAATGGTTCCACTATTACCTACAGAATAAACTTTACATTCCTTACTTAAATTTCCATATTTTGGTCCTAATCTACCTTTGTAGACTGTGCACCATTATTCTTTTTAATTTCATCAGTAGGTTCAGCAGTCGTAACACCCATGGGCACAGCCATAGAGCCTGAAAAGGGGAATGTAGTTCAAGAATCTCTTTTATGGGTCTTTTTGTTTGACGCCCTACCCCAATACTGGGCTCCCCACCCCAACCAGTGTGCTACATTTAGCTGACTCTGGTTTTAGACATTTTGCTGTGGAAACTTAAGACCATTGCCTAACATCTATTTTCCCCTCCTCAATAATAATAATTCCTGTATAGCAGAGGTGACAAGGTGTTCAAGTTTAGCTGTATTTCCTAGTCTCCCTTGCAACTAGATGTATACACATAATCAAGTTGTAGACTTGTTGAGAGGGACATCAGGAGAGGTACCTTAAAGGCCCTGTTTGCCTAGTATCCCTTTCTTGCCTGCTGCTTGGGAAGTGGATATGATAGCTGGAGTTCCAGTAGCCCTGTGGCAACATGAAGTCACTTTGAGAATGGAAGCCAGGGCTGAGAATGGCAGAAGAGAATAATAGGAAGGAGCCTGCATTCCTGGTTATCTTGTGGACCTGATATATCAGCTCTGGGCTGTCTCTCAATTTTTTTTTTTTTAAACCACATTTCATTAACTCTTAAGATGCACCATTATCTATATATTATTAAGAAAAAAAGCCCCCACTGCCAATCCAACTGATACAATGCTTTCTTATTGCATCCACACTGAGGTCACTCTGATTTCAGAAATGTTAAACTGTGAAAAAATGTGTCTTAGAATCAATAAGATATGTTATAGCGGAGAGTATTAACCCCTGTGTCTTTAAGCCATCATTATTTGGGGCTTTCAAATGCATTTCACACAGACTATGTGCATTGTAACTGATGCAGACTCGTTTTTAATTTTTCTGCCTGTCTTCATTTTGGACTTAAAACTCCTTGAGATTTCTGAGTCACAGCCTTCATCAAGGAGCCCTTGTTTTAAACATCAACTTCATTGAAGTATAATTCTCATACAATAACATGTAGCTGTTTTAAGTATACATTTTGATGAGTTTTGGCAAATGCACGTACCCATTTGACTTCCACCTTGATCAAGATAGAGAGTATTTCCATTACCCCATATACCCTTCCCCCTTAATTCCCTGTACTCCAAGCCTAAGCAACTGCTGATCTCCTTTCTGTCATTATGCGTTAAATTTGTCTTTTGTAGAGTTTTATATAAATGGAATCACAAAATATTTCTTTTGTGTCTTGCTTCTTTCACTCAGCATACTGTTTGAGACTCAACTATGTTGTCCTATATACCAACAGTTTGTTTCTTTTTATTGCTGAGTAGCATTCCATTATATGGATATACCACAATTGGTTTTTCACCATTTAATGGATCTTGGGTTGTTTCCAGTTTGGGGCTATTGTGAATAAAGGTGCTATGTATATTTGTATACACAGGGAGTCATCTTTTGGTCCCTCTAAAGTCATGGGCCTGTTCTGGCTACTCTTGTATCCTGCCCTTGTTCTAAGAATCCTATAGCTCTTGCTGTGTATCCCTACCTTTTGTCTGCTTGTCTGTTGATCCTGATTTAAAGCTAAATCTGTCCTGAATAGGAATTATCACCTTTAGCCCTGCTACTTTACCTATTCCACTTTTTAAACATGATTATAAAAAGAAAGAATTAAAAATACTAGAATATGACAGGGGAGGACAGTTGCCCTGGGTATGGAAATATAGAGGAATAATAGTTCAGGCTTCCAAACCAGCTTTCTATTCTATGAGAGGTAGTGGGGAAAGAACTCTGTCTTTGGAGCCAGACGGGTCTGTTTTTCAAATCCCAAATTTGGCCATTTTTTAGTGTGAGAATCGATATATATTACTGTATCTAACCTTATTGAGTTTTTTTTTTTCCACCTGGAAAATGAATATAACACTCACTTTGCAGAGTGAGAATTAAATGCATATATTCATTTAACAAATATGTGTTGAAAACCTACATCTGCCAGGTCCTGTCCTGGGCTCTGGGGATACAGCAGTAAGCAAAACAGCAAAAGTGCCTGACCTCATGGAGCTTACATTCTGCTTAGAAAGGCAAGACAACAAAAACAAAAGAA
Source organism: Monodon monoceros (assembly GCF_005190385.1). Lineage (NCBI taxonomy): Eukaryota > Metazoa > Chordata > Mammalia > Artiodactyla > Monodontidae > Monodon > Monodon monoceros. The sequence continues at coordinate 26,686,965 of NW_021703772.1, forward strand.
TGAAAATCTGTGTTACATTAGATGGTCATAAATCCCATAGAGAAAAACAGAGCAGAGAAGGGGGATAGAAAAGGCTGTAATTGTAACCTCTTCTTGGCTGTGAGCTACTTAAGACTAGGTATGATCTTTCTTCTGTATCACTAGCATTTATCATAATGTCAGCTGTATATTAAGTGCTGCACATGTTTCCTGAGTGAAAGGAGTGACTGAATAAAAACCAGTGTTGAGGACAGAGATTATCTCATGAAATCACTATAATACTGCTTACCTGGACACTTTTAAATGCTTCCAGATAGGTAATAATTCTGTCAGCAAGAATGGTGCCCTTCCCTTCTCCTTGTTCTTGCTGGTTCTGGAAGTCTCCTAGCCAGTGTTATATTTTTTCTTGGAAATCAGAATGCTTTGAATGTACCTTCTGAATAACAATATATCCTTGATGTTTAGAAATTAACTACATGCATTTTTCAGACTTTTGCTGAATGAATAATATAGAAAACAATTTGACAAAGTTCAGTATGTCAATTTTTCTATTAAGGAGCTTTGGTATTCTACAGTCTCTGGAAAACTGGCATGCATCTGCTATAAATATTAAAGTCATGCTTTAGAATAATATTCACTGTCAAGGGACAATGTCCTTAATATGTGGTTAAATGGGGTAAAAAAAATAGAGTATGCAGTGTCATCTCTTACACCTCTACTCAAACTCAAAGATACTATCTTCTGAACTATTGATGTCTTCCTTCTTTCACTGCCTAAAGTCCTTTAAATTACCCAGACCAAATACAAAATCTTTCTGTGAACTATCGTAATACTTGCTTGACTTCTCAGATTGTTCATTAAAAAAAATATTTTAATGCCTTATTCATTTTTGTATTTCTGACTGCAGGGATATGACAGCCCTTCCTTTGAATATCCAATAAATATTTGTTGATTTAATTATTTTCACAACACATCATTCACTTACAATTTTTATTCCAATGATGGTAAATCGATTTCTGAAACACTTCCCTTACCCCATATGAAGGTGCGATTATTGTTTTGAGCGATTCTTAAAAAGTATTATCTCCTATAAATGCAGCTTGTCATAAAAATCATTGCAGTTATGTCACAGTCTACTAAAAAGACCAAAAACAAGCCGGTTATTTTCCAATTCCAGTAATTTGCGTCATGTCTTATGTTTTGCTAAAACTCCAGTTCCTTGTTTTCCACGCCCCCCACCCCGATCTTATCCTATTAATAAGGTAGAAATAAGGGCATTTGTCTTTGTGGATCTAAAATTTTAGTGCGCTTCATTCCCTAAATGATTCCATGTGTAAATTAGTTGCTTAGGAAAGCCTGTAATCCGTCTACAGCCTAAGGAGCTATATTTAGTGCTCAGTTATTTAAACACACACACACAAATTGAGTGCGTGGCTGGGTAAATGCCTGGGTGTAGTTTCGTGGTGAGCGGAGTGCTGGGCCAGGTGCAAAACTCCCAGCGATGTTTTTCTGTGTCCCTGGCCAACTATCTCCGCGTTAAACTCCATCAATTTATTTGACTGCGCTACTGCAGAACGGAGTTAACTCCAACGCCACTCAAAGCAGCTTTACACAGATTTTTTAAATGTTTGAGCTGACCCTTACTGATTTTTTTTTACTATAAAACGACTCAGCTAGATCCAAGGCAGATTTGCCATCCTCTTTCAGGGCCCCTCGGGGGTGGTACAGAATTACGACTTTGGATTTGAGCGCGGAGCCCAAAGAAATGCAAACGCACGGACACGTAGAGACTTGGCAACAGCGACAGAGCTTTGTTAAAACTTGCCCCTCCAGCGGCGGGGCGGGATGGTCTGGCCGCCAAGGAGCCGGCGCGGGCGGCAGAGCGTAAGGCAACCTGACTTTCCTCTCGCTTTGTTTTTGCTGTCAGGGTGGTACAGAAATAGCAAAGCAGGGGCGGGAAGTCGCCCGGGTGTGTGTGTTTTTCCCCGCTGGCACGGGGACCGCAGAAGGAGGAAGCAGGAGCAGCGCGGAACCCGCCCGCCCCCTATGCAGCAGCGTGCAGGCGCCGACCTCCAGCCGCTTCCAGAACGCTCAGTGCCGCTTCTGCGGGCCCCGCCCCCTGCCGGGGTTTCCCCACCACCCTAGCTCATTTGCATGGCGCTGCCCCTCCCCCGCTGCCATTGGCCAGCGCCGCGCCCCGCCCACTGCCCCTCCATCACGGCAGGGTTCCGTCCCCCGAGCCGCCCGGAGCTGCGGGCAGCTGGCGGACTGTTAAACCGCGGCGGCGGCGGCGGCCGGGGCGGGAGCGGGACGCGCTCTGGATACGAGTCAGCGGCGCCCCGGGTTGGGGGAGGCGGGCGGGCAGCTAGAGATCACCTCAGCAAACCCCACCACAGCCGGACCGAAGGTGCGGCGGCGGAGGGGAGCCAGGGCGCCCCAGCAGGCGAGTGGCCGGCGTCTTAGCGGCGGGCTGAGCGGGGTGGGTCTCCTCAGCCGGGGACTGCGGCAGCGCGGGAGGGGAGAGCGAAGGAGACCGCTGGGTGGACTTGCGGGCCAGGCGACCCCTGATCGCAGCCCTTTCTCTCACCCCCGAATCCTCTGAGCTGTTGGATTCTACGTCCCGGCACCGGATCGCGCTCTACGGCAGGGGTCGGACCGCAGCCAAATTTAAACGGCTAAACCTAACAGCTTTGGCAGAAGCCGAGCGGAGGGAAGGGGTGGAGGGAGGGGTGGGGGCGGATCACAGCGCGGTCACGTGGGGCAGGGGAGGGGCTTGGCAAGCCTCCCTTTTGTTTTGGCTGGCGCGTGCGCAGAGGGCAGGACACGTGGTCTTCTGGGCCCGCCCCTTGCCTCGCTGGCCGCGCCTTGCTGGCTGTGGCTGTGGTGTCGGCTGTTTTGGGGAGGCTTTGAGGCGGGGTTGTTTGCGTTAGATGGGACCTTTGTTTTACTTAATTATCTTCACTTTATTTCAGGCAGACGTTGATTTGGCCTTTAGAATTACGTGGGATGGAGGAGAATCTAGAGAATTGTTGAGGAATGGTGTTGCTACGTTTGTGCCGTTTCTCTGCGTGCTGAAGGGATTGATGTTGCCGGAAAATTTGAGGATACGTGGTGTTTGGTAGCAAGAAATACAAGACTATGTTCTGGTTATTAAAGAAACTACTGGAAAGGAAGAGGCTAGCTTTACAGCCGAGAGGGAAGGCACTGGCTGAATCTTGTGATGTTTTCTTACTCCGAGAGAATTAGTATTTGGTTCGTTCGCTGCCCGCTCTGCTCCGGGCAGGACCCACTTGTCCCTTCCCCTCGGATCAGCGGTCTGCGGGGATTGATTTTTTTTTTTTTCTTTCTTTTTGAACTGTGGGGAGCACGTTACTTTTTGATAACCTAAACTTTAGTCAGCTGGGGAGATTTAAGAGGATTACTTTATTCGTCTTTCCTTAACCAGTTTGCGTAACTTCGTGCTGAGTTTGGGTCAGTAGGATGTTATTTTAAATTTCGACCAGATGGGGCAGGTTTATCAGCAGTAAAAGCTAAGTGAGATATTTACCAGTACTGCAGGCAAAACCGACAGTGTTTTAGACTAGGAAAAAGTGGCTCAAAAAATAATTAAACATTAGCGAAAAACCTGGTGTTCTGGAATGCGGATTGCTTGAGAAAGGCTTAGCAGTGAGTGGTCTCGGCTGTTTCCAATTCTTACTAGCTGTTCTCTTGGGCAGGTTACAACCTCTCCGATCTCAGTCTGTTTCCTCTTGTAAATAGTTTCGTAATGCTGTCCTTGCCTTAAGAGGTTGTTATGAGAATCACATGTTTTGTGTTAGTAAAAGTGATTTATAATCTTTACCAGCACTACAAATACAGAAATTGACAGGTAATACGGTTTTATAACAAAAGTCAGTTGTTTTTTTAAGCCAGCATGCTGGAACAATATAAACGATGAATGAATCATGAAATAGGATATATTTGAATATCTTCAAAATCTGTTGTAACTATTATGTTTGATTCTCTGCCATTTTCCACTTTCTTAATCAGATCAATGTCAAGTTTGCTACCATTTCCTCATAGTTTTAATCTAGATAGATTATCATTACTTCTCTTACCCAGCCCTTCTGGGTTAATTTTTTACATGAAATTTTTCTTAATCTAGGCTGATTTTGTCACTGATTTTTTTTTTTTTTACATTTACTGTGTGTGTGTGATATATGCCTTTTCAAATAACAATTATTATTTTTAAATCTTATAATTTGGAAAATGAAGACGGGTGCAAATAAGAAAAACACAAATAATTTGTATTTTTAACTATCTTCCTATGCGTATTTGTGTATTTTTCCTAAAAGTGGTATCATTTTAACTTTACCTCATAAACAGTCCCATGTCCTTAGTCATTGAAAAAATTGTTTTTGGCAACTCGATGTTATATCATGTAACTTTCATATTTAAAATTTTTCCTGTTGGCAGATGTTTGGGTTGTTTCTAATGTTTTGCTGATGTAAATTTCACTACAGAAAATAGCCTTTTACATAAATCTTTGGAAAAATTTCCCCTAGATTTGTAAAAGAGGAATTACTGGGGGAGTGGGGGTGGGGTGTGTGTGTGTGTGTTTGTGTTTTAAGGCTCTTGCAACATCGCCAGATTACCTCCCAGAGTATTATATTGTTTAACACTCATCTAATGTATGAGCATGCCTCACATTACATCTTTATTCATCATCTGGGATTAGCAATAAGACAAAAAAACCTTGCTTTCGTTAGCATAAAATTTTTTTTCACTTGTGTATGATACATGTGTTTTATTGTCTTAGAAGCTGCTTGAGGAAGATGAATATATTTCATATTTGATGTGCTGCAAATCACATAGTGGGTGCTCAATAAATACTTGCAACTTGACTATTAATATTTATCTTTTTGACCTCTGAAAGGTCAGGAAATTATATCTTGCTTTTTTGTCATACTCAATTTAGGAATACATTGTTGGCAGTATACTATTATTGTTTGATTCATTACTTTGAGTACTTCTCCGTTCAGGTGGGGCCTCACTGATCTTAGCACAGTTGTCTTCTCGTGACTTCCCATTGTCCAACTGCTGCATTATCCAGGAACTCCATCCAGTTTTGATGCCATTTATCATAATAACTTGGATGAGTGAATAAAGGAAATAGTCTATCTTGTGTGGAATTCACTTACAAATTTCACTTTAATTGTTCCATATTCACTTGTAGCCTTTTCTATGTTTGAAGGAAAAAAAGCCTACTGTCTAAAGTTACTTTGTTTCATTATTCAGATTGTTCTTGATAGCACAACTATTAATTACCTTTAACATCTTTTACTGCCTTTAACCTTACTCGTCATATGTAATTTTTACTTGTTCAGTTATTTATCACTCTTCCTGTCCTTTTACATTTGTCTGTGCTGTATTAATAGTTGAAGGAGGCCGAAAGCTGTCTCTTTCAGGTTTAGAAGATTGTTTACTGATTGGGTTCCTCAAATTATAAACAGCAAAGAATGAGACTGCTTGCACCTGCAGTGTCAGCTAATAGGAAATTAGCAACCCGTTTACTGACTTTGGGCATATTGTCTATTACACCTCAACTTTAAAGTCCTTACTATATCACAGGACTATAATGGAATACTGTACATAATGATGACACTCAGTCATCAATACAATCCTACATTTCAGTATGTTTGATTTAGAAAGGCAAGGAAGGTGTATTCATTTCCAAAAAATTTACCTTTTTTTCTTTTTAAATGTTCTGAAGAGATTGCACTGAACTGAGACTTTTGTTACTCTGTGTGGGATAAATAAACCAGCAAGTGTTAATAAAAATGGTAATATTGTACTTGCCTGTAGACAGTCTGTAATGAAAATCTGAAAACGATTCATAATGAAAGTTTTTAATACTTGGTAATATTTTTAGGTTTTCAGGAACACTTTATTTCTATATGGATGTGACGGTTCTCTTGCAGAATTGGGAGAAAATGCAGTCTTTTGTAATATTAAGGCTTTGTTAATATCTAATGAATTTTAATTGTTTATTTCTAATCCTATAAGATCAAGAATCTTCAAGCATGTTGTTTAAAGTAATTTAAAAAATTTTTTTACTTGGTAGTAGATCATTAATCAGTGTTTAACCACGTGAAATTAAGTTGGAGCCAAAATGTATATAACGAGCAAATGTGATAGTGCTAAATCTAAACGTAAATTTCTGGATCTAAGTTGATGTACACAGAAAAAAATGACTCATTTATATTGCTATGAGTCATGCATTTATAACTGAATAGTAATAATTCTGCTTGAAGTTTGAAGTATGATCTGTTTGATGTGTTATGTGGCCACCCAAGTGGCTTTATCTTTAATTAAATTCCTTTAGTCTTCAAAGAGAATTCCTTTTTAGGCATAGTTTTCAAAGTGGAAGGAGTTCTAGCTATAAACATTATTGAAATAGAAAGTACTGAGCTAACTGTACCTTGGTCATGCCAATTACTACAGTGTTTTCTGCTGTAAATTGAGAATGCCCATTTGTGGCATAAAGCGATCTTGAAAACACAACAGTGTATTTAGTATCTTCCAGTAATTCCTATATTTTTGAGGAATAAAATTATACCAGTAAACTCTTTCTCATTACTTTTATTGACTTAATTGGTTTAATTGACTTAATTTAACTTTATGAGTTACAAATTAGAAACTTTTAGTCCCCTTATATTTCAGTAATGTTTGGAAGAGCTGCTCAAATTTTGCTAAAAGAATTTTTTCCTGCTCCTCTTTTATTATAATGGATCAGCTATCTGAAACACATTAAAGTTGTAAGTGCAGAAATAATTTAATATTTGTCTCTGCTTCAGGGTTCTCCCCTCTCTCAAAATGCTGTTGGTAGTCTTTTCACTTTAACTTAAGGATGAATCTGCCTTCTTTATGATACTTTTATTCCTAGTTTATGTTACTGCATTGAAGAGAATTGGGATTATCCAGATTTCAATTGAAAGAGTAAATTTAATGTTCAGAGGGTAGATATTGATTTGATATTCCCCATGGACTATATGGAATATACATGTGTGTGCTAGAATGTAAGTCATAGTCAAATCTGAAGTAGTATTTTAGGGGATGGAAAATCAGATTTGGTTTTTAATTTTTAATGTGCATTCTCAGGAGGAAGAATGGTTCTTATTTATAATTGTCTAGATTCTTAGTTTCAGCTCTGAGGATAGACTAGATTAGCTAACTTTTGATTTTCTTTAGACCGTATGCCAAAAATTATTTGGTATATGTGACCTGAATAGTAATTGTAAAGACTGGTTACTAGTGTTGGGATCAATCCAATAATTATTGTTATAATTATCTCACTGTACATGCAGCTTTTGAGGGATGACATGATGGTATTTACTATATCTCATGATGTCCAAGGGACCAGATTGCATTTAATTAATGCTAAATTCATAAATACATATGATTTATAAACCTTAAAGATTAAGTCACTAATGGAAGCATTTTGGAGACAACAGGGCAAGACTCCTTATTTTTAGTAAGGTAATATCAGAACAACTAATTTCTTCCTTAATTCACAATGAATGTTCTTTGGATTAAATTGTAGACCCCAAATTAGAATTTGTAGTATAGACTTGACTTTACAATTCCCCCATTTTTCTGAATTTGATTTTTATTTATAATAATGAAATTTAATATAGCCAAAAAGAAAAAAACTGTTTTGATTCTTTGTAGTTTTTAAATGCTTGTAATTTAAATGAATAAACTTTGGCTTGTGTTACTGAAATTTTCTCTCTGGTTGGTAGTGTTTTAAGATACTTCTAAGAAAATGTATATATATTGAAATCTGGAATTTTGCTATAGGGTTGTTTACTTGGTGGATTATCTGTAATAGTTTTACAATGGAGTGGTTTTGGGTTTTGGTTGTTGTTTTATTTTCGGGTTTTTTTTTTTTTTGGCCACCCCTAAAATTTCTGGGCTGTGGATGTGCTAAGGAATTACTATTATTAATTTATTTTTACTTAAATTGGAATGCAGGTTGAAAACTCTGTTGTACAACATGAAAGTGAAGTTCGTGCCCAGGAAATATAATTGATTTTTGGATTATCTAGAACTATTGCCTCTTAACAGATAATCAGAATAATCTGTCTGGTTGCTTTCTTTGAAAGGGTGATATGATTTCTTGCAGTTTTGCTTCTTAAATCCTGTTAGCTTACTATTTTAGTTTCTGTATGTTGTGGTTAAGGAAGTTTAGTTGTTTTTTTCTCAGTTTTATTCTTTCCAGTTTCTTTAAAGTCCTATATCATGGACTGACTAAATTCTTTTTAGAGAAAGGACCTATTTTCCTTGAGCATCTTGGGAAAGATGATAGTGGTGCCGAGAGTAAATAGAATACAGTGTTTTAGCAGCTAGAAAGAAATTTCTTAGATTTAGGTAAGATCCAAATACTTTTTTTCGACCCATGCATAATTAGAAACCGAATAATTAGAAACCAGAATAATTGGAAACTGAATATTCATAAGAAGAACAAGATGCTTAGAAAACTGTTTGAGGATTTGCTTTTTTCACATTCTTTTTGTATAACCTAAGCATAGGTGTCTAAAAATACTAAACAATATTTGGCTAAGAACTTTGGGACTGAAATATTTTAGTTAATGGTTGATTCCTGTTTACTTTAGGGGTACAGTATACTTTATACTGTCCAGTACAGTAATCCTTAACCACATATGACTGTTGAGCACTTGAAATGCAACTAGTCCAAATTGACTTGTGCTAAATGTAGAATAAACACTGTATTTTTTTTTTTTTTTTTTTGCGGTACGCGGGCCTCTCACTGTTGTGGCCTCTCCCATTGCGGAGCACAGGCTCCGGACGCGCAGGCTCCGCGGCTATGGCTCACAGGCCCAGCCGCTCCGCGGCACGTGGGATCTTCCCAGACCGGGGCACGAACCTGTGTCCCCTGCATCGGCAGGCGGACTCTCAACCACTGCGCCACCAGGGAAGCCCATAAACACTGTATTTTGAGACTTTAGCACACATAAAAAAACATATAAAGATATTTTTATCCTGATTACAGGTTGGAGTCATATTTTCTATATAATGGGTACAATGAAATTCAAATTTCATATGTTTCTTTTTACTTTTTAAAATATGTCTAGTAGCAAATTTAAAATTACATATTTAGCTCACCTCATATTTCTATTGGACAGCAATGTTCTATACTAATATTTCCTAGCCTTAAGACTCCTTTCACAATAAAATATGAATCCTTTTCCTTGACATTTTTAAATGATTTTATTATTTTGGATGGTATTTATTGAGGAAATATTTATTAAGGTCCTACTATGTGCCCAACAGTATTTTAGGATACAGCAGTGAATGAAAACATTCAGATCCTGCCTTCATGCAGCTTTCATTCTAATGGGAAAAAAGTATGATAAATAATTTTTAGTAGAAAAAAATTTAATGAACTGTTATTTGTTCTAAGCATACTCTTGGCTATTATATATAATTTCGCATAATATAATTTTAATACAGTACTTAATTTATTGAAGGACATATGCTATTTCATTTGGCATTTATCTTGCTTTGTGTTCTCTGCATTTCCTGGATCTGTGGCTTGATGTCTGACATTAATTTGGAGGAATTCTCAATCATTATTTCTTCAAATATTTCTTCTCTCTTCACCTTCAGTATTTGCATTACATGTATGTTAACACCTTTTGTAGTTGACCCACAATTCTTGGATATTCTATTCCTTTTTTGGTTTTTTTTTTCAGTCTCTTTCCTCTTCGCTTTTCATTTTGGAAGTTTCTATTGACATATCCTCAAGCTCAGAGATTCTTTTCTCAGCCATGTCCAGTCTACTAATGAGCCTATCAAAGGCATTCTCATTTCAGTTATGGTGTTATTGGTCTCCAGCATTTCTTCTTGATCCTTTCTTAGAATTCCCATCTATTTCCATATCTTTGCTTACATTATGCATCTGTTATTGCATGCTGTCTACTTTTTCCATTAGAGCCCTTAGAAAATCATAATTTGTTTAAGTTCTTTTAAAGTCACAGTCTGATAATTCCAACATTCCTCACATATCTGAATCTGGTTCTGATGCTTGCTCTGTCTATTCAAACTGTTTTTTGTCTTTTAGTATGCCTTGTAATTTCCTTTTGAAAGAGGGGACATGATATACCTAGTAAAAGGAACTTTAGTAAATAGGTCTTTAGTAAGATGTGAGGTATAGAGGAAGCATTCTATAGTCTGGTGATTAAGTCTGTCTTTTAGGGAGGCTGTGCCCCAACTTCACAAATGCTTCACAGATTTTTCCACCTCTTAGGTGGGATAGGATGGCTACATGGGGCTGGCGTTAGGTATTTCCCTTCCACCACATGGAAGGCTAGTAAAAGCAGGAGTGGGGTATTTCTTTACTTTTAGGAAAAAGCAAGACTCTTCAACAGATTTCTTAGAAAGTAATGTATCATCTGTCACTTCTTTATCTTCGTTTTATTTGACCTCACTATGGCATTTGATAGAGCTGCCCATGTCTTTTTAACATACTTTTGAACACTTTGGAATCTCAATTACCTACACTCTGGAATTTCCTTTTCTCTCACTAACTGGACTTTCTTTCTTTCTTTTCCTTTTTTTTTGGGGGGGGGGGGGTTGGGTTTTTTTTTAACGTTTTAATGAATGGGAGTGTGCATTTAAAAAAATTATTTATTTTTTGGCCACACCGTGCAGCATGCAGGATCTTAGTTCCCTGACCAGGGATCAAACCTGTGCCCCCTGCATTGGGAGCTCAGAGTCTTAACCACTGGACTGCCAGGGAGGTCCCACTAACTGGACTTTCTAAGTCTCCTCTTAGGGCTCTTCCTCCTTTGTAACACCTCTTCCTTTGTTCAGATAAATGTGAGTGAACCCCCTGGCTTGATCCTGAGCTCCTTTCTCTCTCTGGCTCATTATGTCTAGACAAGTTTGTAATTTTTGTTCCACAAACACCCCTAATTTATTCCTGCTTTACAGATTTCTATTAATTGTCTTTTTTCCTTGGAAAGCTCTTACCCCAAACCTTGGTTAGCTTGTTATTGTCATTTCAAGTCTCAGAGCAGATGTCACCAACACAGAAGTCTTCCTTCATCTACAAATCTAAATTAGCTCCTACTGCAGTGTAGTTATGCTCTATTACTTTACTTTGTTTATTTTTACAAAAACACTGTGAGAACCCTATTTACTTCTGATCTTTTTGTTTTCTTGTTTGTATATTCTCTATCTACCATTTGCTAGCTAGAATGTAGGCTCTGTGAGAATAGAAACCTTATTTGTCATGTTGTCTACAATCTTTCTGGTACCTAGGTTAGTGTCTCTTACATACTTCTCAATAAATATGTGTTAACTGAACTGTTGAATGTTTGATCTTAGATCAAATATATATTAAATGGAGGTTAAAATCCAGCTTCTACCAAAAATAGACAAAACTACATTTATGACTTAATGTTGGCCATTTCCTCATTTTCTGCTTTTAAAAAGTCAACTGGTTAATTTCCATATTTTTTGGAAAATTTTTATTTGTTTTGTTTTTAAAAGATGAAATAGGTTTACAGCTGTCATTCACAAGTACTTCTCTATAAATAACTCATTGTGGTATGGATGGATTTATACCCAAATGAAAACCAGATGGTCTTACTTGTGGTTAGTTATTCTCACTGTCTTAAATTGGCTTCTGAAATGCTGGAGATACCTTTTAGATGCTATAAAATAATTTTGATCATTAGTTATGGAACTAATGGAGATATCTTCAGGTGAATTTGCAGAATTATTATTTTATGCTCTCAAATCAGTATTCCTTATGCATTCTGCCTCTAACCAGTTGTCTATTATGTGTAAAAATGAAATAATATACCATTGAAAATAATTACAGTTTAAAACTGTATAATGATCAAAACAATTATTCAGAGTTAACCTGAATGGTAAATTCAGTGACTTTCAGGAGTTTGCACATCTGATTTCCACTAATTCCAAGACATATTATCTTCTGTATGTTTATGTCAAAGGCTCCTCAGTTGTTATGTTTTAAATAGTTGTTAAATGTTTATTGTTTATTTTAATTTTGAGGACGTGCAAGTTAATCAATTTTTTTCTCTTATGAATAATGTTTTTTGTGTCATAGCTAAAAAAAAATCTTTGCCCAACCCAGTTTCACAAAGATCTCCTATTTTTTTTCTAGACATTTTATGGTTTTAAGTTTTACATTTAGGTCTATGATCCATTCTGATGCATGTGACTATTTTTGTATAAGGTATGAGGTGTGGGTTAAGGCTCAGGATTTTGCATATGGATGCCTTATTGTTCCAGAATCATTTGTTTTTTAAAAAACTAAGTCTTTCTACATTGAATTGCCATTACATCTTTGCCAAAAATCAATTGACCATAGACGTGTGGGTCTATTTCAGAGCTCTCTGTTTATCTGTCTAATTATCTGTCCATTCTTTTGCTAATCTATGTTTATTTTGACTACTGTAAATAGGTAGTATGAGTCCTCAGCTTTGTTCTTTTTCTTGTTTGGGCTATTGTAGTTGCTTTCCCTATCCATACAAATTTATGAATCAGCTTGTTGATATTAGCAAAAATTCTGCCAAGATTTTGATTGGGATTGTGTTGAATCTATAGATCAGTTTAAGGAGAATTAACATTGTAACAATATTGAATAATTAATCCATGAACACAATGTGTCAGTCCATTTATTTAGATCTTACTTGATTGTTTTTCATTGGTGGTTTTTTTCAGTGTGTAGATCCTGCACATTTTTTGTTTGATTTATGCCTAAGTATTTCATATTTTTAAGCTATTGGAATTAATACTATTTTAAAAATTTCTATTTCTGTTTTTTTCATTTCCAGTATCTAGAAATATAAATGATTTTTGTATCTTGACCTTATGTCTGCTACCCTAGTAAACTCATTAGATCTAGGAGCTTTTTTTATAGATCCCTTGGGATTTTCTATGTAGAAAATCATGTCATCAATGAATAGACACAGTTTTACTTTTTATTTTCCAGATTTCTATGCATTTTGTTTCTTTTTTCTTCTTCTGTTTCACTGGCTAGGACCTCTAATGTGATGATGAATAGGAGTGATAAGAACAGACACCTTGCCTCATTCCCAGTCTTATAGTAAAAGCATTCAGTCTTTCATCATTAACCATGAAGCGGTCTCTAGGCTTCTGTGTAGATACTCTTTTTCAGGTTAAGCAGTTTCCCTCCTTTTCCTAATTTACTGAGTTCTTTTTTTTTCTAATTATGAACAGATACTGGATTTTGTCAGATGCTTTTTGTTTTTTTCTTTAGTCTTTTGATATGGTGAATTTCAATAATTAATTTTTTTAAAATGTTGAACCAGTCTTACATTCATGGAATAAGGCATACTTGGTTGTGACTTATTATTCTTTTTATATATTGCTGTGTTTGTAACAGTTATTTTAAAAATAATAACTGAAATAGGTGTTGCTACTTAAATTCTGGAATACCTTTAAAAATCATAACTCTCTTCTCTGTTTATTAATTCAGCCAACAAATATCTGACAATTATTGTGTGCTAGACATTGTTTTAAGTGCTGCAGATTAGAATATTGAACAAAATTGAGTTCTGCCCTTAGACTATATTACTTTCTAGAATGTAATATAAAGTCAGGTTCTGACATTAGCACCCCGAGGAACAATAAAACAGTGTAGGGGAATGGAGAATCATGAAGTGAGGGGCTAAAGCTATTTTAAATAATTAGTCAAGGCAGGACTCTGAGGAAGTGACTGTAGAGCAGAAACATGAATGAAGTGAGGGAGCTAGCTATCTTATTTGTGGAAAATTGTTCCAGCAAATATGAAGTCCTGAAGCAAAGACTTGTTTGGTGTGTTTCAAGAATAACATAGAGGCTAGTGTTTATGGAGTGCAGTAACCCATAGAGATAGTTACAGGAGGCTAAGTAGTCAGGGACTTGATAGTGTAGAACTTTGTAGGCCATGGTAAGAAAAACTTTGGATTTTAAGTATAATGGCAACCACTTATTTTTCAACAAATATTAATTCAGTATCTGCTATATGTTAGATACTTTTGCATCTTGACAACATACTAGTTAACAAAATAATGAAAAATCCAAGCAGTTGTAGATCTTAGAAATGTTAGTAATAAGTGTAGTTGTTTACGTTAATATGGAGGTAGTCAGAAGTGGTAGAGTTTAGAATGATCAGCTAGTAAGCCTTGTTTATACACAGTGATTACATATTTAGGTATTTTAAAAAATTGGAGTAAATGGACTTGAGTTTTATGCTAAAACTATATGAACATAATTTAACCTTTTTTAATAATAGGAGACAGTTATTTTCCTGAGTTTCTTTTGGTTGCAAAGTAGAGAGACTTTCAGGCTACGGTTTTTTAATAAGGATAGAGTCGGGAGTAGAATACAGAAGAACTTCATGGAAATCCTAGAATAGGAACTGTGATATGGCTGGGCCTTCCAGAGTCCAGAATCCCCAAATCTTTATATCCAAGTGTGTTAATTATCTATTGCTATGTAATACATTACTCCAAAATTTAAAACATTTATTTCACAGCTTCTGGGGGTCAGGAATTTAGGCATGGCTTAGCTGGGTGCCTCTGGCTTAAGGTTTCTCACAAGGCTGCAGTCAAAGTGTTGGTTGGAGCTGCAGGCATCTGAAGGCTTGACTGAGGAAGGATCTGCTTCTCAGATCATTCACATGGCTGGTTGGCAGGCTTTAGGTCATTGCTGTCTGTTGGCTGAAGACAATAGTTCTTTGCCGTGAGGGTCTTCCCAGCTCACAACATGGCAGCTGGTGCTCCCGAATGAGAGGGGTGACAAGATGGAAGCCACAGTATCTTTGTAATCTAATGTTGAAAGTGGCATCCCATTATCTCTGCTGTATTCTGTTTGCTAGAAGCAAATCACTAAATCTAGTCCACACTGTAGAGGAGAGGATTACACAAAGGCATGAATACCAGGAGATGGGTATTATTAAGATCACTTTAGAAGCTGCCTATCATACCAAGTAAGCCCTAGAGATCTTACCAGAGTTTTTGTGTGTATGTTTTATTCTGGTTCTCTACCATAAAGGTTCCTTAGCCACTCTCAATGTCTACATTTCTTTCCCTTCTTTTTTTTCTACCAACTCCATTTCTTATCTCTTAATCTATGTATCTTTTTTCTGCTTCTTATTTTTAGTTTCTCCTTATCTTTAGTTTATCCAGGGCCTAAGATGAATTCCACTGCTTCTTCTTATTTCAACTTCTGCCCCTGCTGCTAGCCACTTTGATTATGTCCTTAACACCCTGTTCAAATTTTTGAAAGAGAGAAGGTGGGTAAGGAGGGGATAGAGTATAGTATCTTTTGAATATGATTACCTCAGAGAGAACTGTGATTAGGGCAGTTTCCCTCAGAGAGCAATGTAGTTATTTAAATACTATTGTAGATGTTTATAAATTAGAAGTTATAGGTCATTGAGTGATCAAGTGACAGACTGAGTCTTGAAAAAAAATTTCCCAATGCTAGCTTGTTTTATTTTTCTATTTCTCATAAAAGTAGAGTGCAAAATATACTTTTAAAAAGAAAACCCAATATTATGGTTATTTTTGTTTTCCTATTTTGGATTTAGAATAAATGAAAATCTGTTATATATAAGATTTATTATTTTTGAGGCACTATATAAAAGTGTATAAATTTTGAGACAGAAAATTATACAGAAATCTACATTTTTTTGGAGACATTATACAGTAAAATATAAAAAAGGCAAACATTTATTTTTATCACACAGAATTAACAACGATTAACATTTGCTCATATTTCATTTACTCTTTTTCCCCCAAGTAATAAAATATTGTAGCTAAAATTCAGCTCCTCTTAAAACACCACTCTTAGTTCTGTTTCATGGAACTTACCTGATGCAACTACTGTTACAACTTTGGTGGGTATTTTTCTGGTTCATTTTTTATTCTTGTAAACACATAAACACACATGTATATGTACATAAGTATGGTATGGTTTTGTGTTTGTGTTTTATTTATATGGTACCATACTATATATAATCTGCACCATTTCTTTTTGTTTTAAACTTTATTCTGTTTTTGAGGTTTGTCCATATTGATACATATAGATCTAGGTCATTTTTTTTTAACTGCTATTCTAGTATTCCATCATGTTTTAATATCCATTCTCTCACTGTTAGATGTCTAGGTTGCTTTGAAAGAGTGTTTTGCTCATACAAACACTGATCTCTTGTGCACCTGTGACAAACACATTTTCCACATTATTGTCAAATTATAGAATCAATTTATAGTTCAAACAGATGTGAGAAATCTTATTTACCCATGTTCCCATGGTAAGTGATATTTTCAGACTTACCCTCTTTTCAGTTTGGTGATTAGAAAACTGGTCTCTTGCATTATTAATCTGCATTTCATTTATTACTGGTAAAGTTGAGTATATGTTTAATGACCATTTGGATGTCATCATCTCTGAAGTGTCCGACTGTTGTAACCTTTGCCCGTTTCTAGGAGTTCTTAATATATTCTGGATACTAATCCTTTGTCTATTGATATATGTTGCAGTTATCTTCTCCTAGTCTATCACTTGCTTTTAACCCTGTGTGTAGATTTTTATTTTAATTGCATAGAAGTTTTTGTGCCTTTTCTTCCTTTTGATCATTCTTATTAGTCTTTGCAAAGAATCAGCTTTTGGTTCTGTGTTTTTAAACAAGAATGAAAGGTGTAGAGTTACAGCTACCTCCTGGGGACATACAGTATGGGAGTGTGGCCATTCAAATGGCTATTAACTGTCATGTGCATTGAAACAAAAATTATGGAGTGTCATAGTTCCAAAGTGTCTTCAAAAACTTTTAATTGTTAATGGAGAAAATTTTTTTCACTAACTCTTCAATCTTCATAATTTTTTCATCATAATTTTTAATAGTACTAGATTAACTTTTTTATGAGTCAGAATATATGGTTTTATACTTTTTCTTTTGATAAAATAAAATTTGTTTAACTTTGGGATTAATCTTTAGTGTCATCTGTTACATTCCCCCCTATTTTTCAGGCAGGAGTAAGAGCTTCTATAATGATAATTGATGACTATCCATTTGTGAAAAGGAAAATAATGATTGCAGATGATTTTTCAGAAAAAAAATTTTTGCACATTGCAGGTTAGGCTAGTTTTTACTACCACTTATTTTTAGCACCTGTGAAATTATATACTTTTTTTTTTTTTGCTGTGCTGTGAGGCTTGTGGGATCTTAGTTCCCCGACCAGGGATTGAACCCTTACCCTGACAATTAAAGTGCAGAGTCCTAACCATTGGACCACCAGGGAATTCCCAATTATATACTTTTTTTGTAGTTCAGTTCACTTATATCTTATTACCTTATTTCCTACATTTTAGTTATTATTAATACTGTTCAGATTGTGAAGTTTAAATGGAGAAATGAAGGTTTTGAGCAATTTATTATATTTTATAAAAATAATACTTTTGGCTGAAAGTGTGGGATTGAGTCACATTTTCAAGTATGAATCCCAGGTTGGATTTTTTTCTTTTAACTCTCACCAAACATTGTCCAAAAAATGGAATCCTGAGATGTAATTGCATTCACAAATATTTGTCTAACTCTTAAATACTAGGCACTGTGCAACTTTCATTTGAGTTTTGGGTATTAGGCCCACAGTCAGAATGGAGAATAGTCCTTATTGAATTCCTTATGAGCTAGCAAAGAGCAGAGATAATGTTAGGAGTTGGGAAATAGAGGAGGAATTTAGTTCCATTCACTTTTTAATCAGAGACATTGAAAGTGTTGCCCTTGGGGAAAGTATAAAACTTTTTTCTTGATATTTGATCATTTATTTTTACATTATTTTAGGTTTGCAGTAATTATCTGCAGGATTCGCCATGACCCCAGCTCTGAGGGAGGCAGCAACAAAGGGTATCTGCTTTTCATCTTTACCAAGTACCATGGAGTCGGACAAGATGCTATGCATGGAAGGTCCAAGAACGGTAGATGAAAAGCTAAAAGGAGACACTTTCTCTCAGATGCTGGGATTTCCAACTCCTGAACCTACTCTTAGCACTAATTTTGTGAATTTAAAACATTTTGGCTCCTCTCAGTCTTCAAAACATTACCAGACTGTTCTTTTAATGAGTTCTAATGCTACATTAAATAAATACAGTGAGAATTATAAACAAAAGAAATTAGGGGAACCCCACTGCAATAAGCTGAAAAACATACTGTGTAATGGTAGCAACATTCAGCTCAGTAAAATCTGTCATTCTCATTCTGAAGAGTTCATCAAAAAGGAACCTCTGTCAGATACCACAAGTCAGTGCATGACAGATGTACAAATTATTTTGGATTCAGATATAACCAAAGACACTAATGTAGATAAAGGACAACTGAAAAACTGTAAGTGGTACCAAAAGAATGCACTTTTGGATAAAGATAGTGACGCTGAGATTAAAAAGGGTTTATTGCACTGTGCACAAAACAAAATTGGGCCTGACCACTCAAACGTGCCTATTAGTTCCTCAACTGCAGAAAAAGAGGAGGAAGTGAATGCTCGTTTACTTCATTGTGTAAGCAAACAGAAAATTTTACTTAGCCAAGCTAGAAGAACTCAGAAACATTTGCAGATGCTCCTGGCAAAGAATGTTGTTAAGCACTATGGTCAGCAAATGAAATTTTCTATGGAACATCAACTCCCCAAAATGAAGATTTTTCATGAACCTACCACAATTTTGGATAACAGTTTACCTAAATGCACTGAAATTAAACCAGACATCAACTTATTGACTGCAGAGAATAAATTGTGGAATGATACAAAAAATGGCTTTGCACGGTGTACAGCTGCAGAAATCCAAAGATTTGCACTGTCTGCTACAGGGCTGTTGTCTCATGTTGAAGAGGGTCTGGATTCTGATGCAACTGATAGCAGCTCTGATGACGATTTGGATGAATATACCATTAGAAAAAATGTGTCAGTGTAAGTGCAAAATTATTATTAGACCTTTTACTGTTCTGTATATAGCAGCAATTTTGTCTTGATTTCAAGATATGTTGAAAAGAAATAGATTTTCTAAAATCTTAATGCCATAATCTTTAAGTTATAAAACTTTGGTGAATTTTTAAAATATTTCTTTTATTAAAAATGACAGTCTGTGAATATATACATACTATTTAAAAATAAGTTACCCAACTGCTCTATCTAGGAAAAAAACCCAGATAGGAATAATGAAAAATAATTAGCTATAAATATGTATTTTTCCTGTTCTTGAATAGAATAGGCTGTGGACAGGGCTTAAAATTTTGCTTAAGTTATCTAGCCAAAATGTATAGCTAAAAAAATTTCAAGTCTGCGTAGGTAGCCCTCACTGGCTTCAGGAGTTTATCAGTTGGCAGTACATATAAATTGACCTGCTACTTAGAAAAAATTTTTTAAACTATTTATATGCTCGTATTCACAGCTTTCAGCTCTGGTCTTTACCAATTTAGTCAATTTTTGCTAGATTAATATAACCAAAACAAAATTATAATGTCAGCTCTTAGATACCTATTGAATGCTTATTATGTGCTGGACCCTAGAGATTCAGTGATAGGCAAAATATTCAGCCTCTACCCTATTGGGAATCTGCTTCAAAGAGAGATACCTAGATATTTTATAAAACAAAACAAAACAGAAGCACAGAGAAAAATAGTTTTACTTATCATACCATTTTAATACTCCAGAACAGTTCTGATAGAAGTTTCTGGGATGATGGAAATGTTCTATTTCTGTGTTATCCAGTAGGCACTAGTCTCATGTGGCTATTGAGCACTTGAAATGTGGCCAGTACAACTGAAGAACTGAATTTTTTTAAATTTATTTATTTATTTATTTATTATTTATTTATTTATGGCTGCGTTGAGTCTTCGTTGCTGCGCGCAGTCTTTCTCTAGTTGCGGCGAGCGGGGGCTACTCTTTCGTTGCGGTGCACGGGCTTCTCATTGTGGTGGCTTCTCTTGTTGCAGAGCACAGGCTCTAGGCACGTGGGCTTCAGTAGTTGTGGCTCGCGGGCTCTAGAGCGCAGGCTCAGTAGCTGTGATGCATGGGCTCAGTTGCTCTGCGGCATGTGGGATCCTCCCGGACCAGAGCCTGAACCCATGTCCCCTACATTGGCAGGCGGATTCTTAACCACTGTACCACCAGGGAAGCCCAGAACTGAATTTTAATTTTATTTAATTTGAATTAATTTTATTTTAAACAGCCAGCTAGAATATAGTTTCTAATCTAGCTTTCAGAGAATCTGTTAATGTCCCTAAATTGATGCAAAATACCGTGTATATATGTGGCATTTGGGGAGGAAGAAGTTCATCATTTTTATCAAATTCTCAAAGATAAGTGAGAATCATTATAGAATTAGAAGCGGAATACATTAATTTTTACTAATAAATAGAAGGTCAGTATATTAATTTTTATAGTAAGGAGTAAAATATAAAACAAAGTGAGCATTCCAGGCTTTTTGGTGTTCTGTTATCACTATATTTGAAATGGATTTGAATGAGAGCTAATAGTTATTGAGGACATATTTTTCTAACTGGCTTTGTGCTATTTACTTTACATTTGATATATTATTTAATCCTTTCAACAACCATGGGAGGTAATTGTTGTTATCTTTATTTCGCTTAATAAGAAAAAGGCTCAGCATGGCTAAGTGACTTGCCTATGTTCAAAAAGCCAGATAAGTGGTGGAGCTAGGCTTCTTGCCCATATATGTGAAACTTTAAACCTATGCACTTTCTGTTGGACCATCCAACTTTGTCAACATTATATCAATGATGCTTACACATTATTAAGCAAATGTGTTCTATAAGAAGTCCAGAAATTTATCAGGTTTTCTATTTATAATGCTTTTGAAGTAATTCAATTTAATAACATTTAGTAGATAAATGCTGTAAATTATTTACATTTTGTTGTTGAGAAGAGCTAATGGGCAGGGTTTCCTTTTTTTTTTTTTTTGGTACACGGGCCTCTCACTGCTGTGGTTGCTTCCGTGTCTTGGCTCTTGTAAATAATGCTGCAATGAACATGGGGGTGCACATATCTTTTCGAGTTAGTGTTTTCATTTTCTTTGGATAAATACCAGGGAATGGATTGCTGGATCATAAGGTAGTTCTATCGTTAAATTTTTTGAGGAACCTCCATACTGTTTTCCATAGTGGCTGCACAAATTTACATTCCTAACAGCAGACCACAGGGGTCCTTTTTCTCTGCATCCTCATCAACACTTGTCATTTCTTGTCTTTTTGATAATAACTATTCTAATGGTGTGAGGTGATAGCTCATTGTGGTTTTGATTTGCAGTTCTCTGATGATTAGTGATGCTGAGCACTTTTTCACGTGCCTATTGGCTATCTGTATGTCTTTTTTGGAAAAATGTCTATTCAGGTCCTCTGCTCAGTTTTTGTTTTTTTTTTGTGGTACGCGGGTCTCTCACTGTTGTGGCCTCTCCCGTTGCGGAGCACAGGCTCCGGACGCGCAGGCTCAGCGGCCATGGCTCACGGGCCCAGCTGCTCTGCGGCATGTGGGATCTTCTCGGACCGGGCCAACACCCGTGTCCCCTGCATCGGCAGGTGGACTCTCAACCACTGCGCCACCAGGGAAGCCCCACTCTGCTCAGTTTTTAATCAGGTTGTTTGTTTTTGATGTTGAGTTGTATGAGTTCTTTGTATATTTTGGATATTAACCCTTTATCAGATATATCATTTGCAAATATATTTTCCCATTTAGCATTCAGCCTTTTGATTTTTTGATAGCTTCCTTTGCTATGCAACTTAATTTTAAGCAACTTAAAGGCAAGTACTACTTTTTCTGTCATTGTATACCCAGTTCCTAGCACTGTCTGCTTTTTAGTGGTTATTTGGTGTTGGTTGAGTGAATGAATGAATTTTTCTGTATTTGTATATGTAGCTGTAAAGGTACAAAAATCGAGGTTGGCAGTCTGTAAAATTTTCTCTTTCTTTATGTTTTATTTTTTCTTCTTCCATTCTGCAGTATATCTTTACTTGATTTTTCCCTCCTTTCTTCCTTGGTCTCTAGTAACAAACTGGTCACTAAATGTATCTTATACATCTTAGAACCCGCATGAGTGTGTGTTGAATGAATGAATGAATAAAATATACCAAAATATGGACATTTGAAAGTCATTATTTTATTCTAATATTTAAAATTTTAATTTTGATAAGTAAAATTGATATGTGTATTATGTTTATCTTAAAAATCTTAGATTATATGATAACTAATGTCTTTTTTTTTTTTTTTTTTTTAGTTTATAGCCCATATAAGAAAAACAAATTCCTTCACTCCATCACTCTCATCAGGAAATTTACCTGTGAAGGAATATGATGGTTTTAAGAAATTGGAAAGTACTCACATTAGCCATTACCAGTTATTTAAAATATATATTTATATGTAGACAGTAGATTAATTTATAATGACATTACTGATACACTTTAAAGATAACTTTTGGCTGAAAGACTAATGTGCATTAGGCACTTTTTTAAAAAGTCAATTTACTTTGCAAAGCAAAACAGGAGGACTTTATATTTTTTGTAGGTTTGAGATATAATCCTTATAATATGAATGGAATCTCCCCGCTCTGTGTTCTGTCCCTTTGGTGAAGGAACACAAGTTATGGACATACTTGTGTTACAGTCGTGGCTTGCTCTGTGACTCTGAGCAATGGTGAGGTTATTCTTAACCCACTGAATCAGATTCCTCTTTTTTGGTCTACCTTAAAGAGTTCTGGAGATGATTAGATGAAATAATAAATATAAAGTACCTATGCCTAATAAGGCACTGATTTGATAGCCAATAAAGAGTGCCTTATTAAGCAGTTTATGGTTGTGGAAGACTGGAGCTTAATATCCCATGGAAAACTTGAGGAGCCAGTGTAAAATACATGCCTGAGTTAACCATTTGAGAGGTGAAGAAGCTGGAGTATTTGCACATCAAATCCCGTCAGTTACTGGGTGAAGACTATTCCTGGTTTTACTAATTCCCTGGCAGTTCTGTTCTGCCACTTGAGTGACAAAGACCGCTTAAGCACCAACAACAAAAAGCCCTCAAAGAAATGCAGGTGCTGGCAGTTGGAAGTCAGGTCTGTGTCTGCTGAACTGGTATGTGTGAAGGGATGTGGGTGGGTTCGACACACTGTGTTACAATTATGTTACCTCTCATCTGGTGGTAAGGCCTTAGAGTTCTAGCTTTTATTTATTTATTTTTTCTTCTCTTCTGGGAAATGATGATTAGTTACTTTCTTCCAGGATGCATGTGGGAAAACTCATAGATTTTAACACAGACATGTTCTGATCCTTCAATGTTGTAAGAAAAAGGAAGAAACATGGCTTCTTTTCTTATCTGAGGAAATCTGCCAGTATCTTCCAAATCACTCAACCATCTTGGATGTTTGGAGAAAAATCTCTTCATTTTTCCGTATTAGTTTCCATGTATTCAAATTTTCTTTTTAGTTTTTACTTCAGTATGTAAATTGGCTGTCTTGATAAGGAAATTCTTTTAAACAAAATCAGATATTTACTAAGAAAGAAGGGAGAGTTGTTTAATTATAAGCTGTGAGGTGACTCTTTCTAGATTGAAAGATGGGAAAGAGCTAAGTAAATAGTTTCTTGCAGAGCTGCAGAAATGAATACTCAGTTTTCTGTATAAACACTTCCTATTTTGCCAGTAGAAAGAAAAAAACCAGGTGATGAATTTCCCTTTGAGAAATTTGATAAATAGGAATATGAGCTCAGTGTGACATTCAGAGAGTAAAGAGATGAATAACATTATATTAATAAATTGCAAATGAGTACTTTTATACTTGTATAATATCAAGTTGACAAATTGTTTTGTATTTATCACCTTTTTTTTGTGTGTGTGGTACGCGGGCCTCTCACTGTTGTGGCCTCTCCTGTTGTGGAGCACAGGCTCTGGACGCGCAGGCTCAGCGGCCATGGCTCATGGGCCCAGCTGCTCTGCGGCATGTGGGATCTTCCTGGACCAGGGCACGAACCCATGTCCCCTGCATCGGCAGGCAGACTCTCAACCACTGCGCCACCAGGGAAGCCCCTTAGTTTTTCTTTTACAGAAAGTCATATAGTTGGAATCATATAGTATGTAGCCTTTTCAGATTGGCTTCTTTACTTAGTACTATGCATTTAAGTTTTTCCCTTGCCTTTTCCTGGTTTGATAGCTCATTTCTTTCTAGCACTGAATAATATTCCATTGTCTGCCTATAACCACAGTTTATCCATTCACTTGTTGAAAGGTGTCTTGGTTGCTTCTAGGTTTTGGAAATTATGAATAAAGCTGTTATAAATATCTGCATGCTGGTTTTTGTGTGGACATACATTTTCAATTCATTCGCGTAGATGCCAAGGAGTCCAATTGCTGGATTATATGGTAAGAGTATGTTTAGTTTTGTAAGAAACTGCCAAACTGTCTTCCAAAGTAGCTATACTATTTTTCATTCCGGCCAACAATGAATGACAGTTCTTATTGCTCCACATCTTTGCCAGCATTTGGTGTTGTCAGTGTTTCGGATTTTGGCTATTGTAACAGATGTGTAGTGGTATCTTATTGTTGTTTTAATTTGCAATTCCCAAATGACATATGATGTTGAACATCTTTTCATCTGCTTACTTGCCATATATATATATATCTTCTTTGGTGAGGTGTCTGTTCAAGTCTTTTGCCTATTTTTTAATTGGGTTGAGTTTTAAGAGTTCTTTGTATATTTCAGATAATAGTCCTTTATTATATATATCTTTTGCAAGTGTTTTCTCCCAGCCTTTGGCTTGCCTTCTTATTCTCTTTCAAGTGTCTTTACAGAGGAGAAGTTTTTAATTTTAATGAAGTCTAGCTTATCAATTATTTCTTTCTTGGATCATGCCTTTGTTTTGTCTAAAGTGTCATCACCATATGCAAGGTCACCTAGATTTTCTCCTATGTTATCTTTTTGGAATTTTATAGTTTTGCGTTTTACATTTAGTTCTATGATTTTTTTTTTTTTTTTTTTTTGTGGTACGCGGGCCTCTCAACGCTGCGGCCTCTCCCATTGTGGAGCACAGGCCCCGGATGCGCAGGCCCAGCAGCCATGGCTCATGGGCCCAGCCGCTCCGTGGCCTGCGGGATCCTCCTGGACCGGGGCATGAACCCGTGTCCCCCGCACCGGCAGGCGGACTCTCAACCACTGCACCACCAGGGAAATCCCTATGATCATTTTTGAGTTAATTCTTGGGAAGAGTGTAAGGTCTATGTCTAGATTCATTTTTTTTTTTTTTTACATGTGGATGTCTAGTTTTTCCAACACTATATATTGAAAAGACTGCCTTTTCTCCACTGTATTGCTTTCACATCTTTGTCAAAAACCAGTTGACCATATTTTTGTGCATTTATTTGGGGGCTCTATATCTGGTTCAGTTAATCTATTTGTCTGTTCTTCTGCCAATACCACATTGTCTTGATTACTGTAGCTTTATACTAAGTCTTGAATATGGATAGTGTCAATCCTCTGACTTTGCTGTTCTCCTTCAATATTGTGTTGGCTATCATGGGTCTTTTGCCTCTCCATATAAACTTTAGAATCATTTTGTTTATTTCCACAAAATAGCTTGCTGGCATTTTGATTGGCATTGCATTGAATCTATAGATCCAGTTGGGAAAAACTGGTATACTGACAATATTGAATCTTCCTATCCATGAACATGGAATTTCTCTCTAATTTTTAAGTTCTTCTTTGATATCTTTAATCATAGTTTTGTTGTTTTCCTCATATAGATCTTATACATATTTTGTAAGATTTATACCTAAGTATTTCATTTTGGGGGGTGGTAATGTGCTTTTAATTCAAATTCTGCTTTTTTACTGCTGGTATATGAGAAAGCAGTTGACTTTTGTATATCAACTTTGTATCTTGCAACCTTGCTGTAATTGCTTATTAGTTGTAGGCTTTTTAAAAATGATTCTTTTGGATTCTTCCCATAGATAATCATGTCATCTGTGAACAGAGTTTTATTTCTTCCTTACAAACTTGTATATCTTTTATTTCCTTTTCTTGTCCTATTGTTTTAGCTACGATTTCCAGTACAATGTTGAAAAGGAGAGATGACGGGATATCTTGTCTTGTTCCTGATCTTAGTGGGAAAGGTTCTACTCTCTTACAATTAAGTATGATATAGCTGTAAGTTTTTGGTAGATAATCTTTATCAGGTTGAGAAAATTCCCTCTTTTTCTAGTTTACTAAGAGTTTTCATTGTGAGTGTGTGTTGTACTTTGTGAAATGCTATTTGTGCACCTATTGGTATGGTCATGTGATTGTTTTCTCTTTGATGTGATATGATGTAATGATGTGATATTGATATGATAATATGATGCCTGTTGATATGATAGATCACATTAATTGATTTTGGATGTTGAACCAGCTTTGCATACCTAGGATAAATCCCACTTGGTTATGGTATGTAAGTCTTTTTATACATTTTTAAATTCAATTTGCTAACATTTTGTGGTTCTTTGTGTCTATCTTCATGAGATTGTAGTTTTCTTGTAATAGCTTTATCTGGTTTTGGTATTAGGGTAATGCTGACCTCATAGGTGAGTTAGGAAGTAGTCCCTCTCCTTCTATCTTCTGAAAGAGATTCTAGAGAATTCGTAAAATTTATTCTTTAAATTTTTGGTAGAATTTATCAGTGAACCCATTTGGGCCTGCTGCTTTCTGTTTTGGAAGGTTACTAATTATTGATTTAATTTCTTTAACAGATACAGGTCTATTCAGATTGTTTATTTCTTCTTGTTTGAGGTTTGGCAGATTGTACCTTTCAAGGAATTAGCCCATTTCCTCTACATTATCAAATTAGTGGACTTAGAGTTGTTCATGTTACTCCTTGATTATCCGTTTAGGGTTCATAGGATCTGTGGTGAAGTCTCCTCTTCCATTTCTGATATTCGGTAATTTCTGTGGTCTCTCTTTAATTCTGGTTATCCAGGACAAAGGCTTATTGACTTCACTGATCTTTTCAAAGAACCATTTTTTGGTTTTGTTGATTTTTCTCAGTTGATTTCGTGTTTTCAGTCTCATTGATTTCTGCTCAGATTTTTATTATTTCTTTTCTTCTACTTACTTTGGATTTAACTTGCTCTTCTTTTTCTAGTTTCCTAAAGTGGAGCTTAGATGGTTGATTTTTAGATCTCTCTTCTTTTCTAATGTATGAATTTAATGCTATAAATTCTGTTTTTTCTCTTATGCTTTTCCCTGTAAGCAATGTTTCCACTGTATCCCACAAATTTTGAGACTTATATTTGCATTTTCCTTTCATTCATAGTATTTTAAAATTTCTACTGAGATTTCTTCTTCACCCCATGTACTAATTAAAAGTGTGTTGTTTAGTCTCCAAGTATTTGGGGATTTTCCAGTTAACCTTTCTGTTAATGATTTCTAATTTAATTCCATTGTGGCCTGACAGCAGACATTATATAATTTCTGTTTTTTAAAACTTGTTGAAGTGTGTTTTATGGCCCAGAATATGGTCTGTTTTGGTGAATGTTTAATGTTAGCTTGAGAAAAATGTGTAATCTGCTGTTGTTGGATGAAGTAGGCTATAGGTGTCAATTATATCCAGCTGATTACTGGTGCTGTTGAGTTCATCTCTGTCTTTACTGATTTTCTGCCTGTTGGATCTGCACATTTCTGATAGAGAGAATGTTAAAGTCTCTGATATAATAGTGGATTCATCTATTTCTTCTTGCAGTCATCTGTCAATTTTGCCTTACATAGTTTGATGCTCTTTGTTAGATGCATACACATTAAGGATTGTTATCTTCTTGAAGTGTTGACCCTTTTATTATTATGTAATACCCCTCTTTATCAATGATAACTTTTCTTGCTGTGATGTTTTCTCTGTCTGAAATTAACATACCTACTCCCACTTTCTTTTGATTAGTGTTAGCATGGCCTAACTTTCTCTGTCTCTTCAGTTTAGTTTTTTTTTTTTTTTTTTTTTTTTTAAGTATAGCAGTTATTTATTAGTGAGATAAATGGTTACAATTCTCCCCCTGGACCTGTTAGCCTTGTACATAAAACAATTATTTTTTTTTAAATTGAAGTATAGTTAATTTACAATGTTGTGTTACTTTCAAGTGTACAGCAAAGTGATTGAGTCATATATATATATATATGTATATATTAGATTATTTTCCATTATAGGTTATTACAAGATATTGAGTATAGTTCCCTGTGCTATACAGTAGGTCCTTGTTGTTTACCTTTTTTGTATATAGTAGTGTGTATATGTTAATCCCAAACTCCTAATTTATCTCTCCCCCTCCCTTTTGGTAACCATAAAATTGTTTTCTGTGTCTGTGAGTCTATTTCTGTTTTGTAAATAAGTTCATTTGTATCATATTTTAAGATTCCACATATAAGTAATATTATATGATATTTGTCTTAACTCTTTCTGACTTACTTCACTTAATATGATAATCTCTAGATCCATTCATGTTGCTGCAAATGGCATTATTTTATTCTTTTTTTATGGCTGGGTAATATTCCATTGTGTATATATATACCATATCTTCTTTATCCATTCATCTGTTGGTGTTGCTTCCATGTCTTGGCTATTGTAAATAGTACTGCTATGAACACTGGGTGCATATATCTTTTCAAATTAAAGTTTTCTCTGGATATATGCCCAGGAGTGGGATTGCAGGATCATATGGTAACTCTATTTTTAGTTTTTTAAGGAACTTACATACTGTTCTCCATAGTGACTGCACCAATTTACATTCCCACCAACACTATAGGAGAGTTCCTGTTTCTCCACACCCTCTCCAGGATTTACTATTCGTAGAGTTTTTAATGATGGCCATTCTGACTGATGTGAGGTGATACTTCATTGTAGTTTTGGTTTGTATTAATATAATAATTAGTGATATTGAGCATCTTTTTGTGTTCCTGTTAGCCATCTGTATGTCTTCTTTGGAGAAATGTCTATTTAGGTCTTCTGCCTACTTTTCGATTGGGTCGTTTGTTTTACTGACATTAAGCTGTATGAGCTGTTCATATATTTTGGAAATTAATCCCTTGTTGGTAGCATCGTTTGCAAATATTTTCTCCCAGTCCGTAGGTTGTCTTTTTGTTTTGTTTATGGTTTCCTTTGGTGTGCAAAAGCTTTCAAGTTTCGTTAGGTCCCATTTGTTTATTTTGTATCTATTTCCATTACTCTAGGAGACAGATTGAAAAAGATATTGCTGTGATTTATGTCAAAGGGTGTTCTGCCTATATTTTCCTCTAAGAGTTTTATAGTATCTGGTCTTACATTTAGGTCTTTAATCCATTTTGAGTTTATTTTTGTATATGGTGTTAGAGAATTTTCTGATTTCATTCTTTTACGTGTAGCTGTCCAGTTTCCCCAGCATCACTTATTGAAGGGACTGTCTTTTCTCCATTGTATATTTTTGCCTCCTTTGTTGTTGATTAATTGACCATAAGTGTGTGGGTTCATTTCTGTGCTTTCTATCCTGTTTCATTGATCTATGTGTCTGTTTTTGTGCCAGTACTATACTATTTTGATTAGCTTTGTAGTTTAGTCTGAAGTCAGGGTGCCTGGTTCCTTCAGCTCCATTCTTCTTTCTCAAGAGAGTTTTGGCTATTTGGGGTCTTTGTGTTTCCATACAAATTTCTAAGTTTTTTTGCTCTAGTTCTGTGAAAAGTGCCATTGGTAATTTGCTAAGGATTGCATTGAATCTGTAGATTGTCTTGGGTAGTATGGTCATTTTAACAGTATTGATTCTTCCAATCCAAGAACATGATATATCTTTCCATCTGTTTGTGTCATCTTCAATTTCTTTCATCATAGTATTATGGTTGTTTCCTTACTTTCTCTTTTAGAGTATAAAAATGCAACAGATTTCTGTATATTAATTTTGTATCCTGCAGCTTTACCAGATTCATTGATGAGCTCTGGTAGTTTTCTGGTAGTGTCTTTAGAATTTTCTGTGTATAGCATCATGTCATCTGCAAACAGCGACAGTTTTATTTCTTCCTTTCCAATTTGGATTCCTTTCATTTCTTTTTTCTTCTCTGATTACTGTGGCTAGGTCTTCCAAAACTATGTTAAATAAAAGTGGTGAGAGTGGGCAGTCTAGTCTTGTTCCTGATCTTAGAGGAAATGCTTTCAGTTTTTCATCATCGAGTATGATGTTAGCTGTGGGTTTGTCATATATGGCCTTTCTTATGTTGAGGTCAGTTGCCTCTTTGCCTGGTTACTGAAGAGTTTTTATCATAAATGTTGAATTTTGTCAAAAACTTTTTCTGCATCTATTGAAATGATCATATGGTTCTTATGCTTCAGTTTGTTAATGTGGTGTATCAGATTCAGTTATTTGCAGATATTGAAAAATCCTTGCATCACTGGGATAAAACCCACTGGATTATGGTGTGTGATCCTTTTAATGTATTGTGGGATTCGGTTTGCTAGTATTTTGCTGAGGATTTTTCATCTATTTTTATCAGTGATATTGGCCTATAATTTTCTTTTTTTTTGATATCTTTGTCTAGGTTTAATGTCAGAGTGATAGTGGCCCAGGGTGATAGAGTGAGTTTGGAAGCGATCCTTCCTTTGCAGTTTCAGGAATAGTTTGAGAATGATAGATGTTAACTCTTCTCTAAATATTTGGTAGAATTCACCTGTGAAGCCATCTGTTCCTGGACTTCTGCTTGCTGGGAGTTTTTAATTACTGATTCAATTTTGTTACTGGTAGTTGGTCTGTTCTTATTTTCTGTGTCTTTCTGCTTCAGTCTTGGGAGATTGTACCTTTCTAAGAATTTAGCCATTTCTTCTAGGTTGTCCATTTTATTAGTGTATAGTTGTTTATTGTAGTATCTTATGATGCGATCTATTTCTGTGGTGTCAGTTGTAACTTGTTCTTTTTTCATTTCTGAGTTTATTAATTTAGACCCTCTCTCTCTTTTTCCTGATGAGTCTGGTTAACAGTTTATCAATTTTGTTTATCTTTTCAAAGAACCAGCTTTTAGGTTCATTGATCTTTTCTGTTTTTTATTTTAGTATCTATTTTATTTATTTCTGCTCTGATCTTTATGATTTCTTCTACTAATTTTGGGTTTTGTTCTTCTTTCTCTGGTTGCTTTAGGCATAAGATTAGGTTGTTTATTTGAGATTTTTCTTGTTTCCTGAGGTACGGTTGTATTGCTATAAACTACCCTCTTGGAACTGCTTTTGCTGCATCCCATAGGTTTTAGATTGTCGTATTTTCATTTGTCTCTAAGTATTTTTTGATTTCCTCTTTGATTTCTTCAATGATCCATTGATTGTTTAGTTAAACATATTGTTTAGCTTCCATGTGTTTGTGTTTTTTGCAGTTTTTTTTTTTCTTGTAGTTGATTACTAGCCTCATAGTGTTGTGGTCCAAAAAGATGTTTGATATGATTTCAGTTTTCTTAAATTTACCAAGGCTTGCTTTGTGGCCCAGGGTGTTATCTGTCCTGGAGAATGTTCCATGTGCACTTGAAAAGAATGTGTATTCTGCTGCTTTCAGATGGAATGCTCTATAAATATCAATTAAGTCCATCTGGTCTTAATGGGTCATTTAAGGCTTGCCTTTCCTTTTTGAGTTTCTGTGTAGATGATCTGTCCATTGATGTAAGTGGGGTGTTACTGTCACCACACTATTAATGTGTTACTATCAATTTCTCCTTTTATGTCTGTTAACATTTACCTTATCTATTGAGGTGCTCTTATATTGGGTGCATATATATATTTCCAATTGTTATATCTTCTTCTTGGATTGATCCTTTGATCATTATGTAGTGTCCGTCTTTGTCTTGTGACAGTCTTTATTTTAAAGTCAACTTTTTATGATATAAGTATTGCTACTCTGGCTTTCCCTTGATTTCCATTTGCATGGAATACCTTTTCCCATGCCCTCACTTTCATTATGTATGTGTCTCTAGATCTGAAGTGAGTCTCTTGTAGGCAGCAAATATATGGGCCTTGTTTTTGTATCCATTCAGCCAGTCTGTATCTTTTGGTTGGAGCATTTAGTCCATTTACATTTAAGGTAATTAATAATGTGTATGTTCCTATTCCCATTTTGTTAATTGTTTTGGATTTGTTTTTGTAGGTCTTTCCCCCCCCCCTTTCTTCTTTTACTCTCTTTTCTTGTGATTTGATGATTGTCTTTAGTGTTATGTTTGGATTCCTTTTTCTTTTTTGCGAGTATATCTATTATAGATTTTGTTTTGTGGTTATCATGAGGTTTTTGTATAGGAGTGTGTATATATATATATATATATTTTTTTTTTTTTTTTTTTGGGTATGGGGGGCGCCTCTTTTTTTTGCGGCCCCCCTTTGGGGGGAGCAGAGGCAGACCCGCAGGCCCCGGCGCCATGGCTCACGGGCCCCGCCGCTCCGCGGCATGTGGGATCCTCCCGGACCGCGGAGCACGAAGCCGCGTCCCCTGCATCGGCAGGCGGACTCTCAACCACTGCACCACCAGGGAAGCCCACAGAGTGTATATTTTTATGTGCTTGTTTTAAGTTGCTGATCTCTTAATTTCAAACACATTTTAGATACCCTGCATTTGTACTGTTCTCCCTTTATGATTATTGTTTTTGATATATTTTACATCTAATTGTTTTGTGTATCCCTTAACTGCTTATTGTGGATACAAATAATTTTACTACTTTTGTCTTTTAACTTCCCTACTAGCTTTGTGCATGGATTATTTCCTACCTTTATTCTATGTTGGTCTTTACCAGTGAGCTTTTCCAGTTTGTAATTTTCTTGTTTCTAGTTGTGACCTTTTCTTTTTTGCCTAGAGAACTTCCTTTAGCATTTGCTGTAAAGTTGGTTTGGTGGTCCTGAATTCTTTTAGCTTTTGATTGTTTGTAAACCTTTTGATTTCTCCATCAAATCTGAATGAGAGTCTTGTTGGGTAGTGTATTCTTGGTTGTAGGTTTTTCTCTTTCATCACTTTAAGTATATCATGTCACTCCCTTCTGGCCTGCAGAGTTTCTGCTGAAAAATCAGCTGATAGCCTTATTGGAATTCCCTTGTGTTATTTGTTGCTTTTCCCTTGTTGCTTTTAATATCCTCTCTTTATCTTTAATTTTTGTCATTTTGATTACAATGTGTTGTGGTGTATTCCTCTGGGTTAATTCTGCATGGGACGCTGCACTTCCTAGACTTGGGTGATTGTTTCCATCCCCAGGATAGGGAAGTTTACAGCTATTATCTCTTCAAATAGTTTCTGAGGCCCGTTCTCTTTCTCTTCACCTTCTAGGATCCCTATAATGTGAATATTAGCATGCTTCATGTTGTCTCAGAGGTCTCTTAAACTGTCCTCATTCCTTTCCATTCTTTTTTATTTCTATTCAGCAGCAGTGATTTCCACTACTCTGTCTTCCATCTCACTGATCTGTCCTTCTGCCTCATTTAGTCTACTCTTGATTCCTTCTAGTGTATTTTTCATTTCAGTTATTCTTCAATTTTTTTTTTGTTGTTGTTTTTTGTTTTTTTGTGGCCACACTGTGCAGCATGCGGGAATCTTCATTCCCTGACCAGGGGTTGAACCCGTGCCCTCTGCATTGGGAGCATGCAGTCTTAACCACTGGACCACCAGGGAAGTCCCGTATTTTACAATTCTGTTTCGTTCTTTATATTTTCTAGCTCTTTGTTAAAAACTTCTAATTTCTTGCTCTATGCATCCATTCTCCTCCCAAGTTCTTTGATCATATTTATGATCATTACTGTCAACTCTTTCTCAGGGAGACTGCCTATTTCCATGTCACTTTGTTCTTCTTTTGTGGTTTAATCTTATTCCTTTGTCTGAAACATATTACTCTGTCACCTAATTTTGTGTAAATTGCTATTTGTATTTTTATGTATGTGGTAGGTTGGTTACATTTCTTGACCGTGGAGAAGAGGCCCTCTATAGGAAACATTCTATGCATCCCAGGAGTGCACTTCCCTCTGACACCCAAGGTCCAGGAGCCAGCTGGTCCCAGGCTAGTGTCTGGCCTGCATTTGGGTGAAGCTGGGTTTTGGTCCTCTGGTGGGCAGGGCTGTATTTAGGGGCATACCTAGATGTGGCTGTGAGTTTAGGAAGTCTTTAGGTAGCCTGACTGCTGATTGGTGGGGCTGTGTTCCCACCCAGTTTGTTGTTTGGTCTGAGGCATCCCAGCACTGGAGCCTGCAGGCTGTTGGGTGGGGTCAGGTCTTGGTGCCAAAATGCCAGCCTCCTAGAGAGCTCACTTGCTGATGAATGCTCCATGATATATCCACCATCTATGACCCTGGAGTGGGCCACAGCCACCCCTTACCTCCCCAGGAGACCCTCCAAAACCAACAGGTAGGTCTGGCCCAGGCTCCCATCAAATTACTGCTTTTTCCCTTAGTCCTGGTGTGTGTGAGATTTTGTGTGTGCCCTTTAAGAGTGAAGTCTTTATTTCCCCCAAGCCTGTGGAGCTCCTGCAATCAAGCCCACTGGCCTTCAAAACTAAATGCTCTGGGGGCTCCTCTTCATGGTGCCAGACCCCTAGATAGGGGGGACTCACATGGGGCTCAGAACTCTCCTGTGGGAGAACCTCTGTAATATAGTTATTCTCCAGTTTGTGGGTCACCCACCAGTGGTATGGGATTTGATGATATCACGAGTCTGCCCCTCCTACAAGTCTTGTTGTGTTTCCGTCTTTATGTCTTTAGTTGTAGGGGGTGGTTGTTCTGCAGATTGTTGTGATTTTGGTGTTCTCATGTTGTGATTTTGGTGTTCTCTTATCTCAGGAGATAAGCTTAAGGTCCTTCTACTTTGCCCTCTTACTTTTAACCTATATGTGTCTTTATATTTAAAGTGGGTTTCTTGTAGACAACATTTAGTTGGGTCTTGTGTTTTGACCCACTCTGACAATCTTTGTCTTTTAATGAGTGTATTTAGACCATTGATGTTTAAAATGATTATTGATGTAGTAGCTTAATATCTACCATATTTGTCACTGTTTTCTATTTGTTGCTCATGTTCTTTTCTCCCATTTTTGTCTTCCATATATTTTCTGGCTTTTGTAGTTTTTTGCGTTTTGCAATTTTAATTGAACATTTTATATAATTCTACTTTCTTTCCTGTCTTAGCATATCAGTTATACTTCTTATTTATTTTTTTTAGTTGTTACCCTAAAGTTTGCAATATATTTTTATAGCTAATCCACCTTTACTTTCAAATAATACTATAACTCTTCCCAGTTACTGCAAGTACCTTATAATAACAAAAAATCCTGTTGTCTTTGTCCCTTGTATCACTCCTGTCGTTCATTTCATTTATACATATAAGCATATGTAGGCATTTATAAGCACACACACATGTGCATACCTAATTGGTTACATTGTTGCCATTGTTATTTTGAACAAACAAATCCATTATCTGTTAGATCCATTAAGAATAAGAAAAATAAAACTTATTTTACCCTTAGTTATTCTCCAGTGTACTTCTTCTCTTTATGTATATCTAAGTTTCTGACTTAATTTTTCAGAGAAGGAAAATTGTTTTCTTTTAACATTTGGCATACAGGGGAATGATGCCAATAATATGTGGAATTCGGCTTGGATTCTTTTCCCCTAAACAAGTTTGAACCTGTTATTGTTTTGGAAAGATCAGGGGCAAGCTTTTTCACAACTAAAGAGAAAGCGTTAGTAGTATAAGAAATATGCTGAATATTCTGTAAAAGTAACGTATAATACAATAAGGTGCTGGTTTATTGGCACCTTAACAATTTTAACAAAAAATTGCTGTATATTCTACTATATTAAAAGATCTGAGGAAGTTGCAAGTTTCGTTGAAGAAGTTGTAAAGATAGCCTTTATCAATTTCTTTTTAATACAAAGGAACTATCACCAGATGATATTTTTAATTTTTATTAAACTGGTCTCTATTAGAAGTGAATGTCTTCAAGGACCCACATCAAAGGAAAAAATGAGCTCCAGGAAATGAAGCTTTAAAGGATGGACTGACTTACTCTTAATACAAATGCCAGTAGAAACTCAACTGTACTCATATTTTTATACGGCTTGTTATTGTTTTGTTAGGACTCCATAGTCCTTAATTCCATAGATTTTGAGTCCTCTCACTCCAATTCTACTTTTTCCATAGGTTTAGCTCTTTTTATTTTACAGAACATGGAGTTATTTAGGAATGCATATATGCTGTTATAGCAGAAATGCCTGCACTCAATTCTGAGTTAGTGGTAGCCACCTTTTTGAGTAACAGGGGTAGTCTAATCCTCTTTTATCTCATTTATTTTCAGTGCTCATCATAGTGGCTGGCAGGGCTATCCCAAGCCCTTTTGTGTTGTGTTTTGTCTTGTGTTTTGACCCACTCTGACAATCTTTGTCTTTTAATGAGTGTATTTTCTTTCCTGTCTTAGCATATCTCTAATGCAGTAGAAAAAAATGCTCCTTCCTCTGAGTAGATTTAGATTCTTAATTGCAGAGCTTGGAGTACAAAACTCTTGCTGAATTAGTCCTGCTTGCCCTTTCAGCCAGGCCTTTATGCAGTGTATAGTTTGGAAGCACTATACCATGTCCTGGCTTCCTGAACAAAAGAGTCATGCACACATATAAACACATGCATGTACACACACACACACACACACACACACACACACACACATACACACAGTGCTTGTTGAACTGATGATGTGCATGACTTCACACTGTTTTTTAGCAAATATATTTTGATTAGTTTAGAAATCATTTATTTCCTTTATTTGTATGTCCCTAATTGTTAATTTTGATGTTATGTGAGGATTTTAAAAATACAGGTAAGACAATTTAACAGACTATTAACTTTCAAAATTCTTTTCATACAAGAGAAAGGGGGGAGTGGTATTGATAGAATGTATAAGTATTCCCCAACCTCTCCATTTTTTCTTTCTCTCTTCCTTTCTTTGAAGGGAAGGGGGTGATAGATGGTAGGAGAGCAAGACCAAATATGCCAATCTAATGTATGAATTCTTTAATACTAAAAATTTCAGTTTAGATAGATGACAAATTGGGTTTTCCCAGATTTCTAGGCAGAATTGCACAATATATTAAGATTGTGACTCAAAGCCACATTCAACAGGTGGAGTAAAAGTCCTCTCTTTCGGTTCCAGATGTGGTTCCTTATATGCGGTAACCTATAAACCCAGAGACAACTTTTCTAATGCTTTTACCTTGTTTCTTGTATGTATGTTGAAGTAGGGACAGGAAAGCTACAATAAAACTCCTACTGGAAAGAGAGAAGGATGGGATACACATGAAAGTTCCTGGTCCTTACAATAATTAATAAGACTTCTTGCTTTGGAAGTGGAGTAAGGACTTGATAGGATCCTAATTCTGCTTTCTGAGAGAAGTTCCTTTGTCCTTTGTTTTCCATAGTCCCTGACTTTGCTTTTTTAGGAATTATTCCTTATCTATCATCCTTTGTGTCTATATCGGAAATGGGTGTTGGAGAACATACCCTTATTTGAGGCTGCACTGGATTCTCACCCTGTGTCCTGTCAGTGCAAACTTGGGCTCCCTGGGTAGAGCATGCTAGACTTGTGGTATTTTTTGCTAATAGAGTTGCCTCAAAAATGTAGGTTTCAATTCTGTTTGCCTCCAGTCAGCTATATGTGAAAATACCAGTACCAAAGATCTCACTTGCTCATAATTGCTAAGCCTACAAACTAGTTACTTTACTAGTTATTTTCCTCAGAGCATCCAACTCTCCCTTAACTTAATAACTGATACCTTGTGGCCACCTGAAACAGTACATTTGGGTAGGAGTTAATCTGACTTTTGCTCCTAGGCAGGCTCTTGTTATGTGGCTTAGAATTCTTAAGAGAGATTGTTGTAATACATTTTTTTGTTGTTAGCTGTAGAGAAGCAACTGGCTTTTCTATTCCTTCAAGGTACCCTGTATTATTGGATTATCCATTAAGTTAGAAGTAGGCTATAG
This sequence comes from Monodon monoceros, assembly GCF_005190385.1. Taxonomy (NCBI): domain Eukaryota; kingdom Metazoa; phylum Chordata; class Mammalia; order Artiodactyla; family Monodontidae; genus Monodon; species Monodon monoceros. The sequence goes on from NW_021703772.1 coordinate 26,724,983, forward strand.
TCAGAGAGCCTTCCTAAGCAGAGTTGTATTCTTTTTTTTCTCTGCTTGTAAATGAACTAATTCTTGCCTAAATTCATTCATTTATCAGGCTTAAAACAACAAGTAGTAGTCAATTCATTACAACATTATGACTTTTTCTAGCTGCTTCTGCTAGAGCTATAGTCTTGGTAGGCACTTGTTTTCTCTGTTAAATGGTCATATTTTGCTAGTATAGTATATATAGTATAGTGTAGTATAGAAAGGATCACCAACATATGTCTCTTTCCTATCTGCTTTCTGTCCTACCTCTAAGTTAATAGAAATGCTTTGGATTTATCTTATAACCCACTCTATTGTACCTAAGAATTTCTATAACATTTAGCATAAAGGCTAAATTGTAAAAAAGAGACTTAAAACTATAGTGGCTCAAACATAAATTAACTGTTTTTCTTACAGAACAGTTGAAAGGTAGATAGATGTGTGATATAAGATGGATAAACAACTCTGCTTTCATGAAATAGTCCAGGAACACCCAAAAAAGGAATCCATGAAGCACTTTCAATTTTTGTTGTTGTTGTTGTTGTTGTTAAGATTCTGGTCTTAAACTGCAACTGTAGTTTTTTTTTAAAAGGCAGTGAAATTTTGAATAGGAAATATTTGAAACAAAATAGAAACATTTTAGAGATATCACACACACACACACAAACACATATAAAAGTTCTTTGATTTCTAACCATAATGGAGTGGAGTCACTGGTGCTGTTCTTTCTCTTTGGCTGTAAATATCTAGACAAAAATATATGAAACAGTCATTATTTTCAGAAAATGGCAGCAGAGGTCAGAGGTTCAGTGATTCCTGAGAAAAGAGAAACAGATGAAGTGAGCCCTGTGATTGCCCTGGTTTTCTGCCTGGAGGCACTTTCAGATATCTGGTGTAGGGAGAGGAAAGCCAAGTAGAGCACAATGGTCCTGCTTGATTGAAATAAAGATTAGATTGGGGGAGGATGAGATAGCTGGAATCGTTAGATCAGAATACTAAAGAGTAGGGACCTATGTATGCACAGAAAGAGCGTCATAAATCTTCATGTGGTCGCCTTGAGACCTTTGTTAAATACTAAGCTCTGTGTGTGTAGGTGAAACTCCATAAGGGCACACAAAAAGTTATTAGGCAATGTAATCTGAACAACTTCCAATGCTCATACAAGGTTAAGAGATGTTTGAGTTCTGAATAAGCAGAGTGGAGAGACTTTGTTGAACATCTAGAGTATTCAGTAGAGACCCCAGATTGGTTACACCTCAAAGAGTAAGGCTGAGTCTGACTTGATGACTAATGGCTACTGTATATGTGCTCTAACAAATCTTAGAAGGAATCTGAAAAGAATGAAGTTGAACATTAAGTAATTTAATAACCTAGTGAAACAAAATTTATCACTCTTTAAAGGAAGACCATAAAATCCAGAAATTCAACAATATCATATTCATAGTGTCCATAATAAATGTGTGTGTATTTACATACATACATACACATATGTATACATACACACAAACTACTAGACATACAAAGGAGGAGAAAAATCATCAATAGAAAAAGACAGGAATGACAGAGATGAGATTAGTTGGCAAAGACTTTAAAATATCTCAAATATGGTAAGTATGCTCAAGGACTTAAAAGGAAAAATCATAAAACTACAGATCTAAGAATCCCAATAAATCACAAGCAGGATTACAAACAAAACCACACCACGGTGTATTGTAGTCAAATCACCAAGTTCTAGTGATACAGAAAAATATCTTAAAAGCATTAAGAGGAGGAAGGAAAATTTTTATATAGGGAAGCAAAGAAAAAAAAATGACTGCTGACTTATCAGAAGGTAAGCAAACTAGAAAACAGTGGAATGATATATTTAAAGGGCTGAAAGGAAAAAAAAATCAACCTAAAATTATTTTTAAAAACAAAAGCAAAATAATATTTCCAAATAAGCAAAGTGAGAAAATTTCCTGTTAGTATACCTATATTATAAGAAATCTTAAAATGATCTTCAGGCTGAAAGAAAATAATACTGAGTGAAAACTCAGTTCTGCACAACGGAAAGAAGAAGTAGTAGGAAATGGCAAATATTTATGTCTAAAAATATATGGAAATTAAACTCTACATTTCCAAGTAATGCTTAGATCAAAGAATAAATCACAAGAGAATCTATAAAGTGTTCTTAATGGAATGATAATGAAAATACAGCATATCAAATTTTGTGGGATGCAATGCTTACATGAAAATTTATGGTTATAAATGCTTATATTAGAAAAGAAGGAAGGTGTAAAGTTTATGGCATAAGCCTTCCTCTTAAGAAGCTGCAAAAAATGAGCAACTTAAATCCAAAGCAAGAAGGTAAAACTGATAAAAAGTGAAATCAATGAATATAAAACACAAAAGCAACAGAGAAAAATCAGTGAAACCAAAGCTGGTTCTTTGAAAAGATTAAGTTGATAAATATCCAGCTAGATCGATAAGGAAAAAAATTACCAATAACAGGCAAGAAAAGCATCACTGTAGATATTATAGGCATTAATAGAATCATCAGGGAATAGTATGAACAATTTCATGCCAGTAAGTTCAGTAACTTAGATGGACTAAGTGCTTGAAAGACACAAATTACCAAAACTGACAGAAGAAGAAATAGAAAACTTGAAAAACCTTATGTCAATTAGATAAATTAATAATTAAAAACTCCCTATAGGAAACTCCAAGCCAAGATGGCTTCACTGATTAATTTTATTGAAACTTAAGTAGTAAACAATTACAATCTTATACAAACTCCTCCAAATAATAGAGGAGGGAACACTTCTTGACTCATTTTATGAGGTCAGCATTAGCTTGATTTTAAAATCAGATAAAGACATTACAGAAAAATAGATCAATATCTCTTTTGACTGTAGATGCAAAATATCCCTAATGAAATAGCAAACAGAATCTAGCAAAACATATTACAAAATGCGTCATGACCAAAGGGGTTTATGCCAGAAAGCAAAGTTGATTTTAACATTTAAAACCAATCAAATAAAAAAGGAGAAACAGCATATGATAATTTCCAGAGATACCAAAAAACTATTTGACAAAATTCGAACCTACTCATGATAAAAATTCACAACAAACCCAGAAGAGACAGAAACTTCTTCAATCTGATGAAGGACATTTATAAAAAGTATACAGCTAACATTACATTTAACAATGAAAGACTGAATGCTTTCTCTGTAAGATTAGGAAGAAGGTAAGGATGTCCATTCACACAGCTTATAATTAATGTTATACTGGAATTCATAGCCAGTGCAGTAAGATAAGAAAAATAATAAAAGGAATCCAGATTAAAAATAAATCAAACTGCTTTATTTGCAGTTGACATGATCATATACATAGAAAATCCTAAGGACTATTGCTATGAGGAAGATACTAAAACTCCTAAGTGAATTTAACAAGGTCAAAGTATATAAGGTCACCACATAAAAATCAACTGTATATTTATATACTATCATCCAAACAATTTATGAATGCTATATACTAGCTTCCATAAACATGAAATACATAGAGATAAAATTTTAAAACTCTATAAAACATAGCTGAGAGAAATTACCAGTACATAAATACACAGAGAAATAATACCTTATACATTGATTAGGAGATTCAGTATTGTGTTAATTCTCCACCAATAGATCCATGGATGCAATGAAATCCTTATCAAAATGCTGCTCTTTTTTTTTTTAAGAGATTGACAAGCTGATTCTCAAATTTAGAATTGTCGAAACAATATTGAGAAATAACAAAGTTGAAGAATTTACTGGATTTTAAGAATTACTCTAAACTACAATAATAGTGTCGTATTGGGTCATGTAGGTAGGTAGATAGTCATGTAGGTAGGTAGATAGATGATAGACAGATATCCTAAGTGCTCTCAGTGTGTATGTAAGTGTATATACAACATGTAGTATTCATATAGTCTTTTATCTATTCAAGGATAGTTTTGTTTTTTTTTTTCTATTAAAGGATTATAGAATCTTTTCAACAAATGGTTCAGGAACTAGATATCCTATAGAAAATAATGAATCTGGACCCTTACCTGGACCAATACACAGAGCTTGACTTGAATTGGATTATAGATCTAAAAGTAAAAACACTAAAACTTTTTGATATTTTAGAAACATGAATAAATCTTTATGAATTCATGTTAATCAAATATTTCTTAGGACATAAAAAGAACTATCTATAAAAGGGAGGTTTGAAAAATTGGGCTTCATCAAAATTAGAATCTTTTGCTGCTCAAAAGACACCTTTAGGAAAATGAAAGGCCAGCTACAGATTGAGAGCTATAAGTATTTCTAATACATACAGTCTGACAGTCTCATATGAACAGGAAGGTAGCCAATTAAATATGAGCAAAAGATTTAAAAAGACACTTCATTAAAGGAAGTCATAATCCCTTGGGAAGCATAGGATGCATATGAAAACATGTTCCACGTCAGGAATTGGAAAACTATGGCCCATGGACCAAATCTGGCCTATTGTCTGTTTTTGTAGACAAAGTTTTATTGAAACATCATTACACCCATTCATTTATGACTGCTCTCATGCTATAACAGGAGAGTTGAGTAGTTATTAAAGAGACCCTGTGGCCACGAAACAAATATTTCCTGTCTGCCTCCTTACAGAAAAATTTGCTATCCCCTGGTCTAAAGGAATCAAATTCCAGGGAAGACTAAGCTCTTCCTAGGTGAGCAAACACCAGTGGAGAAGTTTGGCCTAATTTAATGTAATTTTCCCCAGGATAAAACTTATTTTTCTTGGAATTATAATTTTTTACAGTTGGATCTTATTTTTTTATTTTTTAAATCATAGTTAATTCATTTTTATTACTAAGCTAACAAACTCTATTAAAGGCAAAATTATACAAGTTTTTCTTTAAGTTTTGGTAACTTAAGGTGTAATATTAGAAAGTTCTATCTTATTCTGAGGAACAAACTACACTTCAAGGTTAAAACAGTGATGTAGAGAGAGAACAAAACAAACAAAACAACAACAACAAAACAGTGATGTAGATTCATGATGTTGACCAGAAGTTAGTACTAAGAGAAATTGTACTGAAAACCACTTGGTTTAAACAGCCTGTACTTATTTCCATCAGTAAGTTAAGTTGTGACTGCAAACAAGTAAAGATGAGGATTGAAGGCATGTGCTGCCTTTCTGAGGACTGACTAGTCTCACTGCCCAGGTGGTATCCACTCATGGATGTATTTGCCCTGCTCTTCACTAGAAGTAGGGGCTCCTATTTCCAGTGCAGATCAGGGCATGTGTTGGTCTTTGATCAGTTCAACACACTCCAGAGAGATGTAGGGAGTAAATCTTAGTGGCCTGGCAGGCCAGGCTTATATGCTAACTGAGGAGTCTAGACATTCTGGGTTTGCCTCACATTCTTATTAGTTTGTTGTTGCATCAGCTGTGTTCTGATTGGTTACACTCTAAGATAAAAGCCATTACATCATTGATTATATAAATTGTTTACATAAAACGTTTTGTGTTTGAGGTACAACAGGTGTCAATCTCCTTTGAATGAGCCATATACTTATCTGTAACATGTTTACAACCATAGTTAGTTTTTAGAAAGACAGTTTTTCAAGCAAGAGAACATTTTTGATGGAAAAGATTGGTTACCATTTTTAAGCATAGCAAACAGATTTTACTCCTGTTAAAATGTAGAATAAGGTATCCTTTACAGAAAATTCATTTCACTTATTACAAAGCCCCAGTATTATTTAGTTTACTTAAATTAAATCCGATATTACTACTTTTTCTATGTTAGGATAATTTAATGTCACATATGAACATAAAAATGATTTTTGTAAATTTAGTTTCAGTATCAGTATTTGTACTAGAAATACAATAACATTAACTCCATAAACTTTTATTTTTCTCTATTTCCATGAGCTAATAATCAGTTTGACAACCCAGCAAAGTGGCATGTTATAGGGAAATTTTCTGACTGGAGCAAAATTTAATGAAACAATGTTTAAGGTCATCTTTGATTTCTGCATGCTTACTTCCACATCATACTTCTTCAAGTCCTATCTACTTTAAAATCAACCTTGAGTCCATCCTCTTATCTTCATCTCTTCTTTATCTCCCACCCCATTTCCAGTCCAGGCCATTTTCATCTTTTACTCATTGTTTTAGTCACAGTAAGCTCTAGAGTAACACATTAACCTTCTAATCTCAGTAATTTTGCACAGCAAAGGTTTACTGTGGCTTATGTAAAGTCCAGTGTAGTTTGAGCTGTGATCCTCTTCCATCTTGTAGCTATAATATCTGCACAGTGGCTTTGAAGTTGGTCAGATGGACTAGAAATGACTTTATCACTTTTGCTCACAGCCTGTTGGTCAGAGCTAGTCACATGGCTCCAACTTAAGTGCAGTGAAGGCTGGGAAATGTAGGACAGCACATGAAATATTTAGAGATCACAATTATCTGTACCACATTTAGGTTATTATAGTTGCATCCTAATTGGTTTCCTTATTTACTCTCATGTTCCACTACAATGCTTTCTTTACCTAGTAGCTAGAGTGCTTCGAAAAAAAAATTTTGTTACTATCTCGCCAATAACTTCCTTTTTGCATAAAATCCAACACTTTGCCCTCACCTGTGCAACTACTGCATGATATGGTCCTTGCCTTCTTCATTAATTTCATGATTGGCAGTTAGTATTGTTATAACTGTGAATAGTGTATTTTGAATAGGCATTTTTAATTTTGTCCATAGCTATGAAAATGTGATTTAAAATAGTGTCACATTTACAAAATCACAATAATAACTATAAACTGAATAATAATACCAAGAGAAGTCCTAATTTATATGGCAGTCTCTGCAGTCACATTGTAGGTAATTAGAATCTGAAGAAAAAAAAAAAGCCTTTTGAGAACATTGACATAAAATCTGTTATAATGAATAAATTCTGTGTAGTAGAGTTACAATAATTCTGTTTCTCTGACAAATGATCTCAGCATAAATGTTTTCTTTGGCTAAAGTTTATATGAAAGATATTTCATTAATGTTAAACGTGTAAAAATTAATAAAGTTTATTTTTTAGAGCAGTTTTAGGTTTACAACAAAATTGAGTGGAAAATAGAGTTCCTATATGTCCCCTGTCCCTACACAGATATTACTTCCCCCACTATCAACATACTGCACAAAGGTAGTGAATTTGTAACAATCTATAAACCTACAGTGACACATCATTATCACTCAAAGTCCATAGTTTACATTAGGTAGGGTTCACTTTCAGCATTGTGCATTCTATGGGTTTTGACAATAAATGCAATTTTTAGACAAGTTTTTCATGAAGTTTGTGTTTTGCCATTAAGTAGTTACTTCCCTTCAGTTGTACTTTCAATTTCTTCTGTTATGCCTTCTTCAATTTCTTCCTTGGCAGTATGAAGCTCCTAATTAATTATCCCAAACACCACACACACACAAACACTCTCTCTCTCTCTCTCTCTCTCTCTCTCTCTCTCTCTCTCTCTCTCTCTGTGTCTGTCTCTCTCTCCCTCTCCTCCCCCCCCTCACTCTGATTGTTTTCTAGTTGGAGTGGTTGAAATATTTTCTTAAGGTAATTAATTTGTAATCCCACAAACTGAGGATTAGAGCAGTGCCCTTGCCAAAAGATAGAGGAGCTAATTAAGGTTCAACCCTTATTTTCAAATGTGCATGAAAGAAAGCCTGTATATAAATTCTTTCTCATCTCTGAGCTGTGAATCCTAGGAATAAAGTTTTTAACAAGCTGTTTATCTTAATAAACATCTCAGGATTTATATATTTGATATGTTTATTGAAATGTAGCACAGCATTCATATTTTTGATAATTTTTGACATTAAAAAATTGATTCCTGTTCTAGCAAATGAAAATTACATTTAGTAAAATTGAGTACTCTATGGTTTGTTACATGGATTTAGATCTAGCACAGTTCAAATGACTTGTCTTATACTTGACATCTACTTACATATAAAAGGCTCATGTAACAGTTTTTACATGGTGTTAGTATTGTCATTCTTGTTTCTTTTCCTTTGCTGGCCTACTTCTGTTTCAGCCCTTGACCATTAATAAAGTATTAAATAGCAAGGAGATTATCCTACTACTGGGTACACAATATTGAATAAAAACAGGTGTTTGTGGGATAGAAAGATAAGGAAATCAAATCTTTGAGAAGTTGATATACCATTCTTCTTTCATATAATTAGATGTTTTATAAAGTAATTCGGGATTGTATGACAAGAGTCAAGGAAGCTATTAAGCAATCTTTGTGAAAACTTGATTGTCTTTGTGCTTTGACTAACTGTGTTTGTCTTGTTCACAGTAACTGTAGTACTGAATGGAAGTGGCTTGTAGACAGAGCAAGAGTTGGCAGCCGTTGGACGTGGCTTCAAGCCCAGATTTCAGAACTAGAATACAAAATCCAACAACTAACGGATGTTCACAGGCAGATTCGTGCCTCCAAGGTATTGTGTGTGCTCTTCTATTTAAAAAAATATTATTAGTTTTAGTTTCTTCTCATCTCTCCACACAAAATAATTGTTATTAGGCTTTATAAAAATGTAGCTAATGTTAAGATTTCTGATATACTAATTCTGTAAGTTGAAACTATTTTTGTAACTTATCACAAACATTTTATCATATTGAGCAGTTAAGAATTTCTTTATTGGATTTCAGTTAATAGAAATGATAAACATTTTTTATAAACCTCTACTTTGTTGGAATTTATTTTAACATATGTGAGAAATTCTGAGTGTATCTTATTGGAATCTCTTTAGAGTTTTTTGTTTAAGAAAAATTAAAAACACATAAAAATGTTCTAGAAAGCAATACAATGAATACCTGTGTACTCACCCTCAAATTTATCAAATATTAAATTTTTATTAATTTGGGTTTTGTTTTTAGAATAATAAAGCATTACCTTACAATTGAAGTACTTGTATAATCCTTCCTGATCCCATTCCCTTTCCCTATGCCACTGATACCAACATATTTTAAAAGATTTTAATTTTATATTGGTGTAAAGTTGACTAACAATGCTGTGTTAGTTTCAGGTGTATAACAAAGTGATTCAGTTATATATATACATGTACCTATTCTTTTTCAAATTCTTTTCCCGTTTAGGTTATTACAGAGTATTAAGTAGAGTTCCCTGTGCTATACAGTAGATCCTTGTTGGTTATATATTTTAAATATAGCAGTGTGTACATGTCATTCCCAAACTCCCAATCTATTCCTCCCCCTCCCCCTTTCCCCCTGGTAACCATAAGTTTGTTCTCTAAGTCTGTTTCTGTTTTGTAAATAGGTTTATTTGTATCTTTTTTTTTTTTTTTTAGATTCCTCATATAAGCGATATCATAGGATATTTGTCTTTCTCTGTCTGACTCACTTCACTTAGTATGGTAATCTCCAAGTCCATCCATGTTGCTGCAAATGGCATTATTTCATTCTTTTTAATGGCTGAGTAATATTCCATCATATATATGTTCCACATCTTTATCCATTGCTCTGTTGGTGGACATTTTGGTTGTTTCCATGTCTTGGCCATTGTAAACAGTGCTGCAATGAACACTGGAGTGCATGTGTACTTTTGGATTATGGTTTTCTCCAGACATATGCCCAGGAGTGCGATTGCTGGATCATATAGTAGTTCTATTTTTAGTTTTTTAAGGAACCTCCATGCTGTTCCATGAAGTTTATGTTTGTTCTTATTGCCATTTTGTTGTTTTGGATTTGTTTTTGTAGGTGTTTTTTCTTCCCTTCATCTTTTTTTCTCTTCTCTTGTGATTTAATGACTAACTTTAGTGTTGTGTTTGGATTCGTTTTTCTTTTTTCCGTGTGTATCTATTGTAGATTTTCAGTTTGCAATTCCCTTGAGATTTTGATATAGCAGTCTGTATATAAACAAGATTGTTTTAACTTGCTGGTCTTTTAATTTCAAATGCATTTCCAATATCCTGCATTTGTGCTCTCCTCTTACAGTTGCTGGTTTTGATTTGTGTGCAGGTAATTTCCCACCTTTACTGTATGTTTGCCTTTATCGGTGAGCTTTTCCATTCGTAATTTTCTTGTTCCTAGTTGCATCCTTTTCTTTTCCACTTAGAGAAATTCCTTTAGCATTTGTTGCAAAGCTGATCTGGTGGTGCTGAATTCTCTTAGCTTTTGCTTATCTGTAAAGTTTTTGATTTCTCCACTGAATCTGAATGAGAGCCTTGCTGGGTAGAGTATTCTTGGTTGTAGGTTCTTCCCTTCATCACTTTAAATATATCATTCTACTCCCTTCTGGCCTGCAGAGTTTCTGCTGAGAAATCAGCTGATAACCTTATGGGAGTTTCCTTGTAAGTTATTTGTTGCTTTTCCCTTGTTGCTTTTAATATTTTTTCTTTGTCTTTAATTTTTGTCAGTTTGATTATTATGTGTCTCAGCATTTTCCTCCTTGGGACTCTCTGTGCTTCCTGGAATTGGGTGACACTTTCCTTTCCCATGTTAGGGAAGTCCTCTTTTCTTTTCATTCTTTTTTTCTTTATTCTGTTCTGCAGCTGTGATTTCCACCATTCTGTCTTCCAGTTCACTTATCCGCTCTTCCATCTCAGTTATTCTGCTATTGATTCCTTCTAGTGTATTTTTCATGTCATTTATTGTATTGTTCATCTCTGTTTGTTTGTTCTTTAGTTCTTCTAGGTCTTTGTTAAACATTTCTTGTATCTTCTCGATCTTTGCCTCCATCCTTTTTCCAAGATCCTGGATCGTCTTCATTATCATTATTCTGGACTTTTTTTCCAGAAGGTTGCTTATCTCCACTTCATTCAGTTGTTTTTTCTGGGGTTTTATGTTGTTCCTTCATCTGAGACATAATCCTCTGCCGTCTCATTTTGTGTAACTTTCTGTGATTGCGGTTTCCATTCTTCAGGCTGCAGGTTTGTAGTTCTTGCTTCTGCTGCCTGCCCCCTGGTGGCTGAGGCTGTCTAAGAAGCTTGTGTAGGCTTCCTGATGGGAGAGACTGGTAGCTGCCCACTGGTGGGTGGAGCTGGGTCTTGTCCCTCTGGTGGGCAGGGCTGTGTCAGGGGGTGTGTTTATTGGGCAGCTGTTTACTCAGGAAAACTTTAAACATCCTGTCTGCTGATGGGTGGAGCTGTGTTCCCCTCCTGTTGGTTGTTTGGCCTGAGGCATCCCAGAACTGGAGGTTCCAGGCTGTTGGGTGGGTCCAGGTCTTGGTGAGAAAATTGTGGCCTCCAGAAGGGCTCATGCCAATGAGTACTCCCCAAAACTGCTGCCGCCAGCATCCTTATCACTGCAGTGAGCCACAGCTGCCCCCCACCTCTGCAGGAGACCCTCCAATACTAGCAGGTAAGTCTGGCCCAGTCTCTTATGAAGTCACCACTTTTTTCCCCTGGGTCCTAGTGTGCTTGAGGCCCTGTGTGCACCCTCCAAGAGTAGAGTTTCTGTTTCCCCCAGTCCTGTGGCATTTCTATGATCAAACCCTGCTGGCATTCAAAGCCAGATTCTCTGGGGGATCCTCCTCCCATTGCCAGACCGCCAGGCTGGGGAGCTAGATGTGGGGCTCAGAACTTTCACTCCTGTGGGAGAACTTCAGTGGTATAATTATTTTCCTGTTTGTGGGTAGCCCACCTGGTGTGTATGGGATTTGATTTTATCATGATTGCTCGCCTCCTACTGTCTCCTTGTGCCTCCTTCTTTGTCTTTGGATGTAGGGTATCTTTTTTGATAGGTTCCAGCATTTTTTTGTCAGTGGTTGTTCAGCAGTTAATTGTGATTTTAGTGTTTCCATAAGAAGGGGTGAGCTCAGATCCTTCTACTCAGCCATCTTGTCTTCTCCTCCTCCCTGACTCCAACATGTATTGATAGGTACTATTTTTATGAATATTTATTGGTCCATAGGTATTTATCTGTATCTATAAATAAAATTTGTTTTTCATGCTTTTAAAGTCTATATGTTATATTTATACTACAAACTCTTTTGCAACTTGCTTGTTTTTGCTCAGCATAATTTTTATACATATTTATACTTCCTGTATGACATTTAATTGTATGAATGGAATGGAATTTTATAAATACAATGGGTGTTTATCTCTTCTCCTATTTTCTATTAATAGACATGTACATTGTTTCAGTCTTTATGCCAGTAAAAACAATACATCAGTGACTGTCTTTTATGTGTTTTTTGGTGAACCTATGGAGAGCTTTTCTTGGGTATATGCCTAAAAGTGGAAATACTTGATCTTAGGCATGGCTGTATATGCTTTCCTATACCACTTATGTGATTGGGTAATCAATATTCCCACTGGCAGTGTGTGAGAGCTCCTGGTTTTCCACATCCTTGTGAACTTTTTGAATTTTTTGGTCTCTTAATTTTTGCAGTGTAATAAGAGTGAAATATTATTACTGTTTTAATTTAATTGTTCCCAAATATAATGAGATTGGGCCTCAGTGTAATTGACCATCAAATTTTGTTGTTTTATTTTTTAGATTCCACATATAAGTGATATCAAACAGTATTTGTCTTTCTCTGTGTGACTTATTTCACTTAGTCTAACATCCTCCAAGTCCATCCGTGTTTTTGCAAGTGGCAAAATTTTATTCTGTTTTATGGATAAGTAGTATTCCATTGTGTGTTTGTGTATGTATGTGTGTGTGTGTGTGTGTATCTCACATCTTCTTTATCCATTCATCTGTTGATGGACACTTAGTTTGCTTCCATTCTTGGCAATTGTAAACAATGCTGCTATGAACATTGGGGTGTATGTATCTTTTTGAATTAATTTTTTTTTCAGATATATATGCAGGAGTGGAATTCCTGGGTCATATGGTAGTTCTATTTTTAGTTTTTTGAGAAACCTTCATAATGTTTTCTACAGTGCCTGCACCAAAAATACATACATATACATTCCCACCAAAAATGTACGAGGGTTCCCTTTTCTCCACATCCTTGCCAACATTTATCATTTGTGTTCTTTTTTTTTTTTTGCGGTACGCGGGCCTCTCACTGTTGTGGCCTCTCCCACTGCGGAGCACAGGCTCCAGACGCGCAGGCTCGCAGCCATGGCTCATGGGCCCAGCTGCTCCATGGCATGTGGGATCTTCCCGGACTGGGGCACGAACCCACGTCTCCTGCATCAGCAGGCAGACTCTAAACCACTGCACCACCAGGGAAGCCCTATTTGTGTTCTTTTTGATGATGGCCATTCAGACAGGTGTGAGGTGATATCTCATTGTGGTTTTAATTTACATTCTCTGATGATTAACTGTGTTGAACATTTCTTCATGTGCCTATTGGCCACATGTAAATCTTCTTTGGAAAATTTTCTCTTTAGGTCTTCTGCCCATTTTTTGATTGGGTTGTTTGGAGTTTTTTGCTGTTGAGTTGTATGAGCTGTTTATAAATTTTGGACATTAACCCCTTACTGGTCATATCATTTGCAAATATTTTGTCCCATTCAGTCGGTTGTCTTTTCATTTTGTTGATGGTTTCCTTTGCTGTACAAAAGACTGTAAGTTTAATTAGGTCCTATTTGTTTATTTTTGCTTTTATTTCCTTTGCTTTTGGAGACAGATCCAAAAATATATTGCTACAATTTACTTCAAAGGGTGTTTTGCCTATGTTTTCTTCTAGGAGTTTTATGGTTTCCAGTCTTACATTTAAGTCTTTAATCCATTTTGAGTTTATTTTTGTATATGATGTTAGAGAATTTTCTAGTATCATTCTTTTACATGTAGCTGTCTAGTTTTCCCAGTACCACTTACTAAAGAGCCTGTCTTTTCTCCATTGTATATTTTTGCCTCCTTTTTTATAGATTAATTGACCATAACTGCATGTATTTATTTGTGGGCTCTCTATTCTATTCCATTGATCTATGTGTCTATTTTTTTACCAGTACCATACTGTTTTGATTACTGTAGCTTTGTAGTACAGTCTGAAGTGAGGGAGTATCATTCATCTAGCTCTGTTACTCTTTTTCAAGATTGTTTTGGCTATTTGGGGGTCTTTTTTATTTCCATACAAATTCTAAAAGTTTTCATTCTAGTTCTGTGAAAAATGCCCTTGGTATTGTATTTTGACAGGGATTGCATTGAATCTGTAGATTGTCCTGGATAGTATGGTCATTTTAACAATATTAATTCTTCTTCTTTTCTTTCTTTTTTTTTGGCTGCACTGCATGGCATGCAGGATCTTAGTTCCCTGACTAGGGATTGAACCTGTGTCCCCTGCAGTGGGAGTGCAGATTCTTAATCTTAACCACTGGACTTCCAGAGAAGTCCCACAATATTAATTCTTCTAATCCATAAACACCATATATCTTTCCATCTGTTTGTATTGTCTTCAGTTTCTTTCATCAGCATCTTATACTTTTCCAAGTACACCTCTTTTAATTCCTTAGGTAAATGTATTCCTAGGTATTTTATTCTTTTTGATGTGATTGTAATTGGGATTGTTTCCTTGATTTCTTTTTCTGCTAGTTTGTTGTTAGTCTATAGAAATGAAACAGATTTCTGTATATTAATTTTGTATCCTGCAACTTTACTGAATTCATTGATGAGCTCTGGTAGTTTTTTCATGGTATCTATAGGATTTTCTTAGTATCATGTCAACTGCAAACAGTGATAGTTTTACGCTTCCTTTCCAGTTTGGATTCCTTTTATTTCTTTTTCTTTCCTGCTTGCTATGGCTAGGACTTCCATACCATGCTGAATAAAAGTGGCAAGAGTGGGTGTCTTTGTCTTGCTCCTGATCTTAGAGGAAATGCTTTCAGCTTTTCACCACTGAGTGTGATGGGTTTGTCATATATGGCCTTTATTATGTTCAGGTATGTTCCCTCTATGCCCACTTTCTAGAGAGTATCATAAATGGATGTTGAATTTTGTTAAAAGCTTCTTCTGCATCTATTGAGATGACATTTGGTTTTTATTCTTCAATTTGTTATTGTGGTGTATCACATTGATTGATTTGCATATGTTGAAAGTCCTTGCAAAAATCTTGAGAAAAATCCCACTTGATCATGGTATATGATCCTTTTAATGTATCTTTGGAGTTGGTTTCCTAACATTTTGTTGAGGATTTTGGTATCTATGTTCATTAGTGATATTGGCCTGTAATTTTCTTTTTTGTGTGATATCTTTGTCTGGTTTTGGTATCAGGGTGATGCTGGCCTTGTAGAAAGAGTTTAAAAGTGTTCCTTTCTCTACAATTTTTTGGAATTGTTTGAGAAGAATAGATGTTAACTCTTTTGTAAATGTTTGGTTGAATTCATCTGTAAAGCCATCTGGTCTTGGACTTTTGCTTGTTGGGCACTTTTTTCTTTTCTTTTTAATTACTGATTCAGTATCATTACTGGTTATTGGTCTGTTCATATTTTCTGTTTCTTCCTGGTTCAGTCTAGGGAGATTGTACCTTTCTAAGAAGTCTTTTCATTTCTTCTAGGTTGTCCACTATATTTGTATATAGTTGTTTATTGTAGTCTCTTACAATTGTTTGTATTTATGTACTCTTGGTTGTAACTTCTCCTTTTTCATTTCTGATTTTCCTGATTTGGGCCCTCTTTTTCTTCATGAGTATGGTTAACAGTTTATCAATTTTATCTTTTCAAATAACCATCTCTTAGTTTCATTGATCTTTTCTATTTTTGTTTTTGTATATATTTCATTTATGTCTGCCCTGCTCTTTGTGATTTCTTTCCTTCTACTAAGTTTAGGTTTTCTTTATTCTTTTCTTAGCTCTTTCAGGTGTGAGGTTAGGTAGTTTATTGGAAATTTTTCTTGTTTCATTAGGTAAGCTTGTATAGCTATGAACTTGTCTCTTAGAACTGCTTTTGCTGCATCCCTTAGATTTTGGATCATTGTATTTTTGTTTTCATTTGTCTCCAGGTATTTTTTTTATTTCCTCTTTGATTTCTTCAGTGATCCAGTGGTTGTTTAGTATCCTATTGTTTAGCTTCCATGTGTTTGTGTTTTTTTTCTTGTAATTGATTTCTAGTCTTATTGCATTATGGTTGGGAAAGATGCTTCGTATGATTTCAATTTTGTTAAATTTACCACGGCTTATTTTGTGGCCTAGCATGTTATCTATCCTGGAGAATGTTCCATGTGCACTTGAAAATAATGTGTATTCTGTTGCTTTTGGATGGAATATTCTGTCTGTCTATCTATCTATATTGTTTCTCTGGTCTAATATGTCATTTAAGGCTAGTGTTTCCTTATTGATTTTCTGTCTTGATGATTCGTCCATTTATATAAGTGGGATGTTAAAGTGTCCTACTATTATTGTGTTACTGTTGAGGTCTCCCTTTATGTTTGTTAGTATTTGCTTTATGTATTTAGTGCTACTATTTTGGGTGCATATATATTTATAATTGTTATATCTTCTTCTTGGATTGATCCCTTGATCATTATGTAATGTCCTTCTTTGTCTCTTGTAACAGTCTTTATTTTAAAGTCGACTTTGTCTGATATAAGTATTCCTACCCCAGCTTTTTTTGATGTCCAGTTGTATAGAATAATTTTTTCTATGCCCTCACTTTCAGTATGTGTGTGTCCTTAGATCTGAAGTGAGTGTCTTTTAGACAGCATATATACAGGTCTTCTTTTTGTATCCATTCAGCCACTCTGTGTCTTTTAGTTGGCCTTATAACTCTTATTTTCAGCTCATATTTAAGTATTACTTTGAGTGCATAGCATGTATTGAATTCTCTCGTTCTGTTTTTAATATGTTTTAATTTCCAATGTGATTACCTTTTTAACCTGAGTTATTTAATAATACATCTTTATGTTCCTGAACTCATGAATCTTTTTTTTTTTTGGTATTTTTGTCATTTAAGTGCATTGTAATCTGTGAACTGATTACCTTGTATGGTTTCCATTCTTCGTGACAAAATACTAATCAAATTTTGTAAATGCTCAATGTGTGGTAGAAATAATGTATATTCTTTATTTGTTGATTATAGAATTCTCTATTAAACTGGTTGACTTTGTTGTATACATCTGCTATATCTTCATATATCTAGATCTTTCAATTCTAATATATATATTTGATATATATTTATTAATATTTGTCATCATTTTGAATTTTTCAGTTTCTCCTAGTAATTCTGTCAGTTTTTGCTTCTTACACTTTGAAATACTAATGCTATTTGGTAGATACAATTTTTTTTTTTCTTCCAGGTGTTTGTTTTATAAGGTAGATTTAGCTAGGTTTTTTTTTTTTTTTTTTTTTGCGGCACGCAGGCCTCTCACTGTTGTGGCCTCTCCCTTTGCGGAGCACAGGCTCCAGACACGCAGGCTCAGTGACCATGGCTCATGGGCCTAGCCGCTCCGTGGTATGTGAGATCCTCCCAGACCGGGGCACGAACCCGTTTCCCCTGCATCGGCAGGCAGACTCTCAACCACTGCGCCACCAGGGAAGCCCTAGCTAGGTTTTTAAAATCCACTCTGAGTAGTTTTAATTTTCGTTTTCTTTTATTTTCCTCTCTTTGTGTTTTGTTTTTCACTTGTCTTTCGTTGGATTGATGGAACTTGCTTTATTCCTTTCTTCTCTCTCTGCTCTTCTGAAAGCTATACATTATAGTCTTATTCTTTGTCATTACTCCTAGTTTGTAACATACTTCCTTAAGAGCAAATAATTCTAACAATGACTAAAAGTACTCAGTACTTTTATATTCTTTTTTTTCTTAAGATATGGATCTTAATGCTATTTAACTATGCATTATATATATCTGCTTCAATCTAGTTATTTTACAGTCAGTAATTAATTACATTTCTAACAGATTTCATTAAAAATATGCTCACTGTTTTTTTGTATTCTGTATATAAAATTAGGTTACAGAGTAAGCTTCTGTAACAACATAACTCAC
This sequence comes from Monodon monoceros, assembly GCF_005190385.1. Taxonomy (NCBI): domain Eukaryota; kingdom Metazoa; phylum Chordata; class Mammalia; order Artiodactyla; family Monodontidae; genus Monodon; species Monodon monoceros. Next base: position 26,742,890 of record NW_021703772.1, read on the forward strand.
AAATATAATGGCTTTATAAAGATACATAATGCTTCAAAAATAAAGAGTGAGTACATGCTGGTAGAGCAACTTGGTTGAACAGGGTCATTCAGGGACTCAGGTTCCTTCTGTCTTGCTTCTTTGACATACTCTCAGGTGTGTTGACTGCACTGTTGGACAGGGTTGTAGTCTTCTCATTTGTGCTCTCGAGAAGTGCGAAGAGAAGTGTGGTATAGTTTGTCTTTAAGTTGGATGTGACTTGGAAGTTGCACTACTTTGTTTCATACTCCATTAGCCCAAACTTAGCCATATGAGTATAGCATGAGTACACTCCATGTGTAGGAGTGAAAGCTGAGTAATACTGTCTCACTGAGAAGTTGTATGTGTAGCTAAAACTCCGGTAGGGTTGGAGTCTTGAAAAGAAGAGGAAAATGGGTACTGGAAGAGTATGCAGTATCTGCTACTTTATCTTTTCTCTCTTGGTTTGCTTCTTGCTGAAGTAAATTCTTTAGTACTTTCTGATATTAATCTCTGAACATTTAAACTCTCTTTGTATTTGTATGTCTCAAAATACTTTTATACTACCCTCACTCTTCAATGATATTTTAGGTTGATAGAGAATTCTGATTTGATAGTTATTTTCCCTTAGGCCTTTAAAGATAGTATTTCATTGTTTTCTTTATAATGATGAGCAGTTTACTATCAATGTAATTGTTTTCCTTATGTAAGTACTCTGTCCTTTCTAGCTGGTAACTTAAAATTTTTCTTGTTTATTTGATTTTCTACATTTTTTAAACTAACGTGTTTAATTATGGATTTATCTTTCTTTATCTTGTTTTCAGAGTACACCTTTTTAACTGTACAATTTGCTGAATTTTGACAAATATATAGTTGTGTAAACATCACCATGATCTCCCCCTCTTAATTATTGAACTGCTGTTTCCAGGAAAGGACAAAAAGTGCTTATTTTATAGGAAATTTGACAAAAATAAGCTAACTTTCTCGCACATTGATTTGCAAGTTCTGTCAGATGTTCATGTTGAGATGTCCTGATAGAGTTAGAAATATGAGATTTGGAGAAGGCAGGTTTATAAGAAGATGTAGATGTAGAAATGGCAATTAAAGCTATGCTATTATATTATAGCAATTTTTAAAATAAAATTTATTCATCTCTCTTTCCTTCCTTGTTTTCTACCTTTCCTTCATTCTTTCCCTTCTTTCCTTTCACACACAGTTATTAGGTGCCTAATATGTGCTTAGGGTATACAGTGATGAATAAATCAACAGAGTTCTTATATTTTTAGGGTTTAGTCTAATGGGGGAAAAATTGAGCAAATGATTACAGAAATAAACACTGTTTTATTTCCCAGCAGGGGAAATTTAACACGGAATTTTCCTAGCTTAAGCATATATTGTTTCCTCCAAATTATAGGCTGTTTACTTGGAACTTGAAGTATATTTTCCCATAGAAGTAACAATAGAAAGAGTTCTTATGTAATCCCATAAGTCCTATTTAATCTAAATATTGCTAAATATTTCTTTCTATCTTTTATTGATTGTTAATGCAATTTTTTATTGAAGTATAGTTGATTTTAGTATTGTGTTAGTTTCAGGTGTATAGCATAGTGATTTAGTATTTTTGCAGATTATATTCCATTACAGGTTATTACAAGATACTGGGTATAATTCCCTGTGTTATATAGTAAATCCTTGTTGCTTATCTATTTTATGCATAGTAGTTTGTATCTACTAATCCTATACCCCGAATCTGTCCCTCCCCACACCCTCTTCCCTGTGGCAACCATAGGTTTGTTTTCTATGTCTGTGAGTCTGTTTCTGTTTTGTATATACATTCATTTGTATTATTTTTTAGATTCTACATATAAGGGTTATCATATATATTTGTCTTTGACTTCACTAAGCATAAATTCTCTAGATTCATCTACATTTTTGCAAATGGCAATATTTCATTCTTTTTTATGGCTGAGTAGTATTCCATTGTGTATATATACATATATACATATATATATGTATATATACACTGCATCTTCTTTATTCAGTCGTTTGTTGATGGGCTCTTGGGTTGCATCCATGTCTTGGCTATTGTAAATAATGCTTCTATGAACTTTGGTGTGCATGTATCTTTTAAAATTAGTGGTTTTGCTTTTTATGGATATATACCCAGGAGTGTGATTGTTGGATCATATGGTAACTCTATTTTTAGTCTTTTAAGGAACCTCCATGCTGTTTTCCACAGTGGCTGCACCAATTTAGATTCCCACCAACAGTGTACCAGGGCTCCCTTTTTTCCACATTCTCTCCAACACTTATTTGTTATTTATAGGCTTTTTGATGGTATCCATTCTGACAGGTGTGAGGTCATATTTCATTGTGGTTTTGATTTTCATTTCTCTAATAATTAGTGATGTTGAGCATCTTTTCATGTGCCTGTTAGCAATCTTTATGTCTTCTTTGGGAAAATGTCTATTCAAGTCTTCTGCCAATTTTTTGATTGGATTATTTGTTTGATATTGAGCTTTATGAGCTGTGTGTGTGTGTGTGTGTATTTATACACATATATATATTTTATTCAATATAGTTGATTTATAATGTGTTAGCTTCAGGTGTACAGCAAAGTGATTCAGTTATACATACATATATATATAGTTTTTTCAGATTCTTTTTCCTTATAGGTTATTACAAAATATTCAGTATAGTTCCCTGTGCTATACAGTATGTCCTTGTTGGTTATCTATTTTATATATAGTAGTATGTATATGTTAATCCTAAACTCTTAATTTATCCCTCCCCCTCTTTCACCTTTGGTAACCATAAGTTTGTTTTCTATGTCTGCGGGTCTGTTTCTGTTTTGTATATAAGTTCATTTGTATCATTTTAATGAATGATAATGAAAAAATGCCATTTGCAGCAACATGGATGGACCTAGAGATTCTCATACTAAGTGAAGTAAGCCAAATATTATATGATATCACTTATATGTGGAATCTAAAAACAAAAAAAATTCTACCTTTGTTTTTGTGAGAAACTGTATTCTACATGGTGAAACTGTGGACATAATGGAGATAATATTATAAGGTTGATGGTGACTGGTCTGAAACGAAATAGCAGAGAAGGGAGGGAATTAGAGTCCTCAAACCATGTAGTTAGCCTAACCCCACCTAGGGTCTGCACATCCATAAAGATTAGTGAATTTTAAATTCTGTCTATCATGAGTTTATATTCTGGTAGGGGAGATAGAGCATGTAAATATCGTTGATTACAATATAATACAATATGTGGAATGATATGTGTTTTTAATAAGATATAGATGTGGCATAGAGAGAATGTTTCACTCTGTCATTAGGGGTTTGCAGGTCAGAGAATACATCAGTAAAGAGGTGATGCCTCAGTATGACTTTGGAGGGTAAATAGTAGTTTGCTTAATGAACTTATGGAACTGGAAAAGGGATTCCTTAAATTTTGAAGGCATACAACATGATCTGTTTTAGGAATGACAAATTAGTATGTATTCAAAGGAACAGAAACTTTGAGCTGTGCAGGGATGGGAGAGGAAGCTAAGAAGTCATGAATATTGTTTAATGCTTTGTAAAATTTGGTGGTGATGTCTGTAGGAAGGTGGATAGAAGCATAGACATAGGGCCTTAGGCTTACCCATTCTGTCTGTTGGATTTCAGGCAACTGTGTTCAGGAATAGCTTCCTGATGGAAGTTTCCTATTCAGTTACTCTTTCTCCTTTTTAACTGTCTTCACCTGGGCCTTAAGTTGTAGTGATCTCCCAATCTTCTCAAGGTCACCAGATAGTTTTCTTTGATGATTTTCTTTGAAAGACGTCACAAGTGTTTTTATAGCCAGTAGAGTTCTAAGAACAAATCAAGTTTAAAGCAATTTGGAAATTTCCAAGAAAGTGGGTTCCTAGTTGAAATGATAACTAAGTTTTATATTTGAATCTAGGCAGTCTGGTTCATTTTGCTTTGACTTGAGAAGGGGTATTTTAATATTCTCTGTGTTCTAAGCAATGCTTTATACTTGTTGTTTAAACATTTTTTGAAGTTTGATTATATGTTTATATAATATATATTTGTAATAAATTATTTTAAGGAAATAAATCTTTCCAGCAATAATTTATGTAGCCTTACATTTTTTCTTTGTTCCGGCTAGATGTGATTCTGGCCCTTTGTTCCCTTAAGAGTCATATTATGTTTATTTTATGGAAGATATCATTATAATTATGCTATCAAAATACAATATTTCTTTACTTTGATACCTTCTGCTTACCTTTCTTAGAAATTAATCAAGATGTTTAACTGCTTATTTATGTGCAGTTTAGTTGAGTTATTATTGTATTGAATAGGGAAAACAACACTTTTTTGCTCTAATACCTTCTTGAATTATTGTAATTAAAAAATTGAGAAGAGTGGTTTAATGCATTTTAAGTGAGACAGAACTTTTTATTTAATGTATCTTGAAAGGAAAAAAGAAACCTTTCCTCTCAGTTAAATTAGAGATAAAGAAAGGGGAAAGAAATTGAGATGCTCTTTTATAAATAGCCTTTTTAAATAAGTGCTACTTTTGTGTCTCTGGTTGGGAAACATACAGTGTTTTAGTAGTGTAAAATAAGGGACAAATGACCTAAAATGTGTCATTTGCCCCTTCTTTGACACACTCCAGGTAGTCTAAATTTTGCTTAAATTCTTAGAGAGAAGAAAGCAGGTATTAGCAACATCCCTTCCTTGTTCTTGCAACAGCTTTGTCAACACACTACAACTGCCATATTTCTCTTTTTCTCTGCTCCAGCTTTTACTGAGACAACAGCTTCTTCTCACTTTCAGAAAAAAATTTAAAATAGTTTTTCTTAGTTGGAGAGGCTGGCTATCCTATATTAAATGATTTCCCCTTTAGATTTCTTTTGTTATCCTATAACAGGGTCTTCCACATCTTAAATTGTACATTTTGTTTGTTTTAAAGTTTTCATTTAAGTTTTTGCTTAAAATTAGTTTTGGTGACTTTATATAAATAATAAATATGTTGCTGATGAAACCGTGCACCTCAGATGAGACTTGAACCCATTGGCCAGGACTCAAACCCAGCCAGAACCCAGACTGGGACTTGAACCCACGGGCTGGGACTCGAACCCAGCCAGAACCCAGATTAGGACTTGAACCCATGGGCTGGGACTCAAACCTGGCCAGAACCCAGATTGGGGCTTGAATCCACGATCTTTTAATTGAGAGCACACTTGGTCTCAGGACTTAGTGAACCTCAGGTTCTTGATATCTCATTGCAGAAAGAATTCAGTGAGAGACAAAGTGATAGATAAGAAGTGGATTTATTTAGAGAGAAACACACTCCACAGACGGAGTGTGGGCCATCTCAGAAGGCAAGAGTCCCCAAAATACAGCGTGGTTAGTTTTTATGGGCTGGGTAATTTCATAGGCTAATGAGTGGGTGGATTATTCCAACTATTTCAGGGAAGGGGCGAAGATTTCCAGGAATAGGGCCACTGTCCACTTTTTGACCTTTTATGGTTGGCCTCAAAACTGTCATGGCGCTGGTGGGTGTGTCATTTAGCATGCTAATGTATTAAAAAGAGCTATGATGAGGCTCAAGGTCCACTGGAAGTCGAATATTCTACCATCTTGGACCTAGCTCGTTTTAACCAGTTTTTGTCATGTCCTATGTCTATGTCATTCTTTTAAAGGTTGTGCCCTTCCCCCTTACCTCCTGTTTCACTGAGGCAATTGTTTATTTTTTCACACTATGTCATCTCTATGAGGACCCTGGGAGTGGAGGTGGGGACCTCTCTAGTGTTATTATTGGGAATAGTTGTCTTCTCTGAGCAGCTGATTTGTTTTCATCTTCATCTATGCTAAGGTTTTCACTTGTTTCAGTTAACACAACTCATCCTTCTAAAAAAAATTTGTCTTTGTTATTTACCTTATTTTATCTATCATTAGACTACTTTCCTGATCTTTTAAAGAATTCAGATTAATTTAGTTATAATTAACAAACAAAACTGTAAAATATACATCACGGTGACCCAACACATGTATATTCTTTTCCTGATTTTTAAGAAGAGGAATTATTTCTGCAGTGTCTCCAGAGGATTTAATCTTCTTCCCTTTCTTCTCTATTCTCGGTTATGGCAGAGAAAAATCATGGGCCATTCTTACATTGTGAGAGTTTTGTCCAGGGCAACAGTTTAAGAGAACAAAATAGGTTATGAAGTTGACTATGAGTGTCTCCCCTGTTGAATCTTTAAAATATTATTCTTCAATGAATTAACTATAGCAGGCCTCCTACTTATAAAAAGGTAGTATTCTTATACTACCTTTTTGAAATTCAGAATCAATTTTTGCATGGAAACAATATTGTAAGTAGGGATTATGAAATCAGGGTAATTCACAGAAGCCTGGCCCATAATATAAACTGTAATCAAACCAAATAGAATTATAATTAATTTAATATAGTGAAAACTTATATTCTTTTGTATATAGATACTTGTGAAAAACCTACTAGAGACTTGTACAAATTTTGGGTAGACATTTCAGATACTTTCAAGAGCTTTTGGATTGATGATACTGTCTGTCAAGTCTAATTTAATTTTTAAAATATCAAGTGAAACAGAAACTTCTTTTAAATATATTTCTTCAGATTTCTTGACAGCCGTATTTGTGCATTCTATGAAAACAGTCATTGAGATGGGATCAACAGTTGGGTCCTTTTATCTTTGTAAAAGTTCGTAGCACTGTTACAAGTATAGGTAAAAAAGAAAATGTTACTTTTACGAAGCATCATTTGTAATATATTACTGTAAAATAATAAAATGTATGTTTAATACAATATCTGAATATGTTAATTCTAAAGTGATATATTCTCTAAATTATAGTGTAAACTAAGACTACTTATATACAACATATAATCTATAGGTGGTTTCCATCCTATGTAAAGTACTTATACATGATATAAGCTAGCCCACAGCAATTATTTAATTTGTCCCATCTTGAAATACTCTATGCTTATATTAATGTTTTAGTCTATTTTTCATTCCAAGAATATAATATTTTAGCCACATTAGGCATTTAATACCTTTCCAACTAGCCTATAGGAACTTATTGACATTTTGCCCCCAAAAAAGTATGTATATATGTATGTGTGTGTATATATATATATATATACACACGTATACATACATATATATGTATATATATATATACACACACATATATTTAATAATAATATGTATTATTCTTTGCAGGGGGAAGTGTAGTAAAAGGGGTAGGAAGGGAAGAAATTTTATGACGAGAACTGTGAAACCATTAAGATCATATCTGTGTAATCCTATTCCCCCTTTCTCTCCTGTCTTCATTACTTCTGAGGGATTAAGGGTGAGGACAGTTGGAGTGAAGAAGCTAGGGAATGTGGGGAAAGTTCAGCAAGCCAGTTGAGGAATGTGTATGTATGAAGGGTAGGCAGGGAGTACAGAGGCAGCTAGATCCCTATTCATTTCTCCAGTTACTTACATTCCAGAAAATACTCCATCAAGGTTGAAAACCTGTGTCTTTATTAATAACTCGTCTACTTTGTAAGCAATGAGAACTTTGGCCTAGAGAGTACTTTTTCTCAGTGGTGCAGTCCTGCCAACCCTGGCTGGCAGCAACAGGGTTGGGGTTCTTTAGGGTGCTCTGAAAGGAGTTAATATAAAGTTAGATTATTGTTTGGATGTTTGTAACTTTGATATTTTGATTTATGAAATTAGGAGTGCTTAAATATAGAACTCAAGTGGAAAAGCTAGTGACCAAAATATCAGAAGGTTATATCTGAAAATGTTCTAAATTTTAGTCAGAAATATTCATATTCTGCATATAAGCCTTTTACTTTATTCTAAATGTATCATGCTTTTAATGCTAATAACTAAAACCAATAAGAAAAATAACTTCTTGTATGTAATTTATGACAATATTTTGCAAGCCTAACCCATCAAATATACGTTATTTTAGCACATGTTTTAAATCAGTGACTTTTTTACAGTTAAACTGTACTTCCAAATGTCTATTTTCTGATTTCCAAGGAATAATAGAAAGCATGGTTCGAGAGCATTGTAATGTTAAAGTTGATCTAGCAGTCAGTTTGTTTTCATTGCAACTCTTTAATTGCTATTTGTCTAGGGGATAGTGATCCTAGAAGAATGTCGACTTCCAAAAGACATTTTGAAAAAGCAAATCCAATTCGCAGACCAAGCTGTTTCATTAAACACTACAGGGAATCCCCAGATTCCTCAGGAGAGTCAAGATCCTTTACCAGAGCAAGATTTTGAAATGTCACCAAGTAGCCCAACACTACTTCTTCGCAATATAGAAAAACAGGTAATGTGAAGTAAGAGTAAAGTGTGAGTGGCATCAAAATTCAATTGATTTTATAAACTCTTCAAATAAACGTGTGTCTCTGCTTAAGATATTGGTTATTAAAGTTGGCCGTTTGACATTAAATACAATTAAAATATTTAGTATATATAGTCTCTATTATAATATTGATATAATTAAAGTTATTTAAATATAATATGTGGGACTTCCCCAGTGACACAGTGGTTGAGACTCCACGCTCCCAATGTTGGGGGCCTGGGTTTGATCCCTGGTCAGGGAACTAGATCCCACATGCATGCCACAACTGGGGAGCCCACGTGCCACAACTAAGAAGCCCGCCAGCTGCAGCTAAGACCCTACACAACCAAATAATAAATAAATTTTTAAAATATTAAAATAAATTAAATAAATAAATATAATATGTAAAGTGTTGGTACATAGCTATAGGGTGATAACTCATTTATACTAAGGTTGGAAAATCTTGTTTTCTAACAAAATAGCTTATCATTGGACTTTTCTCATGGGGAAAGAACAGTGGTACCACTTAATAGATCTGAATGGGGTGTTTGATTAATTTATTGATAGAAAGTTTTAGTGAAAGATAACATTAGAATATAGATTCTTTCGTTAAAAAATGATCATGGAAATAGAGAGTCTAATAAACTCCTAATAAATTACTTTGACTCCAAAGCTTTTCCTGGTATTTAAATCCTCTTATGGATGACTCCAGAAGTTTAATTATTCTGTCCTATATTTATCCTTTGAAATCAAAACATTTTTTGCAAGATTAATATTTAAAATTTATTTCATATTATTTATAAAATTTAAATGAAGAAGAGGTTACATATATAATAGCCAAAATATCAAATGTATAGAAATAGACAAGAAATATGAAGGTATTTCATAAAAAAATAAATATCAACTGCATTACATAAAATAAGAATAATTGAGTCATAACTTGTACTTGAATAGGAAAACACATCACTGCAAATCACAGTAAATTTATTAGCCCAATGTGAACTTAATAAAAAATAGCACTAAGACTTTTTTGAAAGCTGATTGTTGATACTAATATATACAAAATAGTAAATGTGCAAAAACATAGATACATTTAAAATACTGAATGTAATATAAATCAAATATTTTATTTGGTAAGCAGACTAATCAAAAAACTAAGGAAATAGAAAAAATATTAGCCATTTATTTTAATGTAGACTTTGGTGGCTCTTAAACAAACCTGGCTTTCTAAGAGTTTGTTAACTTGCAACCAGATTGAATCTGCCAGAATATACTCAGTTGGGACCACAGCTGCATGATTACATTATTCCAGTGGGTAATATGTATTCTCATCCCTGCCCACATTTAATTTTTCTGTTGTTGTTGTTGTAGTTGTTGTTTTTTCTGACATACATTGTGAAATAATATAGTACCAGATTACTACTGTCTTAATCCTGATAAGTCAGAATGTGGAGTAACTTCTCCCACCCCGTATTTGTTAAGTTTGCAATTGCCTAGAGTTTATCTTAATTTTCCAATTTCCAATGCATTGTCAAAATACTATTATGAATATTTTATAATTCAGAAAGTTATTTTGTAACTACCTGGTGTTAAACTGTAATGTACTTTACCATATAAGTGGTGTTTTAAATCAATACTGATTATATTCCTCTTCCCTCTTTTTTTTTCCCTCCCCTCATCCCTTAGGATCAGTACCTTTTCAGTTTGATCCTAGTTATTTCACATGAATAACGTGAGCACTTGATCAGTAGACCTTTGACTCTTTTTACCTGTAGGTCACTACTTATCCTTTGGAAAGAGTTTTCTTGTATTTTTTTCTTTCTTTTTGTTTAATATTTATTTATTTTATTTATGTATTTAATTTATTTTTTTGGCTGTGTCGGGTCTTAGTTGCAGCTTGCAGGGTCTTCGTTGAGGCACGCAGGATCTTTCGATGTGGCATGCAGTCTCTTCCTTGCGGTGCTCGGGCTTCTCTCTAGTTGCGGCATGCGGGTTTTTTTTTTTTCTGTAGTTGCAGGGCATGGGCTCCAGGGTGCATGGGCTCTGTAGTTGTCGTCCGTGGGCTCCAGAGTGCATGGGCTCTGTAGCTTGTGGCAGGTGGGCTCTCTCGTTGAGGTATACGAGCTCAGTAGTTGTGGCACGCGGACTTAGTTACCCCCCAACATGTGGGATCTTAGTTCCCCCACCAGGGATCGAACCCATTTCCCCTGCATTGTAAGGCGGATTCTTTACCACTGGACCGCCAGGGAAGTCCCTCTTGTATTTTTTCTTTCTCCTTGGTAGCACCAGTTTGTTTGGTTGGACCTGAGTTCACATCAGAACTGGCTAGTTTGCTGGGCCCAGGGCAAAATGAAATCACACAGCCCTTTGTTAAAAAGTTTTAAGTTTTAAGCCAGTGACAGCAGAACATTAACCAAACATGGGATCCTTCTGAGTGCAGCCCCATGTTACTGCACAGGTTGCTCACCTATGAAGTTGGCTTTGGGTATCATGTTCATTTTAAGTCCCATTGCTGACAGGAGTGTCAGAGGCTTTGGGAGGGAATGGAACCAGGAGTTGTGAGAATACTAGTGGCTCTAGACATGGAGAGGAAAAGGATGCAGAAAGGGGCAGCACCAATCACTTGTAGAGGTCATTTATAAATTACCTGTGAACAGGTAGTGTGCTCTTGAAACACATGCTAATAATGTTTTTATAGGCCAATTAAAATTAAGTTGTTTTCAAATACTCATTGAAGAAGACAGTCTAGGGGTGAGTAAATGGAAGAAGGGGTGGCAAGCCTGATATTACACATATTTTTTTAAAATATAATCTATTGATATATAACTGTTTGCCTGCCATAGTGGAACTTGAGTATAGATCAGGTAATCCTTTGACTTGATTAAATTTACTGTTAGAGGAATGTTTTGCTTACCAAACTTATTTATGTTCCTCAAAAACAACTAAAGAGTTGGCAGTTAAGATATAAAGGCACTATTGGGTTGTAGACTGATATGTATTTTAAAAAATAACATTGATTCATAGTATTAATGCATACTTCCATTATTAGATAATGTATTTTGTTCATAAATTGAAAGGTGACATTATTTTAGAACTTCAGATAATTTAAAATAAATTTCACACAGGTATATTTACATTAGAAACTTCATTATAAATAGCTAGTAAGTGTTTTGACTTTTAAAATTGATTTTTTTTTCAGAGTTCAAATTATGCCTCTCCTAATTTTACTTTTATATTCATTTTTACCGTGAATTTTCTATCCCAAATATGGACTCAAGTATATGAGGTTTTCTTGGGCAGGAGTGGGGTGGTTGTTAGGGTAAAGCTGGAGGTTGGTTGTGATGCTGTCACTCTGGACCAATTATTCACACATACTGATTAGCGACCTCCAATGGCTAAGAAGATTTTTAGATATTTTTGGAGGTGGAACAATGAGAAGAGTGTACTCTATAAATTTCTTTGTATGACCAAATTAATGAATACTTGATAGATGGATAAAGAGTGTATTGGTGATTTTGAAAACTAACTTTAATCTAAAAATGTATAATAATTTAAAAAATAAAGTCATTAGATATGTATTATTTTTCAAGAAAATAAGTGGTGAAAACATTTCAGGGTCTTCTTCATGGAAGACTTTTTGAAGAGTTCAAATATTATATTTAGCTCTATCATATTCTCTAGTCTCATTTCTAATAGCATGTTATTTGTTTCATACAAATAGAGTTGCAAAATAATTATTCCATATGCCCTCGTATTTTAGAATAGAATATCTTTCAGTTAATAAAACAGTGAAATATGTCTATATATTTTTAAAATATAGTCACACTATATTAAGTAAGAAAACCAGATTTTAGAAAATTGATGCAGCATAATTTACTTAAAAGGATGTGTGTGTGCATGTGTGCATACACTCATGCTCACATATATTCAAAATAAAAAGTTTTTTCTTGGGGTATGGATATATACCAAGATATTAGCAATGGTTTTCTCTGTGAAATATGATTACAGATTATTTTCTTTTCATTTTTGAAACCTCTTCATGCTTTCCCTTTTTTCTACAATGAACTACGATGGATTACATGTGTAATGAAAAATGTTATCCTTTTGTAGAAGTGTACTGTTTTCCATTGATGTGGGTTATGCTTATTATAATTGTTGTGTGTGACTGTTTTGAGAATAATATAATATTTATTGTATATTACAAATATCTTACATATAAGTTTGGGATAAGGGTCAATGAAAATTTGGGGTACCTGAAAAAACTGGTATATTCAAATTAGGAAAAATATTGAGAAGCAGTATGGTATAGGATTCAAGCCTAAGTTTGAATCCTAGCTCCATTTCTTACCAATTTTATAATCCATGATTGAGGTGCTTAATCTGTCTTTGCTTCAGCTTCCTCATCTGTAATTGATTTTAATAATAGTAGTATCAGTAGTTCTAATATTATCTACTTTGCAGGTTGGTTGTAAAGATTAGAAATATTCTATGTTTAGTGCTTAGTATAGTACCTGGCACATAGTGAGCACTTAATAAATTATAGCTATGAGTTTGTTATTATTAATTTGGCTGCATCAAAGAAAATATTTATGTAGATTCTATCAGCTGAGCTTAAATGTTATAGAGGATAGGATGAGTAGACAAAAGAACTGAAGCAAAAAATGATATGGAAAAAAAGAGTACTTTGTAGATTTATTTATAATAATGGAAAAACCAGTAATGGTGTAAATTGTCTTTGTAGAGTAAAATATTTACTAAAACATAAACATTTACTTGTTTCATGAGAAGTTAAACTTTAATAGGCACTAAAGGTCTGAGATTTAACCATATTCCTTGCTTAGCAGTAGTAAAAGACTTACTGTTTTCTTGCAGAGCGCACAGTTGACTGAGATCATCAGCAGTTTGATTGCCCCTCTCAACTTGTCCCCAATGTCATCACCCCTCTCCTCTAAATCCTGTAGCCGTAAATGTCTGGCTAATGGCATTTCCAGGAGGTAGGTGTCAGTGGGATAGTTTTGCTTCTAAATTTGGCTTTGCTTATTTTGTTTTTATTTTGTTTTGATCTTTTAAGTATTATAGCTTCTTTTTTCTTCTTAAGCATTATTAGAGTACAATCAATAAATCATGGATACATTTTTAGATAACATCAAACTTTTATAACTAAGGGAACTATAAACCTGAGAATGAGGGATAAAGCTTTCCAGGAAGTTTCTAAATTTTTATAATGTTTCTAAAAATGAAAAACAGTGATACCATTTGCTACAGAAGTACTGCCATATTTAATATACCTTCCATTTTATACATTTTATAGTCTTCAGCTCCATACTGCCCTTGCAATACATTTTAAGAGTGAAAGACCCTACATATAGTTTGGGCATGGAAGATTGATTGGTAGATATCATCCATAAAATTCAGCTTAAGTTTTACTCATGTTGTAAATGAGTCATTTTGGTGGGGTTTTTTTGTTTTGTTTTGTTTTTATTTTGGCCGCGCTGCACAGCATGTGGAATCTTAGTTCCCTGACCAGGGAATCGAACCCGCACCCCCTACGTTAGGAGCAGGGAGTCTCACCCACTGGGCCGCTAGGGAAGTTCCCCTAAAATGAGTCATTTTGTATCTCAGCTTTTATAAGGTAAATTTTTTACTAAATGTAATTAATATAATCATTCCTATAATCCTTAGCAATTTATTATATCATGTTAGCAAAAAATATAGATATTATGAATCCTCTTTTGGGAACAACATTTGTTTTCTTTATTTTGCTTACATTTCTCTTTGAATCTTTCCTTTTAAAGATGCAGTTAGAATTTAAAAAGCTACTAGAATATTACTTTGTGTGTGCATCTAATTGTTTTTTCAAATAAAATTGCAGTGAGGGCTTCTTTGCTTTAAGTACCATAAAAGGACTAAGTGTAATTTAGTATCAGAAATATTTATATTAATAATTATATGATTTATTATTAAATTAAAAAATAAAACAAGAAAGGAAGATTCATACCATGGTGAAAATTATGTGAAGTAGCTATCAGCTTCTTAATGAGACTAGTGGATATAAACTAAGTCTTAAAATAAAAATGCTGTTATTTTATTTTTATTTCTAATTTATTATTTCGAAAGTCTAATTTTTAATACTTTTACAGTTTTGTTTGTACTGGGTCATGTTTACATTGTTCTATTATGGAAACAGTTATTCTACTGGTTTTGCTTTATTTTTGTTAACTTTATATTCATTCCTTATAACACTGATGATTCACTTTGAAAGGAAAGATTCTCATATGTTATACAGGATAACTATAATATCTTCATTTATGAGAACATTTCCTCATTAAGAAAGCCATAATTACAAGTTGAGCCATTAAACACCATCAGATTGTGATTTTGGGCTAAGTCAATTTTAAGTAATATTTTATTTACCTAACTAGGCATTACACTATTATACATATATGTGTGTGTGTGTGAGTGTGTGTGTGTGTGTGTACTAATTTTCATTTTAATGTACTTACCTATATTTTTGGTCATTTATTCACAAAGTATTTATTGCATAACTGTTTGCTGTATGCCATATAGTCAAAGTCCTAGGAATACAATGATGAAGACAAAATCTCCATTTTTAAATAGCTTACAGTCTAGTAGATGAACCATGTCATTGTTTAAACTAACATATAATAATAATAGAATTGTGTGCAGTTGTTTGAATATTTGGTTTAAATAACTGTCATAGTTGAAAAACATACCTCATAAAGATATATAAATCCAAATGAGAGACCAGAACCAAGACGGTGGAGTAGAAGGACGTGCTCTCACTCCCTCTTGTGAGAACACCAGAATCACAACGAGCTGCTGGACAGTCATTGACAGGAAGACACTGGAACTCACCAAAAAAGATACCCCACATCCAAAGACAAAGGAGAAGCCACAATGAGACGGTAGGAGGGCACAATCACAGTAAAATCAAATCCCATAACTGGTGGGTGGGTGACTCACAGACTGGAGAACACTTATACCACAGAAGTCCACCCACTGGAGTGAAGGTTCTGAGCCCCACGTCAGGCTTCCCAACCAGGGGTTCCAGCAACGGGAGGAGGAATTCCTAGAGAATCAGACTTTGAAGCCTAGTGGGATTTGATTGCAAGACTTCAACAGGACTGGGGAAACAGAGACCCCACTCTTGGAGGGCACACACAAAGTAGTGTGCGCATCGGGACCCAGAGGAAGGAGCAGTGACCCCAGGGGAGACTGAACCAGACCTACCTGCTAGTGTTGAAGGGTCTCCTGCAGAGGTGGGGGGTGACTGTGGCTCACCGTGGGGACAAGGACACTGGCAGCAGAAGATCTGGGAAGTACTCCTTGGCGTGAGCCCTCTGAGAGTCTGCCATTACCCCACCAAAGAGCCCAGGTAGGCTCCAGTGTTGGGTTGCCTCAGGCCAAACAACCAACAGGGAGACAACCCAGCCCCACCCATCAGCACTCAAGCGGATTAAAGTTTTACTGAGCTCTGCCCACCAGAGCAACAGTCAGCTCTACCCACCACCAGTCCCTCCCATCAGGAAACCTACACAAGCCTCTTAGATAGCCTCATCCACCAGAGGGCAGGCAGCAGAAGCAAGAAGAACTACAATCCTGCAGCCTGTGCATCAAAAACCACATTCACAGAAAGATGGACAAGATGAAAAGGCAGAGGGCTATGTACCAGATGAAGGAACAAGATAAAACCCCAGAAAAACAACTAAATGAAATGGAGATAGGCAACCTTCCAGAAAAAGAATTCAGAATAATGATAGTGAAGATGATACAGGACCTTGGAAAACCAATGGAGGCAAAGATCGAGAAGATGCAAGAAATGTTTAACAAAGACCTAGAAGAATTAAAGAACAAGCAAACAGAGATGAACAATACAATAACTGAAATGAAAACTATGCTAGAAGGAATCAGTAGCAGAATAACTGAGGCAGAAGAACGGCTAAGTGACCTGGAAGACAGAATGGTGGAATTCACTGCTGTGGAACAGAATAAAGAAAAAAGAATGAAAAGAAATGAAGACAGCCTAAGAGACCTCTGGGACAACATTAAACGCAGCAACATTCACATTACAGGGGTCCCAGAAGGAGAAGAGAGAGAGGAAGGACCCAAGAAAATATTTGAAGAGATTATAGTCGAAAACTTCCCTAACATGGGAAAGGAAATACCCACCCAAGTCCAGGAAGTGCAGCAAGTCCCTTACAGGATAAACCTGAGGAGAAACACGCCGAGACACATAGTAATCAAATTGGCAAAAATTAAAGAAAAATTATTGAAAGCAGCAAGGGAAAAACAGCAAATACCATACAAGGGAATTCCCATAAGGTTAACAGCTGATTTCTCAGCAGAAACTTTACAAGACAGTAGGGAGTTGCATGATATACTTAAAGTGATGAAAGGGAAGAAGCTACAACCAGGATTACTCTACCCGGCAAGGATCTCATTCAGATTCAATGGAGAAATCAAAAGCTTTACAGACAAGCAAAAGCTAAGAGAATTCAGCACCACCAAACCAACAAACCTGCTCTACAACGAATGCTAAAGGAACTTCTCTAAGTGCAAAACACAAGAGACGAAAAGGACCTACAAAAACAAACCCAAAACATTAAGAAAATGGTCATAGGAACATACATATAGATAATTACCTTATACGTGAATGGGTTAAATGCTCCAACCAAAAGACACAGGCTTGCTGAATGGATACAAAAACAAGACCCATATACATGCTGTCTACAGGATATCCACTTCAGACCTGCAGACACATACAGACTGAAAGTGAGGGGATGGAAAAAGATATTCCATGCAAGTGGAAATCAAAAGAAACCTGGAGTAGCAATACTCATATCTGATAAAATAGACTTTAAAATAAAGAATGTTACAAGAGACAAGGAAGGACACTACATAATGATGAAGGGATCAATCCAAGAAGACGATATAACAATTATAAATATATATGCACCCAACATAGAAGCACCTTGATAAGTAAGGCGACTACTAACAGCTCTAAAAGAGGAAATCGAAGGTAACACAATAATAGTGGGGGACTTTAACACCTCACTTACACCAATGGACAGATCATCCAAAATGAAAATAAATAAGGAAACAGAAGCTTTAAATGACACAATAGACCAGATAGATTTAGTTGATATTTATAGGACATTCCATCCAAAAACAGCAGATTACACTTTCTTCTCAAGTGCGCACGGAACATTCTCCACGATAGATCACATCTTGGGTCACAAATCAAGCCTCAGTAAATTTAAGAAAATTAGAATCATATCAAGCATCTTTTCTGACCAAAATGCTATGAGATTAGAAATCAGTTACAGGGAAAAAACGTAAAAAACACAAACACGTGGAGGCTAAACAATACGTTACTAAATAACCAAAAGATCACTGAAGAAATCAAAGAGGAAATCAAAAAATACCTAGAGACAAATGACAATGAAAACACGACGATCCAAAACCTATGGGATGCAGCAGAAGCAGTTCTAAGAGGGAAGTTTGTAGCTATACAAGCCTACCTCAAGAAACAAGAAAAATCTCAAACAATCTAACCTTACACCTAAAGGAACTAGAGAAAGAAGAACAAACAAAACCCAAAGTTAGCAGAAGGAAAGAAATTGCAAAGATCAGAGCAGAAATAAATGAAATAGAAACAAAGAAAACAATAGCAAAGATCAACAAAACTAAAAGCTGGTTCTTTGAGAAGATAAACAAAATTGATAAACTATTAGCCAGACGCATCAAGAAAAAGAGGGAGAGGACTCAAATCAGTAAAATTAGAAATGAAAAAGGAGAAGTTACAACGGGCCCCACAGAGATACAAAGCATCGTAAGAGACTACTACAAGCAACTCTATGCCAATAAAATGGACAACCTGGAAGAAATGGACAAATTCTTAGAAAGGTATAACCTTCCAAGACTGAATCAGGAAGAAATAGAAAATATGAACAGACCAATCACAAGCAGTGAAATTGAAACTGTGATTAAAAATCTTCCAACAAACAAAAGTCCAGGACCAGATGGCTTCACAGGTGAATTCTATCAAACATTTAGAGAAGAGCTAACACCCATCCTTCTCAAACTCTTCCAAAAAATTGTAGAGGAAGGAAAACTCCCAAACTCATTCTATGAGGCCACCATCACCCTGATACCAAAACCAGACAAAGATACAACAAAGAAAGAAAATTACACACCAATATCACTGATGAATATAGATGCAAAAATCCTCAACAAAATACTAGCAAACAGAATCCAACAACACATTGAAAGGATCATACACCATGTTCAAGTGGGTTTTATCCCAGGGATGCAAGGATTCTTCAATATACCCAAATCAATCAATGTGATACATCATATTAACAAATTGAAGAATAAAAAGCATATGATCATCTCAATAGATGCAGGAAAAGCTTTTGACAAAATTCCACACCCATTTATGATCAAAACTCTCTAGAAAGTGGGCATAGAAGGTACCTACCTCAACATAATAAAGGCCATATATGACAAACCCACAGCAAACATCATTCTCAATGGTGAAAAACTAAAAGCATTTCCTCTAAGATCAGGAACAAACAAGGATGTCCACTCTCACCACTATTATTCAGCATAGTTTTGGAAGGCCTAGCCTCAGCAATCAGAGAAGAAAAAGAAATAAAAGGAATACAAATTGGAAAAGAAGAAGTAAAACTGGCACTGTTTGCAGATGATATGACACTATACATAGAGAATCCTAAAGATGCCAACAGAAAACTACTAGAGCTAATCAGTGAATTTGGTAAAGTTGCAGGGTACAAAATTAATGCACAGAAATCTCTTGCATTCCTTTACACTAATGAAGAAAAATCTTAAAGATAAATTAAGGAAACACTCCCATTTTCTACTGCAACAAAAAGAATAAAATACCTAGGAATAAACCTACTTAGGGAGACAAAAGACCTGTATGCAGAAAAGTATAAGACACTGATGAAAGAAATTAAAGATGATACCAACAGATGAAGAGATATACCATGTTCTTGGATTGGAAGAATCAATATTGTGAAAATGACTCTACTACCCAAAGCAATCTACAGATTCAATGCAATCCCTATCAAATTAGCAATGACATTTTTTACGGAACTAGAACAAAAAATCTTAAAATTTGTATGGAGACACAAAAGACCCCGAATAGTCAAAGCAATCTTGAGGGAAAAATATGGAGCTGGAGGAATCAGACTCCCTGACTTCAGACTATACTACAAAGCTACAGTAATCAAGACAATATGGTACTGGCACAAAAACAGAAACACAGATCAATGGAACAAGATAGGAAGCCCAGAATAAACCCATGCACCTATGGTCAACTAATCTATGACAAAGGAGGCAAGGATATATAATGGGGAAAACACAGTCTCTTCAATAAGTGGTGCTGGGAAAACTGGACAGGTACATGTAAAAGAATGAAATTGGAACTCTCCCTAACACCATACACAAAAATAAACTCAAAATGGATTCGAGACGTAAATGTAAGACCAAACACTATAAAACTCTTAGAGGAAAACGTAGGAAGAACACTCTTTGACATAAATCACAGCAAGATCTTCTTTGATCCACCTCCTAGAGTAATGGAAATTAAAAAAATAAGCAAATGGGACCTAATGAAACTTCAAAGCTTTTGCACAGCAAAGGAAACATTAAATAAGACAGAAAGACAACCCTCAGAATGGCAGAAAATATTTGCAAATGAATCAACGGACAAAGGATTAATCTCCAAAATATATAAACAGCTCATGCAGCTCAATATTAAAGAAACAAGCAACCCAATCCAAAAACGGGCAGAAGACCTAAATAGACATTTCTCCAAAGAAGACATACAGATGGACAAGAAGTCCATGAAAAGCTGCTCAACATCACTAATTATTAGAGCAATGCAAATCAAAACTTCAATGAGGTATCACCTCACACCAGTTAGAATGGGCATCATAAGAAAATCTATAAACAACAAATGCTGGAGAGGGTGTGGAGAAAAGGGAACCCTCTTGCACTGTTGGTAGGAATGTAAATTGATACAGCCACTATGGAGAACAGTATGGAGGTTCCTTAAAAAACTGAAAATAGAATTACCATATGATCCAGCAATCCCACTACTGGGCATATACCCAGAGAAAACCATAATTCAAAAAGACACATGCACCCCAGTGTTCATTGCAGCACTATTTGCAATAGCCAGGTCATGGAAGCAACCCAAATGCCCATCAGATGAATGGATAAAGAAGAAGTGTTAGATATATACAGTGGAATATTACTCAGCCTTAAAAAGGAATGAAATTGGGTTATTTGTTGAGACATGGATGGATCTAGAGACTGTTATACAGAGTGAAGTAAGTCAGAAAGTGATAAACAAATATCGTATCTTAACACATGTATGTGGAACCTAGAGAAATGGTACAGATGAACTGGTTTTCAGGGCAGAAGTTGAGACACAGATGTAGAGAACAAATGTATGGACACCAAGGGGGTAAAGCCGTGGGAGGGTGGGGTTGGTGGTGTGATGAATTGGGCGATTGGAATTGACATGTATATACTGATGTGTATAAAATTGATGACTAATAAGAACCTACTGTATTAAAAAAATTAAATTAAATTTAAAAATTAAAAAAATAATTCCAAATGAAAGAAATGTACCATTGGCTGCATTTACTAAATCATGATACTTTTTCAGTCCTATCTACTAATAATCAAAGGTTCTTGTTGAAATCAGCTAGTAACTGCCATCTTTCCTGATGTTAAGTAGTCGTTCGTACAAACTAATTTGGAAGTTTATAACAGTTTTGAAACCTACTAAAATTCTTTGATAGATTTAAGAGCAGATAAAAATTCATCCTCCAGTTTTTTGAAGTGTGCTGACATATGTGTTTTAATTAATTTTATTCATTTCACTAATGTATTTATTTTTGACAACAGTCAACATTTTTTTCAAATCCTTTGTACATAACATGAATTTTTTTCAAAAAGCACTTATTTTCACATTTGCTATCAAAATATAATATTTCCCTTGAAGGAAAGATTGTATTTATTTTCTAACATTTGCTAGAAAATGTAATCCAGCTACCTTTCATCAACTCGGAGGGGTGAGAAAATGTAGAATGTTAGAGTTTTTTAAATGTATAATTGATCTTTAAGTTTAATAAGTCTTGGTACCAGATAATAAGCAAACTGTTACGTGTAACAAAAGATTTGGGGGATATTCCAGGTCTCATTAAAATTTTTGTAAAAAATTCTATTTATGATAATATATACCATAATATACAAATATATTTAACCAGGAACCTAGAAACTGGAATATATTACAGATAAGAGAGTAATAACACTGAAGGAAAAGTAGAAAATTTTGAAGATATGTGGTCGTTGTGTCCGATGTCAAAGAGAGGTACTAAAATATATCTCTTGGTTTTGTCAGTTATAAATTGAGACCTTAGCAAGAATGTGTAGTTGCATGACAGAGAGATGAGAGTGGGTTAAGGGAATGGGAGATGAAATAGAGAGGAGTCAAGATTATATTTTTAAGGCTGCTCACTGTAAAGGCCGTAATAAAATGTATGTACAACGTCAAGGAAGGTGTTTTTTGTTTTTAAGATGGAAGAAATGTAAGCATCTTTATTAAAATAAAGAGAAGGGAAAGAGCTAGAGATGGGAAATGTAGAGATACATACCACAAAATTATGGTGGGACCTTATGACAGGGGAAATCTACTTGTTCCTTGAAAGTGGAGTGAAAGAGATTAAAATGGATGTAGATGCAGCTGTTTATAAAGTGACTATAGCTAAATTAAAAGTAGGAAAGGGGGCTGAAGGAGTTTGGTAAAGGTTTGGATAGACATTGACAAGTAAAACACAGCCCTTTCCCTGTGTTTTCCTCTATTCCCTTCCTTATTCAGTAGCAGAGAAGCCTGCCCCTGAAGAAGGATGGTATGTGATTTCTAAGGGGGTTTTTTTTTTGTTTTTTTTTTTTTAGTATCTTAACTATATTGTGAAAAGTACATGGTATTTGTAAAACTATTAAAGTATTATTTAATTGAATTTTTAATAAAATAAATGCATAGTAGTGAAATTCTATAAATTTAACAGATTATTCTACATTACTCATATTTAAGAATGTTACCATAGATTTTGAAAATTAATAGGATATATAATTTCACATTATAGTAATATATGAAAAAGTTTTGATTTAGGGATATCTGTATTGAAGCAGTGTGAAATTTATTTATTTATGAACCTTTTGACTCTGGGAGTAAAATGGCAAATGAGGCCTAGTTTTATTTCTTGTAGCTTTCTGTTTTTTCCAATATTATTTTTATTTTTTTTCTTTACATATAGTTTTATATGAACGAAACATCTTTCAAACTTAAAGCTTTTCAGGAGTAAGGGCTTAGTCTAATTAATGTTATTCAAGCTTGATACTTAACCACAAAGCACTTTCTGAAGATATCCTATTAAGCATATAAATAGTATTCATTGTATGTATTTAAGTAAATGTGAAGGTAAGAAAATTCATCATTTGAGAATTTTTAAAATTCAGGTAAAATGTACATACCATAAAATTTACCATTTTAACCATTTTTGAGTTTAGTGGCATTGAGTAATTCACATTTTTGTCAGTAGTTGCCATCTTCCATCTCCAGAACTTTTTTCATCTTCCTGAATTGAAACTCTATATCCATTACATAATAACTCCACATTCTTCCTTCTTCCCAGTTCTTAGCAACCACCATTCTACTTTATAGCTCTATGAATTCGACTACTCTAGGTACCTCATATAAGTGAAATCATACAGTATTTATCCTTTTGTGACTGCCTTATTTCACTTAGCATAAAGTTGTCAAGGTTCATCCATATTGTAGCTTGTGTCAACATTCCCTTTTTAAAGGAATAAAATTCTGTTTTATGTATAGACCTTTTTTTTTTTAACTTTAAATCAGTTTATTGACATAGTAACACAACACACTTGCCTCCCTGACCCCCCCATCCCCCTCACCCAATCTAGATCTCTCCCACTTCCTTCTCCCTTAGAACAAGCTGTTCAGTGAAAACAGAAAAGGGCAGACCACTTCTGCATCCCCAGTCCCATGCCTAAGCCCTGTGGAGCAGGTCTCAGGCACTACTCAGAACCTGTTGGGGAGGGACGGGGAAAGTTAGCACTAGACTCAGCTAGGCAGAGGCATCCAATCCCCAAGAACAGATTCCCCCACAGCACCCAGGCCCTGAGTTGCTATTTTATTGGGACCAATTTTGTTTATCCATTGATCCTTGTATGAACATTTGGGTTGCTTCCTCCACCTTTTGGCTAGTGTGAATAATGCTTCTATGAACATGGGTATACAAATATTTGTTTGAGTTCCAGCTTTTTATTTTTTGGATATGTACCCAGAAGGGGAATTGGGGAATTGAATAAGAGTTTTTGTAATTGTTTACTTAGAAAATGAGAAATTATTGAATGTCGTTAATGATATTTCTAAGCCAAAATCTTAAAAAAAGCAAGAACCCAGAAAAGTAAACAAAGCACAGCAATCTACTTTGTCTGAGGCCAAATTCTGTCAAAATTAAGTTGAGGTTTTGATAGCTTTCTGGGGAAAGAGAAAAATCAAAGCCAAATCCAGGAAAATCAAGTGAAGTTTTAATAGCTTATGGGATTAGAAGATGATAAATCAAAGCCCATGGCTTTGCCTATAGTAGAGCGATAAAATGAAATCCTGCCTATATTTAGCTGAGATCACCTTCCTCCAGGAGCTACACCTTCACAGTAGATGTAAATAAGAAAGAAAACTGATTCCCTTTCCTGAACGCTCCTACACTGTTGGTGGGAATATAAATTGGTGCAGCCACTATGGAAAACAGTATGGAGTTTCCTTAAAAAACTAAAAATAGAGTTGCCATATAATCCAGCAATCCCACTCCTGGGCATATATCCAGAGAAAAACTCTAATCTGAAAAGATTCATGCACCCCAGCGTTCATAGCAGCACTATTTAAAATACATGTAATACAAATACAAGCCAAAACATGGAAGCAACTTAAATGCCCATCAGTAGATGCATGGATATGTTTACAATAACCAGGACATGGAAGCAACCTAAGTGTCCACCAACAGATGAATGGATAAAGAAGTTGTGGCATGTGTATACAATGGAATATTACTCAGCCATAAAAAGAAATGGAATTGAGTTATTTGTGGTGAGGTGGATAGACCTAGAGTCTGTCATACAGAGTGAAGTAAGTCAGAAAGAGAAAAACAAATACCATATGCTAACACATATATATGGAATCTAAAAAAAAAAAAAAGGTCATGAAGAACCTAGGGGCAAGATGGGAATAAAGACACAGACCTACTAGAGAATGGACTTGAGGATATGGGGAGGGGGAAGGGTAAGCTGTGACAAAGTGAGAGAGTGGCATGGAAATATATACACTAGCAAATGAAAATAGATAACTAGTGGGAAGCAGCCACATAGCACAGGGAGATCAGCTTGGTGCTTTGTGACCACCTAGAGGGGTGGGATAGGGAGGGTGGGAGGGAGGGAGACACAAAAGGGAAGAGATATGGGGACATATGTATATGTATAAGTGATTCACTTTGTTATAAAGCAGAAACTAACACACCATTGTAAAGCAATTATACTCCAATAGAGATTTAAAAAAAAAATAGACGAATGGATAAAGAGGATGTTGTATGTATGTATATATATATATATATATATATATATATATATATATATATATATATACATACGGTGGAATGCTACTCAGCCATTAAAGAATGAAATAATGCTATTTACGGCAACATGGATGGACCTAGAGATTATTATACTAAGTGAAGTAAGTCAGACAGAAAGACAAATACCATATATCATCACTTTTATGTGGGATCTAAAATATGATACAAATGAACTTATTTACAAAACAGAAGCAGACTCACAAACACAGAAAACAAACTTATGGTTACCAAAGGGGAAAGGGGTGGGAAAGAGCTAAATTAGGAGTTTGGGATTAGTAGATACAAACTACTATGTATAAAATAGATAAACAACAATATCCTACTGTATAGCCCAGGGAACTATATTCAATATCCTGTAATAAACCATAATAGAAAAGAATATGGAAAAGAATATATATTCATATTCTTTTTCATATCCTTTGCTGTACACCAGAAACTGACACAACCTTGTAAATCAACTATACTTCAATTAAAAAAAAAACTGTTTCCCTTTTCCCATTCCTGGGGCACCATGGGGAGAGTTGCCTTGGTGCTGAGCACAGCAGAAGATAAAATTAAAAAAGCAAACCTACTTTGAGATAGTGTGACCATGGTGGGGACTTTGACATGGATTTTCAGTCCAAATTTGTATCAATGAGTCATCCAAGCAATGCCTAGTTTAAAATGGTTCTAGAATGGATGACACTACAATGGTTCTAGAATGGATGATGGCAGAGGCAAATGCAGATTCTCTCTAGAGGAAGGCACCTTCTTTCTTAGGCCCAGGAAATCCTCATGAATAATTTTTCGAGAGCAGTGATCAGCACACAGTCAAATATAATCAAACATGAGGACACAGGGCAAAGACAGTAAGAATAAGGAGAAAATAACAGCAAAAGCAGATCATAAAGTTTTCAGATATTCGAATTATCAAATGCTGATTATTTAAAAAACAGTGCTTATTCTGATTTTCGAAATAAAAGAGGCTTAAAAATACCTGCAGGGAAGAATCTATAAAAGTGACTAGCACATTTGAAAGAGGTCCAAAACTTCTGAAAAATGCTGAAATTAAAAACCAAGTGAGTTTGGCAGCACTGTGGACACAATTGGAGACAGAATTCATAATGTAAAAGATAGATTAGAAGAAAAGTTCCAGAATGTAGGAAAAGAGACAAAACAATGGAAAATACAAAAGTCATTTAAAAATGTGGAGAACATGGACTTCCCTCGTGGTCCCGTGGTTAAGACTCCATGCTTCCACTGCAGGGGGCATGGGTTCAATTCCTGGTTGGGGAACTAAGATCCCACATGCCACCAGGTGCAGCCAATAAAAACAAAATGTGGAGACTATATTGAGCAGGTCTAATATGAGACTTAATTAGAGGCCTGGAAGATGAGATAGAGACTGGAGCAGAAGCAATAGTTGAGGAGGTATTGGATGAAAAGTTACCTGATCTGATGAAAGACATCACATTCAGGAAGTCAAACACAGATTCCTGAGCAGGACAAATAAAAAGAAGTATACCCCTAGAAATAGAGAGGAAATGTGGGGGAAAAAAGCAAAAACAGAAACAAATGGAATATCTAAAAGCAACAGTCGGGGCAGGAAAGGAGGAAGACATTACCTTAATTGAAGCCAGAGTTCAGCTGACAGCTGACTTCTCAAGAGTAATAATAGGAGCCAGAGTACAGTGAAATGATATCTTCATTGTGTTGAAAGAAAATAACTGTCTATCTAGAAATTCTATACTCAGAGAAAACATCTTTCAAGTCTGACCTTGAAACACAATTGTTTTCAGACAAAGCAAAACTGAGAGTGTGTCACCAGTAGACTCTAATTAATGATAACCATAAAGGGAGTGTTTCAGGCAGTGGAAAGTGATGATCCTTTTGAGAGATGCAAGAAGGGATGAAGAACAAATAATATGGTAATAACGATATGGTTATATGTGAACAAACAGTAGAAAATATGTCTAGTAGGGTTAAAAAAATTCCATGGCAACAACAGCATATAGGCCAGGAGGAAGGTAAATGGATTTAAATTATTCTCAGGAGGCTGGTAAAAGTACAGAAGTTCCTTGACTTACAATGGTCAGACTTACAGTTTTTCAGCTTTATGATGGTGCGAAAGTGATATGTATTCAGTAGAAACTGTATGTCAAATTTTGAATTTGGATCTTTTCCTGGTCTAGTGATATGTGGCACGATAATCTCTTGTGATGCTGGGCAGTGGCAACAAGCTGCAGCTCCCAGACAGCCACAAATCATGAGGGTAAACAGCCAATATACTTACTTTCTGCACCCATGCAACTATTCCATTTTTCACTTTCAGTATAGTATTCAGTAAGTTACATGAGGTATTCAACATTTTATTATAAAATAGGCTTTGTGTTAGGTGATTTTACCTCACTGTAGGCTAATATCAGTATTCTGAGCATGTTTAAGGTAGTCTAGGCTAAGCTATGATGTTTGGGATTATATGCATTTTTGACTTAAAATATTTTCAATTTACAATGGGTTTATCAGGATGTAACCCCATCATAATTTGAGAAAGATCTGTACTGATTTAACTTTTGATGTTTCTACATTAAGTATGATGGAGAGGTCCACATGTGGCAGGGGTTTCTTAGGTGCTGATAATGTTCCTTTTCTTGACCTGAGTGGTAATTATGGGACAGTGGAGGAGTAGGTGAGGTATTGCTTCATATATACAAGTTACACATACCTTCTCAAAAGATAAATGTTTTATGTACTTAACTATAGGTATCTTATATTTTACAATAAAAAAGTTAAAATAAGGTAAAAATTGTACACTTCAAAAAGGATAAATAGAAAATACAATTTTTAGTACTACGTTGTTAAAATTATAACCATAAAATACCAAAATTTTAAGGTAGAAGTAGGAATGTGATATTTAATTCGTTGAAAGTGAAACAAAGAGAATTAAATCTCACTTCAGTGTTACCTTAAAAGTTACTGGTAGAGACTGGTCCAGTTATTGGTTTCATTATGGTATCTAAATATTGATACTCTCTTGCTTCTAAAAATTTTGTAAAGTCTTAACCAACATTTGACAGTCATTAAGTCTACACTGTAACCCAGTTTCTACAATTCTATCATCTTAAATGGCACATGTTTTATCTACTAAAATGTAGTATATCACTCATCAGGTCATCAACTAAGAGTTTTAAGTATGTCTTGCAGTAAACATACCAGCTACTGGGAGACAGTATATAATATATATTAAAATTGTGGATATATTTCTTTCAAATCCTTAGCAGGGTACTGGTCATTGATTTACAACTATTCTTACTCTTTTAAAGAAGTACTTCAAAGTGGCCAGAGTTACGATAAGTATTTGAGGGCATATGTAGAGCCTTATAGGCCAGCTATTACTGAAGACACCTGTCACATAGGTACTAGGAGTCACTGGGGTACCACCTATTTTTCCATCATATCTCTTGGGAAGATAAAAAGTTGCTGACTTGTTTTTGGTCTACCTAATTTGTTTGGGACTTTGTAAACCCAGGTAAACACACTGTTGGATTTTATTCTCATTACACTAAACATACCTTCTCAAAAGACCATCTTGGGCATTTAATCTCCTTCTTCCCCCCTAGAAGGTTTTAACTTTTGTTAATTCTTAATTATAGTGGTTTTTAATTTAGTGGGTTTTGGGTTACTTGAGATTTTGGAAGTATACCCTTTTTACATATACTTTTTGTTTTGACATTTTGTGACCTTGAGCAAGTCAGTTAATCTCTTTACATCTCACTGTTTTTTATCCTAAATTTACTGGAATACAAATATTTTGTAAAGTAGATTCTAATGCTAATATTCTTCAATTAAATGCTTATTTGTAAGGAATTCCATTTTTTCAAACAAATTAAAAATAAAAACAAAAAGGTCTCAATACAGCCTAAAATGTATATCTTTTTGTAACATCACTATTGTGCTTTGCTTTTGATGTTTTATGTTAGCTTAAATCTAGAGATTTAGTGAATAAAGCGAAATTACTATACTCAACATATCTTAGTAACTTTAAAGGATAATCTAGAAGTTATTATGGAAAGAAGTATCCAAGACAGTAGGAGAAATGATAATTCTATTCAAATGTTAAAAACTTTCATATAAGCCATTGGGAAGAATTGTTTAAGTAAAATTTATTACATTTTGCCTTTCTTGGATGATACTGAACTTAATTCAGTTTTTCTTTGATAACTCAAGCTCATCACTATGACCACATAACCAAGTAAAGTAAATTCACTTGGTTAATTATTTTTCAGGGCAGCTGTTTTTTCCACTTTTTATTTATTGATTCCCAACCCCCATCTCTTATTTAATGGAAGTATCTCCCAGAACTCAGAATTGTTTTCTTAGCTTTATTAATCTTGGCAGCAGGGTTTAAGATGAGTCACCAGGAACTGAGCAGCTGAAAAGATTGAGTCTTCAAACAAATGAAGCATTACATTTTACCATCATAGAGACAGTTATTGGTTTTTAGATCTCATACTCTAAAATGAAGATAAAATGTTGTAAATGCATCCTTATTTACCCCATGGGGTATTATCTCTGGGAAAGTGAATTTCTACTTGAAATAATGGCTAGATTTTTGTTGTTGTTTGTTTTTACTTTAATGAGTCCCAGAATATGATATGAAATTAAATTCTAATTATTGTCATGCTACTTAATTCCACTAATGATAA
Organism: Monodon monoceros; assembly: GCF_005190385.1. Lineage (NCBI taxonomy): Eukaryota > Metazoa > Chordata > Mammalia > Artiodactyla > Monodontidae > Monodon > Monodon monoceros. The sequence goes on from NW_021703772.1 coordinate 26,772,722, forward strand.
TTATCTCACGAAATGCAACGATTCTTTCTAATTGGGCATCACAATTGAAAAACTGCTGCTAAACTGGTAAACTAATAACATATAAAGTAATTCTTTTACCCTCATAATATTTTCAATAGTCACTTTTCAGTTATGAGAAAACATTTTTAGCAGCAAATTCCAGGCTGAAGTTTTCAAAATAATTTTGGGTTTCTATGAGTGTCATTAACTATTGTATTAGCTAGATGTACAACATCAATAAGGAACTAAAACTTCTCCTGCTGTGTTTTTAAAATAATACCAGTAGGAATTATTTTCTTTTGTAAAAACTTTACTTTTCCCTTTTAACCTCTATTAATATAAGTCTGAAACTTAATGTTATAGGAAATGTTTAAATAAATTGTGATGCAGCCACTGGAAGGCATATTATATAACTATTAAAAAATTATGTGTAGGGCTTCCCTGGTGGCGCAGTGGTTGAGAGTCCACCTGCCAATGCAGGGGACACGGGTTCGTGCCCCGGTCCGGGAAGATCTCACATGCCGCGGAGCGGCTAGGCCCGTGAGCCATGGCCGCCGAGCCTGCATGTCCAGAGCCTGTGTTCCGCAACAGGAGAGGCCACAACAGTGAGAGGCCCGCGTACCACAAAAAAAAAAAAATTATGTGTATAGAAGGGATGTAGTCATATAGGAACATACTTCCTTTGGAATGTTAGGTGGAAAAATCAGGATGCCAAAATCATTGTACAGTATGATTTCATAGGAAAAAAAAAGATTTGAAGGATAAAATTTAAAGTTTTTATTAAAGCTATATTTGTGTTTAGATGATGAGATTTTGAAAAATATTTTAGCTTTTATTTTTTTCAGCTTTTTTCTATTTGCAAATTTTCCTTTAAAATGAAAAATAATAATTAGTAAAATAGAAAGTCTCAATTTCAAACTGTATCTTATATGTCAGAAAAACAGCTCACAGATTATATTGAAGAATCTGAACTGTACTCCCAAACTATAGATTAGCTAGAAATGTTTGGCAAATTTTATGTCACAATACTCAGAACAATATAGCTATCATATTGGCTTCCTAGTCCCTTTGCCTTTATACTTTGTAATTTCAAGTCCCACTTGAAATTAAGAGCCAGAGATAAGAATAGCAAATAACACTGCAATAGTCGGTCTCTTTTTCTCTCAACCTTTATTATGAAAAGCTTTAACATATAGAAGGCATAGCAAAGTGAATCAACTTATTCCCAGCTTTAACAGTTGTCAAGATTTTGCTACTCATTTCAGCTATTTCCCTTCCTGACACATTTTTTTCCTATGCTTTTAAAAAATAAATTCTATTGGTTGTTACTTTAACTGTAAATACTTCTGTATATTTCTCTGATAAGCTTTTTTTCAACATACCCACCATGTTGTTATCATCTGCTTTTTTTATTATTCTTATATTAGTCATAATTTATCACTATCATGAAATTCTCTATATTCATATTTTCCCAGTTGTCTCAAAATCATCTTTTTATGATTTTGTTAGAATAATTTGTTATTCTAACAAATTTGTTTGTTAGGATAATTTGTTAGAATCAGGACCCAAACAAAATCCATATTACATTTGGTTGTTATGTTACATTTTAAAATGTAAATATTAGAAATTCCTAATGCCAAAAAAAAAGACTGCAATTTTGGATGACATTTTTGTTTTCTTCTTATAAAATTATATAAGTTCATTGTATGAAAAGTTAAAAATTCATAAAATACTAAGAAGAAAGTGGAAATCACTTATATTGCTCAGAGTATATTTCCTTCTTATCATTTTTTACATTATTTTCATAGTTGAGATCTATTGGAAGCCGTTTTATATCTTATTTCAAAGTATATCTGAAGCTTTCTATACTTAAAAATTTTTTTTCCATTTTAATGGCTGCATTAAGACGTACCTTAATTTTTTAGAACAGGTAAGTACCTTAATTTTTTTTAGGGGCCATATCTAATTTAGAATGCCATTTTACAGTGTACTCCAACACATTTTCTTGTTGCTACGGTTGAAGAGACTCGTATTTTTGAGTAAGGGGTCTAATTTTCCTAATTAATTCCTAGAGTAGGTGAAATGGGCTGGTCGGTGCACTGTTTTCTCTGTATGTAGCAGATAATGCCTGGATCTTGGTCTATTGGCCGTTTGAGAGAAATGTTTGTTTTGCCATATGGAGGACAAGTAATGCCCCTAGTGGGCCATTTTAGTAAGTTTATATAAAGTCCAATTTTATATAATTTCTTTAAAATATCATTGAATATATCTGAGTATATGATGCATTAATTTCTCCAAACATTATCAAGGGAAAGAAAGGTATTAAATTCAACTATTGGCAGGACTTTGGGCATCAGGGAAAGTTTGGAAAAGGTTGCACCTACCTTAGCTGCTATAGGTTGAAGTCATCAAAGAACTCCAAAAGATCAAAGTAGACTTGAAATAGACATAAGTTATGCAAAAATAGTGATTCTTAGGTGTGTACTTTTATGAATATATCCATTTCGTAGGGGTGTTATAACAAATCACCACTAAGTGTGTGGCTTAGTATAACAGATATTTATTCTTTCACAATTCTGGAGGCTAGATGTTTTTAAAATCAAGGTGTCAGGCAGGGCCATGCTCCCTCTGAAGTTTTCTGGGAAGAATCCATCCTTGCCTTTTCCTGGCTTCTGGCAGTTCCTGGCAGTCCTTGGCGTTTTTGGCTTCTCTCCTCTGTCTTCACATGGCATTATTCCCTGGGTGGATCTCTTCCTTAATTCTGTGTCTCTTCTTATAAGGACATCAGTGATTGGATATAGGACCTACCCTAATCCAGTATGACCTCATTTTACCTAATTACATCTGCAAAGACTGTATTTCCAAGTAAGGTCATGATCTGAGGTTCCTGGTGGATGTAAATATTGTGAGGACACTGTTCAGCCCAGTATAGCAGGTGTGGGTATTTGTGTATATGAGTAGATTGGGAACTGGGGGGCTATCGTAAGTTCTTAGATAATACACATTATAATTCTCTTCTCCATTGTTGATTTCTGCTTTTTCTTAAGTGTATTTAGTATAAGAATACATGAATGTGGGGGAAATGTTGAAAACAGTACTAAAACAGTAATTTAAAATTCTGTGTTGAATAATTATTCTCTGCTGCTGTTCCTTGAGATTAAAAGATAAAAACAATTTCATGAAGTCTTGTCTATTTATGGTTTTAGAATCCTAAATTTATAACCAGGACCCAAAGTTTCTTATTTACTAAAAGCATTTGAGCAGAGCGTTATAATGATTATTTCAGTCCTTCTAAGAAAATAATTTGGCTTAGGCAAAAGGTTATGAAATACTTGAATAATTTACTAAAAATTCTAGACTATCTTTCACTGAGTTTATTAAAAAATAGGTTGAAATTAGACTGTTCTTCCATATCCATCCACCATTATCACCACCCCCAAGATGACACCAAGGAGTTAGCTAATATATGTCCCCATAAACCCATATCTTTAGATTGTTTTATTAATTTTGATGCAAGTACATAATGTTTGCAGAAATTGATTTTTATAGGGATTTATAATAAAATATCAGTTAAAAGATTAATTGCCTCACTTCTGGGCCTTTGGTTTCTGTAGTAATCAGTATAGTAAAATTTTTATTTAAAAAATTCACTTGAAGTTTTCCATTTATACTCTGTAAAAGCAAATTGAATGCCTATTGTTATCCATAAATATCTTAACTGCTAAGATTTTCTAAGATTGTAATAGAAAACCAATTATATCAGAAAGTCATTAAGTAACTTAGAGAAATTTAACAATGTTAATAAAACATGAATTTATGACTTTTGGCTTATTTTCTTAGATAAAGCTCTCGGTCATTTTGCACTTTTTAAATTAGAAGAAAAATTTTAAACTTTATCCATGCCTTCTCTTTTACAAATCAAAACATCTTATAGCTCTCATCTGCTTATTATTCTTATAAATTTATAATGGGCATATATGATTATGAGATAAAATAAGGTACATCATATCTTACTATCAGAAACTAACTTTTTAAACCAAAGTTAGAGATTTAGAATGGAACTCAAGGCAGTGTAAATATGTAACTTATTTTTCTGAAAGGACTCTTGTAGCCTTCTGTTTAGAGCTTCTTTTGGGTCTTAAACTAGAATGTTCCATGTTTACTCATTCACTAAACTAATTATTTAGGTGTAGTATGTGGTGTTATACATGCACTGTGCAAAGCACTGAGCTGGAGTGGGTAAATCTGCAAATATATATGTTTATATTTCTCCGTTCATTCAATAAATATTTATTGAGTATTTGCTGTATGCAAGGTACAATATCAGGAACTTCTTGATACAAAGTTAAACAAAACAGCCACTGTCTTTGTACTACTTACAGTCTTAGAAAAGGAGAAAGACATTAATCAGATAATAACACAAATAAATGTAAACTTATCACCATGAAAAATACTATGAAGAAAAGGTAAATGGTACTATCAGAGCTCATAAGGGAATTTGACTTAGTCTTTGGAGGGGCTATGCAAGGGCTCAAAGACTTACCTGAGGAAATGACTTTTGAACTGAGAGCCAGATGATTATTGGAAATTATGTAAGTGAAGGAGGATGTGAGAAAATTCCAGGAAGCAGAAATTATATATAATAGCGAGTAGTGAGTGCGAGTTATTTGAAATGAAAGGAGGCAGTGCAGCTGGAACACGGAACCAGACGGAGTGTGATGCACGATGCAGCAGGAGAGCCAGCGGCAGGGGCCAGACCAATTTACCTATACTGGTCTGGCCAGTAGTACATACTCAATTTTATTTATATGTAGTCACCAAATTCCATATTTTATTTTGGTTTCACCAACATAAGCCGTTCAGGTACCTTTATTTCTTGTTTCTTATTACTATGTAAAGTTCTTGTATTACTTGCTTTATTTACAAGATAATAGAATATCTTATAGCAGATGTAAATATTCAAAACCAATGATACTGCTATAGAAAAATCATATCTTATGTTTACCATTAAACACTGATTCTACCTGAACCAAATAGCACATTTAGAATTCATATGTTGATTAGCAATATCACGTACAGCAGTTTCACTTGTTGATCTTAGAATGCTAAGTTGACTAGCTTTTGTCTTATATAAATAAGGTTGAAACTGGTATATTATAGTGCCCAAAAAGCCAAATATTTTATATATAATATACTGGTATAAATGAATTTAAATTTATGTGGTGGCAGGCATTAACTTCCTCCTGATGTTTTGATGTTTTAAAATATTTAAATAAATGTTTAAAAATTAATATGAAGAATGATTATAAAATTATGCTTATTTCATGTGTAGTTTGTGTGATCTGTTTTAATATTTTATAGTTTGTGGCTTCTGTGTCATCAGAAGTTTGAAAAGATTCTTAAAATGTAGTCGGATTGCATCTTCATTTCAAAATTCACTGAAACGATATGTAATGCTTATGTAAGAGCAGCTAATGATGTAGTGATGAGATTTTAGCCCTTTTAAAACCTGTAATCCTATATAATTTCACCCTTATTCAAAAAGAATTTGATGTAAGTAGTTTCAACACTGTAACATTCATGAATTATTGATTTACAGTGAACGTTTACATTGTACTAGTGAACTCATGTAAGCTTTTCTAACCTATGGGATATTTGTTTTGCAGGAGAAAATAGAAATTCTGTATTCACAACTTGAAATGCAATTTCCCATTAATATTAATTCTTTCATCGATTGTTACCACAAAATTGGCTAAAATTAATACTCTTCTGTCATAATAGATCAAGGTGATTTACATTTAGTTTTCTTTGTCTTTTTTGTTTGTTTTGTTTTATTCCCTCCACTCCCATTTATTTCATGGCATATCAGTGCTTCAGAGAATTTAGATGAGCTCTCTTCCTCCAGTAGCTGGTTACTTAACCAGAAGCACAGTAAGAAAAGGAGAAAAGACAGGACAAGATTGAAATCTCCATCCTTGACTATCATGAGTACAGCAGCTCGAACAAGGCCACTTCAGAGTTTCCACAAACGAAAACTCTACAGATTGAGCCCTGCTTTTTATTGGACTCCGCAGGTAAGGTCGCCTTTGGCAAAACATGAACAAAGATTTTACTGTCAATATATTTCACAGGTTAGAGGATATGAACTGTACATAGTTGTTTAGAATAAGTGGGATTTAATAATTTTTAAACATAGTGTATTCTGAAACTTCTCACATTTCCATTTTTTTAAATCACTATTATGCTTAAACTAGTATGAAAGAAATGTACATATCAAGTTGATTTTAAAATTTTACTGGTAAGGGTAACAAGGAAAACACAAGTGTATTATATATTTGCCTTTTGCTTAATAAAGAAAAAAGTAACAACCTGCAGGGCTTTCAGTTATTTTGGAGGAAATGACATTGCTCTCCCTTTTATGTTTGGTATTTGTTAAACCTGGTGGGCACTCCTTTTTCATATAAGCAATGAAGTTTTAGATGACCATGCTTACCCTTTTTGCAAATAAAATATGCTTCATTAAAAGCGTTCATTTTGAAAAGCATATTTTTCATTTGTTAGCAACATGTTAGGTATGCATCTTTCAGTGCATAGCTAAATAAGCTGTGACGGAGGGCAAAATTATCTCTAGTCCTCATGGTATAATGTGCTTTTTTTCTTTAATATTTTTTATATGCCAATATGAAATATTTATTGTGGGAATGAATAATAATGGTGATGATTTGGGAAAATCTGGGAAATGTTTGATCAAGTTTATTTATTTATGCCTTATTTTACAATATATATATATTTTTTAGCATCTTTATTGGAGTATAATTGCTTTACAATGTTGTGTTAGTTTCTGCTTTATAACAAAGTGAATCAGTTATACATATGTTCCCATATCTCTTCCCTCTTGCATCTCCCTCCCTCCCACCCTCCCTATCCCACCCCTCTAGGTGGTCACAAACCACCTAGCTGATCTCCCTGTGCTATGCAGCTACTTCCCACTAGCTATCTATTTTAAATAATATGTCAAAGGAAAGAAATTATCCTTGATTTAATATTGTTTTTGATTATTACTACATTAACTATTTTTAAATATATTTCTATAAAAAAATCAAGATGCTTTGTTTCATTAGGAACCAATTTCAAATTTGGTTTTATAGGATCCTTTTATAAATAGGAACGTGAATTCTGACAAATTAATTTTTATTAATAGATTGATTTTTGCCATTTAGTAGTTCAGGTATTAGTAGTATGCTTTCCCAACTTGAAATTTTTTAAGAAAGTTTTATTTCAGAATTTTAAGAAATTTTACATATTTAATAAACCTAATAGGAAAATATTTTATTAAAGTTTTTATATAAGAAATTATATTTTATTTAATAATTTTTATTTAAAGTTACTACAAGCAATAGAGAAATAATATATTTGAAAATGATTTCATAATTTCATAGTTATAAATAGAATTGTCTATCAAAAATATCTCACATTTGAATATGCCTTAATATTCTGACTGGAAGGAATCTATCTGAATAATTTAGGGGATTTGCTCAATATTACTAAAGTACTGCATATGCCTTGATAATATAAAGATTGGCCTGGAAAAGTGTGAACAAATTTAAAACTTTCAGCAAACAAAGGAAGAAACACGTCTAACATTGTTACTAGTAGACCATATAATTTACCATATTCCAGTCATAATGCTAAGCATTTTCAGTACATTATTTTATTTAGTCCTCAAACATAAAGCTATGAGGCATTATCAATCCCACCTTTAGATGCAGAAATTGAAGTTTAGGGAGATTAAGTAACTTTCCCAAGGTCATACAGCTAGTAAACAATAAGTCTGATTCCGAAGCCATGTTCTTATCCATTAGTACATTGATAACAACAAAAATAAACCAAATCTTTTTTTAATCAATATTTTCTATTGAAGTTGATCTACAGTATTGTGTTAATTTCTGCTGTACAGCAAAGTGATTCAGTTATATATATATATATATACACATTCTTTTTTTAATATTCTTTTCCATTATGGTTGTCATAGGATATTAAATATAGTTCTCTGTGCTATATACTAGGACCTTGTTGTTTATCTATTCTCTGTATAAAAGCTTACATCTGCTAACCCCAACCTCCCACTCCATCCCTGCCCCAACCCCCTCCCCCTTGGCAACCACCAGTCTGTTCTCTATGTCCATGATTCCATTTCTGTTTTCATGGATAGGTTCATCTGTGTCATATTTTAGATTCCACATATAAGTGATATCATATGGTGTTTGTCTTTCTCTTTCTGACTTACTTCACTTAGTATGATTATCTCTAGTTGCATCCATGTTGCTGCAAATGGCATTATTTCATTATTTTTTATGTATGAGTAGTATTCCATTGTATATATGTACCACATCTTCTTTATCCATTCATCTGCTGATGGATATTTAGGTTGTTTCCGTGTCTTGGCTATTGTGAATAGCGCTGCTGTGAACACAAGGGTGCATGTATCTTTTTGAATTATAGTTTTGTCTGGATATATGCCCATGAGTGGGATTGCTGGATCATATGGTAATTCTATTTTTAGTTTTCTGAGGAATCTCCATACTGTTTTCCACAGTGGCTAAACCAAATCTTTTATGTGCTTGAAATCAGTAAAGACTGTATATTTGGGAATGGGGGAAGGAGCTTTATCTGGTTAGAGGCATTTAGAAATGCACCATAAAAGATGGGTTTGGAAAGATAAACAGAATATTGAAAGGGTTTGGGGGGAGATTTAAAAAAGCTCTTTAGTCATTGTAACAGAGGTGGGAAAAAATGATGGAGAACAGCAAATGGCCCCACCCCCAACTTATCCCCCAAATTTCCAGGGTAATAGTTATTTACCTTTCTAAATTTAATAAATGTCATTTCTCTCAGGAAGCCTTCCTTGATATTCCCACTATGGGGTATATAATGATGTAGCACCCTGTGTTATAATAATAATCCATTATTTTATAATAATGTTCCATTTATTTTTCTGTCTTCTCATTACATTGCAAGTTTTTTGAGAACAGGAACTGTGTATTTCTGAACCTACAGGGTCTTGAACAGTAACTGTCCAACAGTTATTTATGCTCAATAAATAATTAATATGTGAAAGAATTATTGTAGTGGAATGTAGAAAGATATTTAAAAGGCAATGGAGAGTGAGAATTTGTGTGTGTGTGTTTCCTTGATTTGCTTTGTGAAAGGGTCTAGAACAGTAATATCTAATAGAACTTTCTGTAATGACGAAAATGCTCTATAAATATCTGTGCTGTCCAATATGGTAGCTACTAAATACATGTAACTATTGACCACGTGAAATGTGACTAGTGCAGCTGAGGAACTGAATTTTTATTTTTATTAATTTTGATTTAAATGGCCACATTTGGATAATGGCTACCAAATTGGATATGACAAGTCTACACTCAAACTTACCATGATAGCAGTGAGAACATGTGGCACTCATTCTTGTTTTCTAATACTATTCCTTACTGAAAGGAAATATAGATCTTTGGAGAAGTGTCTGATCTCCAGGGTTGGGGAAGAGGGGCTATAAAATGGGCCTGGAACGTCTTATTGTTACCAGAAGGCAAGGAAGTGTTTAAAAAAATGATGGGGGCATGTCAAAAAAAAAAACCCAAGAGCTTGTTTGGAAAGGTTTCCACTGGCCAAATCTGGGGCTCTTTGAGCACTGAAATAGCTAAGGACAGTAATTAACCCAGTGAAAATATAGGTAGCCATGAGTGTATCCTGATGAGAGAGAGAGAGAGAGAGAGAGATTAAAAGGAGAAAGGGAAGACTTTTGCATAGAGTAGGATACTGATTAATAAATGTGGAGTGAGCAGTCAAATTAGAGAATCATTGCAATAATCATAGTAAAGATTGACTGGGTAAGAAGCATCAATGCATGAAAAGTCTGGGGTCAGGATTGGGGAAAAGTTTGATGAGGAGCAGGATATTGATATTGTCTTAACTATATGGTAGAGAAACAGACAATAACCTTGCCTGAGTGATCAAAACTAACGTAGCCTATGTCTGTTCAGAGAAGGGAACAGCCGAGAACAGTGACCTCCAGGTCCCAGGGTCCCTGTGGCACAGGCCATGCTGTGCAGGGGCTGGAGGAGAGGGCCCTAGTTGTGTGGGTTTGCCCCGGACTCAGCAGGAGGTAGTAGAGGTCAGCGCCAAACAGGCTGGGCTGGAGCAGCAGAAGGACAGGGAAGGAGCCAGCACTCCTGAGACCCACCAAGGCCTTGAATGACACTGATGTGAGAAACACAGCAACCAAAGACAATGTGTGGACTTGGTTTGGGTCTTCATTTGAACAAGAACCCTGAAAAGACATTTTTGAGATCATTGGGAAAAACTGACCACAGCTGATGATTAGATGATGTTCAGGAATAATTGATAATTTTGTTGGTGTGATAATGATATTGTGGTTATGTGAGGAAAAGGCCTTATTTTTAAGAGATGCATTCAGTAGTGAAATGGGTAACAGGACAATGTTAAGAATTTGCTTGAAAATATCAGAGCAAAGCAATGAAGTGAAGGAAAGAAAGGGAGAAGAGGATGGATGAAGTGAGAACAGTAAAAGGTTAATTTGGAGAGGTAGGTACATAAGGGATCACTATATTATTCTCCCTCCTTTTGCGTATGTTTAAAAACTTGAACAATAAAAATAAAAAAACTAATGTAGCCTATTAGAAGGATACAATATCACTATGTAGTATTCTGAGCAGACATACATAACCTGAATTTAACCATGAGGAGACATCAGACAAAGCCAAAATCAGAAACATGCTATTAAGAAATGAAAACTGGCCTGTATACCTAAAAAAAAAAAAAAAAAAAAGCCAATGTAGTAAAAGCCAAGAAAGCCTGAGGAACTGCTTCAGATTGAAAGAGAGACTAAGATATATGACAACTGAATGAATATATGATCCAGATCACAGTTCTTTTGGAGGGAAAATATGGGGACAATTGACAAAACTGTACTATTGATGCTAGATTATATTAAAATATTGTATCAATGTTGAATTTCCTGAATGTGATATTTTGCAGTTATGTAAGAAAATATACTTATTCTAGGAAATACACATTGAAATATTAAGGGATAAAATGGCTAAGGCATCCATTTTATGTAATAAACTAACTCCTATGCATCTAGAATGGTACTAGCTATGTAACATCCTTGGCAGAATTTAGAAAATAATTATTTAAATCATTTTCTATAGTGTTTAACTCTCTAGGGTACTGGTTGAGAGCAGCTCATATAAGGGCAATGGAGAGAGGTGGCAGTCTTCCGCTACTAGGTAGCATATAATATATATAGTTGGCCAATCAATATTCTCACTGCAATAACTACATGTATAAGTTACCAAAAAAAATCATCATACTATTAAAGACATTAGGGGGATTCTGGTTTCAGCTCCAACATGTAAAGAGCTTGGAAGTTGTCACAATTGTCCTTACAGCAGCGAGAAAAAGGTGAACAAACTGAAAATCAGTGCCTTTTCATGAACCCATCAGACAATTGAGGTTGCAGAGCAAACCGCCAACCCGAAATATGGAGAGACAGGCAAATCCAAAGAGTCACAGCCAAGATCTGCTTACCTGGAGCAGAAACCATAGCAATCATAAACTAACTGGTAGGAGCACTTAAATGGTAATTTTGTTGAATTGCTTGAGGCTGAGTGTGGACTAGTCTGAGAGTGAAAAACTCCTGGGGACTACAGCCTAAGGGAACCCCACACCTCACACTTCCATGGACTTTACCTCTAGGCACCCAACTAAGTTCTCAGAATGAAGAGCCAAAAAGGATCCCTAGTGGCTCTGGAATGGAAGGGAAGGGTAACCTTTATGAAATAAGCCTAGAGCATTATCTATTACAAGGTTTACTCTTCAGGGAAAAAAAACTTTACCAGAGCCTTATTCCATCTGAGAGAAGAGCATTTCTCCCACTCCTGCCCTCTGTAGGCTTTCTGTCTCACCTAAGAGAGAATGGGGGTGGAAAATAAGAAACACTTGTTAAAGTCACAGACCAGGGACACAGACCCACCAAAAGACTGAGATTTAATTGTAAGATTATAGTGGGTTATGCTACTATAGTAGATATGCTTTCTCTCCCCCATTCTTTACCATAACACCAACAGAATGCCAGTATAGTAACAGTGGGTTACAGCTGCAAAATATATAGTCCCTCTGAGGAGAACTATTTAACAGGGGAGACAAAAACAAGGACACTGGAGGAATTCGAGGCCTCTGGCACCTACAACTATAACTGGTATTAAACGCAGTCCTACTCGGACTCTTAGATTAACATAACATCTCACAATAAAGGCCTGTTTACCTCAGATCCTATGACATTATGTTCAGCTTTCAACAAAAAATTACAGGGCATGATAGGGAAAAAAAACTCTGAAAATACAAAGAATTCATCAGAACCAGGCTCAAATATGACAAAGGTATTGGAATTCTCTTAAATAACTAATATGTTAAAGTCTTTAATGGGTAAAGTAGAAAACATGCAAGAACAGATAGTTAATGTAAGCAGAGAGATGGAAACTCTTAAGGAGAATCAAAAGTAAATGCTAGAAACAAAGAAAACTGTAACCTAAATGAAGCATGCTTTTCATGGGCTCATCAGTAGATTGGACATGGCTGAGGAAACAATCAGCAAGCTTATATAGGTCAATAGAAACTTCACAAACTGAAATGCAGAAAGAAAAGGGAGTGAATAACACAGAACAGCACATCCAAGAATTTGGGGGCAATTTCAGGTGGTGTTTCAGATAAGTGATTGGAATACCAAGAAGAGAAAGAGAACAGAGCAAAAACAAATATTTGAAGTAATAATACATGAGAATTTTCCAAAGTTAATGACAAGCACCAAACCACACATTCACGAAACTGAAGCAGGAGAACATCAAGCAGGATAAATACCAAAAAATAAATACTTAGGCATAGTATTCAAAATGCAGAAGACCAAAGATACAGAAAATCTTGAAAAATAGCAGAGAGACAAACAGCTGTAGAAGAACAAGGATAAGAATTACAGCTAACTTCTCAGAAACCATGCAAGCAAAAAGAGTGGAATGAAATATTCAAAGTATTGAAAGAAAAAAAAAGCAAACAACTATACTGGGCTAAATATTTACACCACCACCCCAAAAAAAGGTTATGTCCATGGTCTAACTCCTGGTACTTATGAATGTGACTGTTCTGAGTTGAATTGTGTTCCCAAGAACTCATATGTTGAAGTCCTAATCCCTAGTTCTTTAGAATGTGAGCTTATTTGGATATAAGTTTGATGCAGATGTAATTAGTTAAAATGTGATTAGGGTAGACCCTAACCCAGTATGGATGGTGTCCTTATAAAAAGGGAAATTTGAACACAGATGCATACATGCAGAGTGAATGCTATGTGAAGATGAAGATTGAGATCAGACTTATACTTTTACAGACCAAGGAACACCAAAAAATTGGCAGCAAAAACAGAAGCTGGACAGAGGGATGGAATAAGTTCTTCCTCACAGTCTTTAAAAGAAACCAATCTTGCTGAAACATTGATCTGACCTCTAGCCTCCAAAACTATGAAAGAGTAAATTTCTGTTGTTTAAACCCTCAGTTGTGGTACTTAGTTGTGATAGACCTAGCAAACTAATACAGTGACCTTATTTGGAAATAGTCTTTGTAGATATAATTAAGTTGAGGATCTGGAGGTAAGATGATTTGGGGGTTAGGATAGGCCCTAAATCCTGTGACTGGTCCGCTTATAGGAGAATGGAGAGAGAGATCTGAGACACAGAGATACAGCAAAGAAGACTTTGTGAAGACGGAAGCAGAGAGTACACTTATACTACTACAAGCCAGGGAACATCAGGAGCCATCAGAAGTGGAAAGATGCAAGGAACTGTTCTCCCCTAGAACCTTCAAAGGAAGCTCAGCCCTACTAACACCTCAGTTTTGGACTTTGGGCCTCCAGAACTAGGAGAAAATTAATTTCTGTGATTTTAAGCCACCTAATTTACGGCAGTTTGTTGTGGCAGCCCTAGGAAACTAATACAGACTTTGGTACCAGGAAGTAGGATACTGTTTTAATAGAGACTTAAAATTGTGGCAGTGATTTGGAGTTGGGTAATTGGGTACAGTCTGGAAGAATTTTGAGGTGTGTGACTAAAAAAAAGCCTAAATTCCAATGAAAGCTAAGAAGGAAGTGAGGAGGATAGAAGACAAAGGTGATATCATCTTAGAGAATAGATATATTGTCAAGAACAGGATGTTACTAGAAAGAAATATGAACATCTAAGGTGATTCTGGTAAGATTTCAGAAGGGAATGTTAAAAACTGGAAGAAAAGTGATCTTTATTATAAAGTGATAGAAAAGTTGGCTGAATAATATTCTACTGCTGAGTGGAAAATAGAACTTGTAAGCATTGAACTCTTGGATATGTAGCTGAGCAGATTAACAAGCAAAGTGTGGAATTTCGGTCTGGTTTCTCCTTACTGTTTATTTTTTTATTTTATTTTTTTTAAACATCTTTATTGGAGTATAATTGTTTTACAATGGTGTGTTAGTTTCTGCTTTATAACAAAGTGAATCAGCTATACATATACATATATCCCCATACCTCCTCCCTCTTGTGTCTCCCACCATCCCTATCCCACCCCTCCAGGTGGTCACAAAGCACCGAGTGGATCTCCCTGTGCTATGTGGCTTCTTCCCACTAGCTATCTATTTTACATTTGGTAGTGTGTATATGTCCATGCCACTCTCTCACTTTGTCACAGCTTACCCTTTCTCCTCCCCATATCCTCAAGTCCATTCTCTACGTCTGCATCTTTATTTCTGTCCTGCCCTTAGGTTTTCCAGAACCATTATTATTTTTTTATTTTAGATTCCATACATATGTGTTAGCATATGGTTTTTGTTTTTCTCTTTCTGACTTAACTTGACTCTCTATGACAGACTTTGGGTCCTTCCGCCTGACTACAAATAACTCAATTTTGTTTCTTTTTATGGCTAATATTCCATTGTATATATGTGCCACATCTTCTTTATCCATTCATCTGTTGATGCACACTTAGGTTGCTTCCATGTCCTGGCTATTGTAAATAGAGCTGCAATGAACATTGTGGTACATGACTCCTTTTGAATTATGGTTTTCTCAGGGTGCATGCCCAGTAGTGGGATTGCTGGGTCATATGGTAGTTCTATTTGCAGTTTTTTAAGGAACCTCCATACTGTTCTCCACAGTGGCTGTATCAGTTTACATTCCCACCAGCAGTGCAAGAGGGTTCCCTTTTCTCCACACCCTCTCCAGCATTTATTGTTTGTAGATTGTTTGACAATGGCCATTCTGACTGGTGTGAGGTGATACCTCATTGCAGTTTTGATTTGCATTTCTCTAATGATTAGTGATGTCGAGCATCCTTTCATGTGTTTGTTGGCAAACTGTATATCTTCTTTGGAAAAGTGTCTATTTAGGTCTTTTGCCCATTTTTGGATTGGGTTGTTTGTTTTTTGATATCGAGCTGCATGAGCTGCTTATAAATTTGGGGGATTAATCCTTTGTCAGTTGCTTCGTTTACAAATATTTTCTTCCATTCTGAGGGTCGTTTTTTCGTCTTGCTTATGGTTCCCTTTGCTATCCAAAAGCTTTTAAGTTTCATTAGGTCCCATTTGTTTATTTTTGTTTTTATTTCCATTTGTCTAGAAGGTGGGTCAAAAAGGATCTTGCTGTGATTTATGTCATAGAGTGTTCTGCCTGTTTTCCTCTAAGAATTTTATAGTGTCTAGCCTTACATTTAGGTCTTTAATCCATTTTAAGTTTATTTTTGTGTATGGTGTTAGGGAATGTCCTAATTTCATTCTTTTACATGTAGCTGTCCAGTTTTCCCAACACCACTTATTGAAGACGCTGTCTTTTCTCCATTGTATATTCTTGCATCATTTATCAAAAATAAGATAAACATATGTGCGTGGGTTTATCTCTGGGCTTTCTATACTGTTCCATTGATCTCTATTTCTATTTTTCTGCCAGTACCATACTGTCTTGATTACTGTAGCTTTGTAGTGTATTCTGAAGTCAGGAAGCCTGATTCCTCCAGCTCTGTTTTTCTTTCTCAAGATTGCGTGGGCTATTTTGGGTCTTTTGTGTTTCCATACAAATTGTGAAGTTTTTTGTTCTAGTTCTGTGAAAAATGCCATTGGTAGTATGATAGGGATTGCATTGAATCTGTAGATTGCTTTGGGTAGTAGAGTGATTTTCACAGTGTTGATTCTTCCAATCCAGGAACATGGTGTATCTCTCCATCTGTTTGTATCATCTTTAATTTCTTCCATCAGTGACTTATAGTTTTCTGCATACAGGTCTTTTGTGTCTCCTTAGGTAGGTTTATTCCTAGGTATTTTATTCATTTTTCTGCAGTGGTAAATGGGAGTGTTTCCTTAATTTCTCTTTCAGATTTTTCATCTTTAGTGTATAGGAATGCAAGAGACTTCTGTGCATTAATTTTGTATCCTGCAACTTTACCAAATTCATTGATCAGCTCTAGCAGTTTTCTGGTAGAGTCTTTAGGATTCTCTATGTATAGTATCTTGTTATCTGCAGACAGTGACAGCATTACTTCTTCTGTCCCGATTTGGATTCCTTTTATTTCTTTTTCTTCTCTGATTGCTGTGGCTAAAACTTCCAAAACTATGTTGAATAATAGTGGTGAGAGTGGACAACCTTGTCTTGTTCCTGATCTTGGTGGAAATGGTTTCAGTTTTTCACCATTGAGAACGATGTTGGCTGCGGGTTTGTCATATATGGCCTTTATTATGTTGAGGTAAGTTTTATCTATGCCTATTTTCTGGAGGGTTTTTTCATAAATGGGTGTTGAATTTTGTTGAAAGCTTTTTCTGCATCTATTGAGATGATCATATGTTTTTTCTCCTTCAAGTTATTAATATGGTGTATCACATTGATTTGCATATATTGAAGAATCCTTGCATTCCTGGGATAAACCCCACTTGATCATGGTCTATGATCCTTTTAATGTGCTGTTGGATTCTATTTGCTAGTATTTTGTTGAGTATTTTTGTATCTATGTTCATCAGTAATATTGGCCTGTAGTTTTCTTTTTTGTGACATCTTTGTCTGGTTTTGGTATCAGGGTGATGGTGGCCTCATAGAATGACTTTGGGAGTGTTCCTCCCTCTGCTGTATTTTGGAACAGTTTGAAAAGGATAGGTGTTAGCTCTTCTGAAATGTTTGATAGAATTCGCCTGACAAGCCATCTGGTCCTGGACTTTTGTTTGTTGGAAGATTTTTAATCAGAGTCTCAATTTTGGTGCTTGTGATTGGTCTGTTTATATTTTCTATTTCTTCCTGGTTCAATCTCGGAAGGTTGTGCTTTTCTAAAAATTTGTCCATTTCTTCCAGGTTGTCCATTTTATTGGCATATAATTGCTTGTAGTAATCTCTCATGATCCTTTGTATTTCTGCAGTCTCAGTTGTTACTTCTCCTTTTTGCATTTCTAATTCTGCTGATTTGAGTCTTCTCCCTTTTTTCTTGATGAGTCTGGCTTATGGTTTACCAACTTTATCTTCTCAAAGAACCAGCTTTTAGATTTCTTGATCTTTGCTATTGTTTCCTTCATTTCTTTTTCATTTATTTCTGATCTGATCTTTATGATTTCTTTCCTTCTGCTAACTTTGGGTTTTTTTTGTTCTTCTTTCTCTACTTGCTTTAGGTGTAAGTTTAGGTTGTTTATTTGAGATGTTTCTTGATGTAGGTTTGTATTGCTATAAACTTCCCTCTTAGAATTGCTTTTGCTGCATCCAATAGGTTTTGGGTTGTCCTGTTTTCATTGTCTTCTGTTTCTAGGTTATTTTTTATTTCCTCTTTGATTTGTTCAGTGATCTCTTCATTATTAAGTTGTGTATTGTTTAGCCTCCATGTGTTTGTATTTTTTACAGTTTTTTTCCTGTAATTGATACCTAATCTCACAGTGTTCTGATCAGAAAAGATACTTGATACTATTTCAAGGTCTTAAATTTACCGAGGCTTGATTTGTGACCCAAGATATGATCTCTCCTGGAGAATGTTTCATGAGCACTTGAGAACAAAGTGTATTCTGTTGTTTTTGGATGGAATATCCTGTACATTTCGATTAAGTCCATCTTGTTTAATGTATCATTTAAAGCTTGTGTTTCCTTACTTATTTTCATTTTGGATGATCTGTCCGTTGGTGAAAGTGGGGTGTTAAAGTCCCCTACTGTGACTGTGTTACTGTCGATTTCCCCTTTTATAGCTGTTAGCATTTGCCTCATTTATTGAGGTGTTCCTATGTTGCGTGCATAAATATTTACAATTGTTATATCTTCTTCTTGGATCGATCCCTTGATCATTATGTAGTGTCCTTCTTTGTCTCTTGTAGTAGTCTTTATTTTAAAGTGTATTTTGTCTGATATGAGAATTGCTACTCCAGCTTTCTTTTGATTTCCATTTGCATGGAATACCTTTTTTCATCCCCTCACTTTCATTCTGTATGTGTCCCCAGGTCTGAGTGTGTCTCTTGTAGACAGCATATATACAGGTCTTGTTTTTGTATCCATTCAGCCAGTCTATGTGTTTTGGTTGGAGCATTTAAGGTAATTATCAATATGTATGTTCCTACTACCATTTTCTTAATTGTTTTGGGTTTGTTATTGTAGTTCTTTTCCTTCTCTTGTGTTTCTTGCCTAGAGAATTTCCTTTAGCATTTGTTGTAAAGCTGGTTTGGTGGTGCTGAATTCTCTTAGCTTTTGCTTGTCTGTAAAGGTTTTAATTTCTGCATCAAATCTGAATGAGATCCTTGCTGGGTAGAGTAATCTTGGTTGTAGGTTTTTCCATTTCATCACTTTAAATATGTCCCTGCCTCTCCCTTCTAGCTTGCAGAGTTTTTGTTGAAAGATCAGCTGTTAACCTTATGGGGATTCCCTTGTATGTTATTTTTCCCTTGCTGCTTTTAATATTTTTTCTCTGTATTTAATTTTTGATAATTTGATTAATATGTGTCTTGATGTATTTCTCTTTGGATTTATCCTTTATGGGACTATCTGTGCTTCCTGGACTTGATTAACTTTGTCCATTCCCATATTAGGGAAGTTTTCAACTATAACCTCTTCAAATATTTTCTCAGTCCCTTTTTTCTTCTCTTCTTTTGGGACCCCTATAATTCAAATGTTGGTGCGTTTAATGTTGTCCCAGAGGTCTCTGAGATTGTCCTCAATTCTTTTCATTCATTTTTCTTTATTCTGCTCTATGGTATTTATTTCCACTGTTTTATCTTCCAGGTTACTTATCTGTTCTTCTGCCTCAGTTATTCTGCTATTGATTCCTTCTAGAGAATTTTTAATTTCATTTATTGTGTTGTTTGTCATTGTTTGTTTTCTCTTTAGTTCTTCTAGGTCCTTGTTAAATGTTTCTTGTATTTTCTCCATTCTATTTCCAAGATTCTGGATCATCTTTACTATCATTACTCTGAATTATTTTTCAGGTAGACTGCCTATTTCCTCTTCATTTGTTTGATCTGGTGCGTTTTTACCTTGCTCCTTCATCTGCTGTGTGTTTCTCTGTCTTCTCATTTTTCTTAACTTACTGTGTTTGGGGTCTCCTTTTCACAGACTGCAGGTTCGTACTTCCCATTGTTTTTGGTGTCTGCCCCCAGTGGCTAAGTTTGGTTCAGTGAGTTGTGTAGCATTCCTGGTGGAGGGGACTAGTGCCTGTGTGGATGAGGCTGGATCTTGTCTTTCTGGTGGGCAGGACTGCATACAGTGGTGTGTGTTGGGGCACCTGTGACCTTATTATGATTGTAGGCAGCCTGTCTGCTAATGAGTGGGGTTTGTTCTTGTCTTGCTAGTTGTTTGACATAGAGTGTGCAGCACTGTAGCTTGCTGGTCATTGAGTGGTGCTGGGTCTTAGCGTTGAGATGGAGATCTCTAGGAGAGCTCTCGCTGTTTGTTATTACATGGAGTCTGGAGGTCTCTGGTGGACCAATGTCCTGAACTCAGGTCTCCTATCTCAGAGGCACAGGCCTGATACCTGGCCAGAGCACTAAGAGCCTGGCAGCCACACAGCTGAGAGGGAGAGGGAGAGGGAGAGGGAGAGGGGGAGGGAGAGGGGGAGGGAGAGGGAGAGGGAGAGGGAGAGGGAGAGGGAGGGAAGAAAGAAAGAAAGAAAGAAAGAAAGAAGGAAGGAAAAAGGAAGGAAGGAAGGAAGAAAGAAAGAAAGAAAGAAAAGAAAGAAAGAAAAAAGAGAGCAACCAAACCAAAAAAACTAATCCACTAATGATGACAGCACTAAAAGTTATACTAAAAAACAGAACACTAGGACAAATGGTAAAAGCAAAACTATACAAACAAACTCACACAAAGAAGCATACACATACACGCTCACAAAAAGAGAAAAAGGAAAAAATATATATATATATCATTGCTCCCAAGTCCACCCCCTCAGTTTCGTAATGATTCATTGTCTATTCAGGTATTCCACAGATGCAGGGTACATCACGTTGATTGTGGAGATTTAATCTGCTGCTCCTGAGGCTGCTGGGAGAGATTTCACTTTCTCTTCTTTGTTCGCACAGCTCCTGGGGTTCAGCTTCTGATTTGGCCCCGCCTCTGCATGTAGGTCGCCTGAGGGCGTCTGTTCATTGCTCAGAGAGGATGGGGTTAAAATAGTAGCTGATTAGGGGGCTCTGGCTCACTCAGGCCATGGGGAGGCAGGGGTATGGACTGAGGGGCGAGCCTGTGGCAGCAGAGGCCAACATGACGTTGCAGCAGCCTGAGGTGCACTCTGTGTTCTCCCGGGGAAGTTGTCCCTGGATCACAGGACCCTGGCAGTGGCGGGCTACGCAGACTCCCGGGAGGGGACGTGTGGCTAGCGACCTGGGCTTGCACACAGGCATCTTAGTGGCTGCAGCAGCAGCCTTAGCGTTTCATGCCCATCTCTGGGGTCCACGCTGATAGCCGCGGCTCGCACCCGTCTCTGGAGCTCATTTAGGCGGTGCTCTGAATCCCCTCTCCTCACGCACCCTGAAATAATGGTCTCTTGCCTCTTAGGCAGGTCCAGACTTTTTCCCGGACTCCTTTCCGGCTAGCTGTGGCACACTAGCCCCCTTCAGGCTGTGTTCACACAGCCAATCTCAGTCCTCTTCCTGAGATCTGACCTCCAAACCCCGAGCCTCAGCTCCCAGCCCACACCTGCCCCGGAGGGTGAGCAGACAAGCCTCTCAGGCTGTTGAGTGTTGGTCGGCACCCATCCTCTGTGCAGGAATCTCTCCACTTTGCCCTCTGCACCCCTGTTGCTGCGCTCTCCTCTGTGGCTCCAAAGCTTCCCCCCCACCACCATCCCCCATCTCTGCCAGTGAAGAGCCTTCCTAGTGTGTGGAAACTTCCTCCTTCACAGCTCCCTCCCAGATGTGCAGGTCCCATCCCTATTCTTTTGTGTCTGTTTTTTCTTTTTTTCTTTTTCCATACCCAGGTAGGTGGGGAGTTTCTTGCCTTTTGGGAAGTCTGAGATCTTCTTCCAGCATTCAGTAGGTGTTCTGTAGGAGTTGTTCCACATGTATATGTATTTCTGATGTATTTGTGGGGAGGAAGGTGATCTCCACGTCTTACTCTTCTGCCATCTTAAAGGTCTCTCTCCTCTCTTTACTGTTTATAATAAAATATGGGAGGATATAGATAACTTGAGGAAGAAATTCTTAAGCAAAAAGGAACCAGAACTTGATAATTTGGGAAATTCTCATCCTGCTGCTAAAAATTATATAGCATGCTCTGGAGAGAAACCAAGGGTGTGGCTGGTCAAATTTTTGCTGTAGAGATTAAGTATGTGACTCAGGGATTCAGTCAACCATCTTAGCTGAAGCCTGGAAATAGAGATGGGGTTATCCAGAAAAGATCTAGGGAGAACCCTCTTGTCTAATGACATGGATCCTCTTGACATACAGGGGAGACCCACCAGGTTTTTGAGAGTGATTTATCAACAGAAACACTACCAGCTTAGACTGAAAGGGGCAGAACT
Organism: Monodon monoceros; assembly: GCF_005190385.1. NCBI lineage: Eukaryota > Metazoa > Chordata > Mammalia > Artiodactyla > Monodontidae > Monodon > Monodon monoceros. Next base: position 26,794,778 of record NW_021703772.1, read on the forward strand.
GCACAAAATGGAAGAAAGTTGACTGACCCTCAAAATTTTACAGGCAGGCAATACACTGATAGAGCTACTCAGCTACAAACATGTACTAACCTTCAAGAAAAAGGAAGGTGAATCATAGACCTAAATGTGAAAGGAGAACAATAAAGCTAGACGAAAACATAGGAGAATACCTTCACGTCTTTGGGGGTAGTCAACTTCTTAAACAGAATACAAACAATACTAATCATAAAAGAAAAATTGTTAATTTGGGCTTTGTTAAAACTATGAACCTATTTCCATTAAAGACAGCATTAAGAATGTCAATAAAGTATATACACTGAGTCAAGACATTTGCTATATGTATATATTTGTATGTATATATACATATATACCCAAAAAAGATATATCCTGTATATATATATATATAAATATATATATATACACACACACATATATTCCTACATGTATATATATATATATTCCTACATGTGTGTGTATATATATATATCCCTAAGAAAAACAAGAAAATAGCAAACAATCCAATTAAAAATAGGCATAACACAGAGTTGCACCCTTTATTTATTTATTTGTTTGTTTGTTTGTTTGTTTAGTTATTTTGGCTGCACCAGGTCTTAGTTGCGGCATACGGGATCTTTGTTGCGGCATGCGTGATCTTTTAATTGTGGCCTGTGGACTTCTTAGCTGCAGCATGTGGGCTTCTTAGTTGTGGCATGTGGACTCCTAGTTGCAATATGCAAACTCTTAGTTGTGGCATGTATGCATGATCTAGTTCCCCAACCAGGGATTGAACCCAGGCCCCTGCGTTGAGAGTGTGGAGTCTTACCCACTGGACCACCAAGAACTTCTTTTAAATAAAAAAATAGACATAAGTTTTGAACAGATCTTTCATAAAAGAGGTTATCCAAATGGACAATAACTATATGAAAATGTGTTTAAAATTATTACTCATCAAGGAAATGCAATTAAAACTACAATAAAATACACTGCATACATCTATCCTTATAATTCAGCAGTTCCACTCTTAGGAACTTTACCAGGAGAAATGAATACATTTGTACACAAAAAGACTTGTGTAAGAATTATTATAATAGCTTTATTTGTTAAAGTTGGAAACATAAAGCAATCTAAATGTCTATCAGAAGGAGAATTGTGGTATATAATACAGCAGTAAAAAGGATAGACTACTGATAAATTAACTTAGATATATCTCCCAGAGTTATGTTGACTTAAAGCAAAGAGTACATATTCTATAATAAATATAGATAAAAGTTGGAAGTGTCAGAAGTTAGAATTGTGGGTTTCTGCGTTGTTGGAACTGCTTTGTATCTTGGTCGTGGTGGTGGATACTACGTGTATACATATGCAAAGATTCATCATATATATATATCTTCTTTGCTATAGAAGTAGGTATGGGTATATGCTACACAGTCAGAGTTAGCCCATCCTTCTTATTTTGGTCATCTATTTTTACATAATAAACCATCCCAAAATTTAGTGGTTTAAAAACAATTTATTATTATCTTTCATGATTCTGTGAATTACCTGAGTGGTTCTTCTTCCAGTCTTGCCTAAGATCTCTCATACAGCTACAATAAGATGGTAACTGGGGCTGGAATCATCTGAGGTCTTGAATGGTTTAGAATACTTGGGTTTCATACTCTCTCCATGTAGTCTCAGAGTCTTTCTATGGAGTTTCTCCACAGAGTTTCTTTAGCAGGGTAGTTTTACATGGTGACCCAGATTCTCAAAAATGTAAACATGAAAGCTTCCAGTGCTTCTTAAGATATAGGTGTAGAATTAGTGCCGTGCCTTTCCGTTGAATTTATTTGTTAAAATGAATCAATGTAGGATTTAATGCAGGAGGGACAATTCAAGGGCAAGAATACTGGGAGACGTGGTTCATTGGAAGCCATCAGTGGGGACTACCACAGACCATCCTCTGATTGCCAACTATTGACATCTCTTTCATATGTAAGAACTACCTAATCTTTTCCCCTGAAGACCTCTAATTTCTCATCTCATTACCTCATTAGGTTCAGGCTTAAAGTATTAAATTTCATCCTCTTAAATCATGACCAGGTACCTGAACTGCGACTTTTTATGTGTGGCTCCTCAGGTGTGGTTCTTTAGGTGTAGCTCCTCAAGTATGATTTCCCTGGATGGAAAGATTTGTGAACTAATGTTATTAGTCATTTGCTCTAGACATACCCAACATATAATAGTGAGACAGGGATAATCAGAATAAATGCCACTCAGACAGGGGGAAATGGGAAGAATATAGCAGTTCTGAAATACACAATCAGGCACATGTTGCACGTTTGTTAATGTGGGCCTGTTCCTCTGGAAGCGGTTCTTTGTAGCTGTTAGCTCTGCCTGGTGGACTCTTGGCTGCATTCTCTGAGTCACCTTTCCTTTTCCATAAAAAAAAGCACCTTTTTAAATATGTGTTGGTTTTCTCAGCATGCTTTCTGTCTGTAAAAGTCTGAAGGCCCATAGGTCTTGTCATTTTGAGCTATTTCTGTCTTAGTCCAAGTTCAAGTCTTTAAATCTTTGTGGACTTCCTATGTATCACATTGAAATAAACTCCATTAGACAAAAGTCATACCTGCACATGTCTTCAACACAGACCCTTCTTCATTTTGGACTTTGTGTGAGGCTGCTGTGGGACAATACCCTGAAGATACTTAATGGCATTTTTTGTTTAGCAGAGAAGATCAGAGCACACCTTTAAGATTCTTAGAAGCCGTCTTGTCTAGATGTGACGATCTACCAACATGTCTCAAATTTTTCTAAGGTCTTAATAAAGGGTTTTCCAGCCTCACCCCTCAGATCTTGACACTGAGGCCACAGTTTTACTGGCAGTTCCCTGGATTTGATCTTTGTACTAATGTCATTTCTTACTGTGTGAACCTTTTGCTGTCTGGAGTGGCTGGAAACGAGAAACAGTCTTATTTTTGAACCCAGCAAGCCTTGTTTCCGTATTTCCTCTAAATTCTGCTTGAAAACTTATTACCTCCTTTTGAAGCTCATTACTCCATCCATACTTTATCATAAGCAATTAAGTGAACAATTGGCACTTTAAAAATTCTGTCTAGAAACCTCCTTAGCCAGATCTATGAATGCATTATGTACCTTTTTTATCTTCCACATTTCTACAGGCAATTGTTACACTAGTGGTTCTGTCCGAGCAATAAGATAAAAGAAATAGAGGTAAAAGTATTAGAATAATCATTTAGAATCATCATTTGCAGAGGTTATAATCTCTTTGCTGGGCAAAATTAATAAAAAGCATAAATTAGTATGCACTTTTACTTGATTTTGCCCTTTTTACAATACTAATCTCTAACAAGAATGTCAAATAATAATAGCTAATATTTATTAAGCAATTATGTACTAGGGAATGTTTCAACTTATGAATACTTTATATGTGTTTCTTATTTAATATTCATGCCCCATTTTATATGGGAAACTGAAGCACAAAGTGGGATGAAAAGATACACTCTTTACATAAATGTAAGTAAGTACGAGTTTGTAGTTTTCTTTTAAGTGTTAATGCTGAGTCTTAACACTACTTCTTTGATGAGCTTGTGTAAAACATCTGATTTGAATGTTGTGTGAATTGTTTCAGACTGTTTCTCCCTATGAAATTTCAGCCCATATCAACAATTGTTAAAACTCCAGGTAATTTCTAAAGCTATTTTAATTTTTTGGCTTTCTTATGTTCTAGCTGAATTATATACTTTGCTGTCTTATTCATTACTATTCATACATACATTACTTACTTATTCATTACTAAAATACTTTAGTTTATTCATGGACAGTCTATGCCTTTTTTATGCTTGGTATAGTATTGCTTAATCTACTGAACTATAGAGTTATCTTTAGAATAAGGAAAACACATTGGCAGACATAGATAAGATATGAATATGTTTTCCAGAATAGTATTCTACTATAAGTCTTTTTTTTTTTTTTTTTTTTGCGGTACACGGGCCTGTCACTGTTGTGGCCTCTCCCGTTGCGGAGCACAGACTCCAGATGCGCGGGCTCAGCGGCCACGGCTCACGGGCCCAGCCACTCCGCGGTATGTGGGATCTTCCCGGACCGGGGCACGAACCCATGTCCCCTGCATCGGCAGGCGGACTCTCAACCACTGCGCCACCAGGGAAGCCCTCTACTATAAGTCTTAAAATGTAAATGTGGCTAATACCTTTTTTTAAAGCACAATTTCATTTGCAATTAAGAATTAAAGCAAAAGTTTATATTTGGCCATAATATACTTCTTCAGCTCTTGCTTGATAGGAGTATAAACCACTGTGCAATCTTAGGCCCTACCCTGTTCACGTCTCAGCTTAGACAACAGGAGCCACCCTGACTACCTACTGGCAGAGGGAGTTCTCTGTCCCACTGGGACAAGAGGACAGAGGCTTCTGGCATCCAAGGATAGAATTCTGGATACAGTTTTCTAGAGAAACACGTTGTGGGTAATTGGGCATGCCCAATTAGGATGCTAATCATAACAATAATTCTATTTTAAGTTAGAGTAGTGATTTTATTTTAAGATTTTTAGTTAATTAACATAAGTGTTTGAGCAAGAATAAGCCAAGAAATTTATTCAGTGAGTAAGACCAGAGATCAGAATATTTAATATTTTATATGAAATTGATAAAAGTATAGATGGTTTGGCTATGAGTGGGGAAAGGAAGTGGGAAAAAGCCCAGAGTCTTATTTGGTCATGCTCCCAACCACCTTCCTCCATAATGGGGGGGTGGCCATCATGGTGCAGTCCCTGAATATGTTTTAAATCACCTGTACTATAAATATCAAGACTTAACCCAGGCAAAATTTTTAAATAAATGAAACTTTATTTGCAGGACCCTTACTTGTCTTTTATTGTCCTTCTTCTTCATGATGTTTCACATCCTCTCTGCTATCTAGTGTTTTTATGCAAGCTTTCTGCTTTCCCATAGTATTCTTTAAGTTCCCTAACTTATTTTTTTTCTTTTCCTCTCCTTGCTTTTATGTAAACATAACAACCTGTGTTGTCTCTAGGAGACCCTGCTAATCTCTGATAAACTATTTACCAATGATACTGTCACTCTGAAGAATGCTATTTGCATTTTGTAAAGTCCTACAGAAGTAGTAAATTAAATATAAAATAGTCACATTAAACTATTCACTATGGAATGCTGGGTAGGAAACTATTTTGAGCAGGAGAATTTTTTCATAAGTTTTAGCATGTACTCCAAGAGCCATTTCATATATATTGATAACAGTTGTTATATCACATATTTTAAATTAAAATTTACAACTGAGAATAAATATTATAACCCTTATAAAATAAGGTAGAATTATTCCTGTTTTAAACTCTGTTCTTCTGTGTTGTTTTTATATCTCCCGAGACAAATTTGCAAAAGTAGTGTTTTTTAGTGTTCGGCAGTCAATCTCATCATTGTTATTTCTTAGATTATTAAATCATAAGGCTGGTTGGTTTAATAAAATAATCCAGTTATGGAAGTTAAGTTATATATTAAAAAATTCCATTTTAAGGTTTTCACTTACTTTTTCAAATGTAAAATGATTAGATTTGTATACTTTATGTGCATGCATGCTACTTTTGTGAGCAAATAATTTAAGAATTTTAAAGAAAAATAAAGACAATGCATGGCCTTACAGAAATTTAAATTCCTCTTGGGGAAACAAGGCAGAAACATATGCAAATTTAATTGCAACACAAGAGATAAATATTGGCAGTCCCAGATAATATTCTCTTCTACACTGAGGGCTAGGAGAAGAAATATCTGAATTGAGCTAACAAATAATGACTCTGAAATAGAAAATAGGTTAATTCCATGGTATAGGAGGTGTCTGATTAAATGGAGAAGGGAAGATGACATAAGAGCCTGTATGTATTCTTATTCTACTGGGAAGCCAACTCTCTTTTCCATGCCACACCGACTTCAGCTCCACCAATTGGAGAATCTGCTCTAGAGAGTGGAAGTATCTTGGTTGAGGGTTTTCTCACTTTGCTGCAACAATTCTGTACTGCAGGGATTTTTATGGGTTGACTAGTAGGGACAAATTTATAGTATGTATTACATTTCATTGAGAAATTATGCTTTATGTAATTATAGATAAATCTGGAAGTTAGCAAATTTCTAAGCCTAAAAAATCATTTCCTATTGGGGTCTATTTGAATAAAGACTTGATTGAAGTAAGGAGGGAGCAAACCCATACAAAGATCTAGAGGTGAAGCACTGCAGTATATCCAGATCATTAAACATAGAAGGAAAAGACAGCAATGAGAAAGGCCAAAAGAGTAGCTAACATTGGTGAAAATAGATAATTCAAAGGACAGAAAGTAACTTCAAGAATAACCTGTTGTAATAAAGAAGCAATTGTAGAACAAAAAGCTGCCTTTAGAAATTATAAATAAATTTGCTGGAATTAAAATTTCATATAAGAATTATGATATAAAGTGAAGAAATCTCCCATAACACAGAGAAAAATTATACATGAACATTTCCCATAGTTTAAAAAACGACATGGTGTTTTCAGTTTAAGATACTGTTGAGCATTAAAAATTAAAATAAATAGCCCACACCTAAACATATTCTTTGAAATTTCTGAATATCTAGAACACAAGATCTGAAAGCTTTTGAAGGGAAAACAAAACTAACAACAAAAGCAACACGTAATCTATAATGGATAAGAATGGAACTGCCATTGAAATTCTCATTAGCAACTCTAGATGCTAAAGTACAATGGAACAGTGTCTCCAAAGTTCCAAAGGAAGATTATTTTGAGCCTAGAGATGTGATAAAACTGTCATTTTCAGATGGAATAATTACATAGAAAATCCAATAGAATCAATAAATTATTAGAATGGATACCATTTCTGTACATAAATAATAGCCAATTAAAAATACAATAAAAAACAAGATACATTCCCACAAGCAGACTGTCAATTATCTAAGAATTAACACAGAATATGACAAAAATGCTGTAACAACATGTTTAAAGCTCTTATTACAGGATATAAAATATCTTAGTAAAGACTTTCAAGTTTCTTGAATTAAAGGTGACTGCAATCAATTTTAGCTGCATTTTTGAAAGGTAATAACTTTTTCAAAAATGTATATCCATAAATAGCTAAGTATACTTCAAAAAAAGGGGGGTGGGGGTGGAGAGGTGGTAGGACTACTAGATACTGATTTACAGTAATACAGTATATGGGCTGGCATAAGTATAGACAGATGGATCCAGAGTAAGATCTCTAGCACAATACTATTTATGTACACTTAAATATTAAAATTACAATGTGTTCTATAGTAATGCATACAAAAAAAGAAAGATCCAGATCAAATACATTAGAATGGAGATGAGAGGAAATAACAGTGGGGAATGAGTATTAAAAGGGAATATAAAACATAATAGTATTTCCTTGTGTGTCTGTATCACAATTTTTTATCCATTCATCAGCTCTTAGACACTTGGGCTATTTCTGGTTTTGGCTACTATTAATAAAGCTGCTATAAACACACAACTTTCATGTCATCGTTTTTGGATAGTGTCATTTTACATTACTACCAACAATGTATGAGAATTCCAGTTGTTCCCCATTCTTGCTATAACAATATTATCAGTCCTTTTAATTTTAGCTATTCCACTGAGTGTGTGGTGGTATCCTAAGTAAATGATGCCTACTTTGGATTTAATTTGCCTCCCTCTCTTTTTTTATCTTCTTAAGGTAGAAATTTAAAAAATCGATTTTCACTCTTCTAATATAACCATGGAAGCTATAATTTTCCTTTTGAGCACTGTTTAACATCCCACAAATTTTAACATATTGTGTTTTCAGTTCAGAATATTTTCTGATTTGTCATATAATTTCTTCTTTGACCCTGGGTGATTTAGAATTATGTTTAATTTCCAAATATATGGGGATATTCCAAATATCACTCTAATTTCTAATTTAATTCCATTGTGATTATTAAACATACTTTGTATGATTTTAGTCCTTTTAATTTATTGAGATTTGTTTTATGGCCCATCATATAGTCTGTCTAGATGCATACTTGAAAAGAGTGTATATTTTCCTGTTTTTTTGATGGGGTTTTCCATAAGTGTTTTTTAGTTTCATTTGGTTGATAATACTGATCAAGTCTTTTATATCCTTATTGATTTCCATCCTACTTGTGTTAAAATCTCTGTAGGTGTGGATTTTTCCATTTCTCTTTATATGTATTTCAGTATTTGCTTCATGTATTTTGAAGTTTGGTTAGTACCTGCATAGATGTTTAGTTTTCTTTTTATATCTTTATGACTTGACCCTTTTATCATTATAATATGTTGGTTCCTATCCCTGAAATCTACTTTCACTGATACTAATATATCTACTCCAGCAATTTAGTGATTAGTGCTTAGGTGGTATATCTGCTTTCATACTTTTATTTGTATCTTATCTATGATTTTATATTTAGTGGTTTACTTGTAGACATTATATATTTAGGTCTTTTTTATTCAGTCTGAAAATTTCTGATTTTTAATTGGAGTATTTAGACCATTTATATTTAATGTAATTATGATATAATTAGGGATTTTTTTCCACTTTTTGTCTAGTTTATTTCACTTACCATAATGTCTTCAAGGTTCATAGTCTTGTAGCATGTATCAGAATTTCATTCCTTTTTAATGCTGAATAATAATACATTGTTTTTATATGTCACAGTTTATTTATTCCATTGTTGATGGACATGGGTTTTTTTTACATTTTGGCTATTGTGTGCTTATTTAGTATATGAATATCTGTTTTTGTCTCTGTTCTCAGTTCTTTGGGGGCATAAATTGCTGGATCACATAGTAATTCTATGTTTAATTTTTTGAGGAACCATCATACTGTTTTATACAGTGGCTGCACCATTTTACATTCCTACCAGTAATGTACAATGGTTCTAATTTCTCCTTATCCTCTCCAACACTTGTTACTTTCTGTTTTTTTAAACTTTTTATTTTATATTATAGTATAGTTGATTAACAGTGTTTAGGTGATATTTCAGGTGTACAGTAAAGTGATTCAGTTATACATATACATGTATCTATTCTTTTTCAAATTCTTTTCCCATTTAGGTTGTTACATAATATTGAGTAGAGTTCCCTGTGCTATACAGTAGGTCTTTGTTGGTTATCCATTTTAAATATAGCAGTGTGTACATGTCAATCCCAAACTCCCTAACTATCCCTTCCCCCCATCCTCCCCCCCCGTAACCATAAGTTCGTTCTCTAAGTCTGTGAGTCTGTTTCTGTTTTGTAACTAAGTTCATTTGTATCATTTCTTTTTAGATTCTGCATGTAAGCGATATCATACGATATTTCTCTTTCTCTGTCTGACTTCACTCAGTATGACAATCTCTAGGTCCATCCATGTTGCTGCAAATGGTGTTATTTCATTCTTTTTAATGGCTGAGTAATATTCCATTGTATATATGTACTACATCTTCTTTATCCATTCCTCTGTTGATGGACATTGACATTGCTTCTGTGTCTTGGCTATTGTAAATAGTGCTGCAATGAACATTGGGGTGCATGTATCCTTTCAGACCATGTTTTTCTCCAGATATATGCTCAGGAGTGGGATTGCAGGATCATATGGTAGCTCTGTTTTTAGTTTTTTAAGAAACCTCCCTATGTTCTCCATAGTGGCTGTACCAATTTACGTTCCCACCAACAGCATAGGAGGGTTTCCTTCTCTCCACACCCTCTCCAGCATTTATTTTCTGGATTTTTTTGATGATAGCCATTTTGACTGGTGTGAGATGATATTTCATTGCAGTTTTGATTTGCATTTATCTAATAATTAACAATGTTGAACATCTTTTCATGGGCCTCTTGGCCATTTGTATGTCTTCTTTGGAGAAATGTATATTTAGGTCTTCTGCCCATTTTCTGATTGGATTGTTTGTTTTGATGATATTAAGCTGTATGAGCTGTTTGTAAATTTTGGAGATTAATCCCTTGTCGATCACATCATTTGCAAATATTTTCTCCCAATCTGTGGGTTGTCTTTTCATTTTGTTTATGGTTTCCTTTGCTGTGCAACAGCTTTTTTTTTTTTTTTTTTTGTGATACGCAGGCCTCTCACTGTTGTGGCCTCTCCTGTTGCAGAGCACAGGCTCCAGACGCGCAGGCTCAGCGGCCATGGCTCACAGGCCTAGCGGCTCTGCGGCATGTGGGATCTTTCCGGACTGGAGCACGAACCCGTGTCCCCTGCATCGGCAGGCAGACTCTCAACCACTGCGCCACCAGGGAAGCCCAACAGCTTTTGAGTTTAGTTAGGTTGCATTTGTTTATTTTTGTTTTTATTTCCATTACTCTAGGAGGTGGGTCAAAAAGGATCTTTCTGTGATTTATGTCATGGAGTGTTCTGCCTATATTTCCTCTAAGAGTTTCATAGTGTCTGGTCTCACATTTAGGTCTTTAATACATTTTGAGTTTATTTTTGTGTATGGTGTTAGGGAGTGTTCTAATTTCATTCTTTTACATGTAGCTGTCCAGTTTTCCCAGCACCACTTATTGAAGAGGCTGTCTTTTCTCCACTGTATATTCTTGCCTCCTTTATCAAAGATCAGGTGACCATATGTGCGTGGGTTTATCTCTGGGCTTTCTGTCCTGTTCCATTGATCTATATTTCTGTTTTTGTGCCAGTACCATACTGTCTTGATTACTGTGGCTTTGTAGTATAGTCTGAAGTCAGGGAGCCTGATTCCTCCAGCTTCATTTTTCTTTTTCAATATTGCTTTGGCTATTTGGGGTCTTTTGTGTTTCCATACAAATTGTGAGATTTTTTGTTCTAGTTCTGTGAAAAATGCCAGTGGTAGTTTGATAGCGATTGCATTGAATCTGTAGATTGCTTTGGGTAGTAGAGTCATTTTCACAATGTTGATTCTTCCAATCCAAGAACATGATATATCTAATGCTTTCGTTGACTTTTGCTGAACTCTTGCATCACCAGCCAACCTATGCTTGCAATTCCATCATGATTTGGGAGTATCAGACTCAGAGTTCCTATAATTGACTCTAGAGGCTGCCATGAGAGGCCCTGCCCCCACCAGGACCTGTACCACAACTTCTTTATCCATTCGTCTGTCAATGGGTATTTAGGTTGCTTCCATGACCTGGCTATTGTAAATAGAGCTGCAGTGAACATTGGGGTGCAAGTGTGTTTTTGAATTATGGTTTTCTCTGGGTATATGCCCAGTAGTGGGATTGCTGGATCATATGGTAATTCTATTTTTAGTTTTTTAAGGAACCTCCATACTGTTCTCCATAGTGGGTGTATCAATTTACATTCCCACCAACAGTGCAAGAGGGTTCCCTTTTTTCCACATCCTCTCCAGCATTTGTTGTTTGTAGATTTTCTGATGATGCCCATTGTAATGGGTGTGAGGTGATACCTCATTGTAGTTTTGATTTGCATTGCTCTAATAATTAGTGATGTTGAGCAGCTTTTCATGTGCTTCTTGTCCATCTGTATGTTTTCTTTGGAGAAATGCCTATTTAGGTCTTCTGCCCATTTTTGGATTGGGTTGTTTGTTTTTTTAATATTGAGCTGCATACGCTGTTTATATACTTTGGAGATTAATGCTTTGTCCATTGATTTGTTTGCAAATATTTTAATATTTTTTCTTTGTCTTTAATTTTTGTCAATTTGATTACTCTGTCATGGCATGTTCCTCCTTGGCTCAACCTACCTGGCACTCTGTGCTTCCTGGACTTGGGTGACTCTTTCCTTTCCCATGTTAGGCAAGTTTTCAGCTATTATCTCTTCAAATATTTTCTCAGGTCCTTTCTCTCTCTCTTCTCCTTCTGGGGCCTCTATAATGTGAATGTTGGTGCATTTAATGTTGTCCCAGTGGTCTCTTAGACTGTCTTCATTTATTTCCATTCTTTTTTCTTTATTCTGTTCTGCAGCAGCGATTTCCACCACTCTGTTATCCAGGTCACTTATCCATTCTTCTGCTTCAGTTACTCTGCTATTGTTACCTTCTAGTGTATTTTTCATGTAAGTTATTGTATTGTTCATCTCTGTTTGTTTGTTCTTTAGTTCTTCTAGGTCTTTGTTAAACATTTCTTGCATCTTCTTGATTCTTGCCTCCATTCTTTTTCTGAGATCCTGGATTATCTTCACTATCATTATTCTGAATTTTTTTCCAGAAGGTTTCCTATCTCCACTTCACTTAGTTGTTTTTCTGGGGTTTTATGTTGCTCCTTCATCTGGGACATAATCCTCTGCCATTTCATCTTGTCTAACTTTCTGTGATAGTGGTTTTCATTCCGCAGGCTGTAAGATTGTAGTTCTTCTTGCATCTGCTGTCTTCCCTCTCTTGGATGAGACTATCTAAGATGCTTGTGCAAGCTTCCTGATGGGAGGGACTGGTAATAGGTAGAGCTAGGTCTTGTCCCTCTGGTGGGCAGGGCCATGCTCAGTAAAACCTTAATCCACTTGCCTTGTCTGCTGATGGATGGGGCTGTGTTCTCTCCCTGTTGGTTGTTTGGCCTGAGCCTACAGCACTGGAACCTACAGGCTGTTTGGTGGGGTTAATGGTGGCCGCTGGAAGGGCTTACACTAATTAGTACTTCCCAGAACTGCTGCTGCCAGTGTCTTTGTCCCCACAGTGAGCCACAGCCAACCCCCACCTCTGCAGGGGGCCCTCCCATACTAGCAGGTAGGTCTGGCCCAGTCTCTTATGGGGTCACTGGTTTCTTCCCCTGGGTCCTGGTACACACAAGATTTTGTGTGTGGCCTCCAAGAGTGGAGTTTCTGTTTCTCCCAGACCTGTGGAAGTCCTGCAATCAAATTCCACTGGCCTTCAAAGCCAGATTCTCTGTGGTCTCCTTGTCCCATTGCTGGACCCCCAGGTTCAGAAGCCTGATGTGGGGTTCAGAACTTTCACTCCAGTGGGGGAGCTTCTGTGGTATAATTGTTTTCCAGTTTGTGGGTCACCCACCTGGAGGGTATGAGATTTGATTTTATTGTAATTGCATCCCTCCTACTCTCTCTTTGTGGCTTCTCCTTTGTCTTTGGATGTAGGGTATCTTTTTTGGTATGTTCCAGAGGTTTTTTTTTAATGGTTGTTCAGCAGTTAGTTGTGATTCCAGTGTTCTTGTAAAAAGGGGTGAACACACATCCTTCTACTCTGCCATTTTGAGCTAATCCCCTATAGTTAGGTTTAAATCTATCATTTTGATTTTGTCATTTGTTTTTTTATTTCTCTCATATATTATTTGTTCTTTTTTTCCTGCCTTTTTTCTTTCCCTTGAAATTAAATTACCTTAGACTGGCCTTTGTTGTTTCATTCTATGCATGTGTAGATTGTTATTTGACAAAAGAATGAAATGTGCCCTATGGAATTTCTGGAGCCCTTTCTCTGAAAAGCTTCCTTTTTTTTATGGCAGTCTCCTCTATAAGTTGTAGCCATCTTTTTCTCCCCAAAGTTTAACATCTCTGTCTTAAAATCTTCTAGACTGACACACTCTTCTTGGACCCCCATCCTTGTGCAAAAAGCTGGTAGATTTATCAGATCTCATTTGTTTTTCTTCTCTCAGGGATAAGTCATATGCTACCTGTTGTCCAAGTTCTGAAAACAGTTGTTTGATAAAAGTCCCATAGGTGTACTTCTTTTTTTTAATTGAAGTATAGTTGATTTTCAATATTATATTAGTTTCTGATGTACGAGATAGTTATTCAATATTTTTATAGATTATACTCCATTCTAAATTATTACAAGATAATGGCTATATTTCCCTGTACTGTACATTATATCATTGTTGCTTATTTATTCTATACATAGTAGTTTGTCTCTTAATCCCATACCCCTATCTCACCCCTACTTCCTTCCCTCTCCCCACTGGTAACCACTAGTGGAATTGCTGGATCATATGGTAGTTGTATCTTTAGTTTTTTGAAGAAACATCATACCATTTTCCATAGTGGCTGTACCAGTTTACAGTCCCACCAACAGTGTGCAAGTGTTCCATTTCTTCCACATCCTCACCAACATTTGTTATTTGTAGACTCTTTGATAATAGCCTTTCTGACAGGTGTGCGGTGGTATCTCATTGTGGTTTTGATTTGCATTTCTCTGATGATTAGTGATGTTGAGCATTTTTTCATGTGCCTATTGGCCATCTGTATGTCTTCTTTGGAAAAATGTCTATTTAGGTCTTCTGCCCATTTTTTGATTGGGTTGTTTATTTTTTTGCTGTTGCATTGTATGAGTGGTTTATAAATTTTGGATATTAGCCCCTTATCAGTCATATCATTTGCAAATATTTTCTCCCATTCACTGGTAGGTTGTCTTTTCATTTTGTCAGTGGTTTCCTTTGCTGTGCAAAAGCTTTTAAGTTTAATTAGGTCCCATTTGTTTATTACTTCATGGACAGAAATGGAATTGCTTTTTCTACTTTCAAAACTGATTTCTTAATAACATATCCCATTTAGCTATTGCTTAATCTCTTCTCCACAACAAATTTGAAAGTGTCTGTATTTATCTCTGTTACATGTTGGGTTCCCTGAGAAGCACTGCAATGTCATAATGTTATTTTACTCTTCACCCTGCTGTAGTATGATGTCCAACAAAAGCATTTTATTGAAACAGTGTTTTAAATTCAAAGTGACTTTTTAATTACGTCACTTAGCCAGATCCAATGCTGAACTTTTGATTCCAGTAATATGGTGGGATAATTATCTTAGGAAAGCTTCTGGATACAAAGTATTAGAATGTAAAGTATCAAAATTTTTTTGAATTTTAAATAACTTTATTATCATTTGTTAAAGTATGCAAGACATTTTCATATAAAGTAAAAATATATTGCTTATGAAAAAGTGAACAATTTAATGAAAGATATCGACTACATCATGAATTGAAAAAATGCTACACAAATTTATTTTCTTTGTTGTAAATGATACAATGTATATTATGACTACTCCTTTAACCAATTTTAATGGAAAAATTCATTGCAGCTATAAAACTATAGAAAAAGGGTACCTCACTTTTGCTGGGCTCTTAGAGAATCTAAAAGTTTATTTTAAAAACCATCTTTTCCCATTGAGAAATTACATTTGAGGAAATTGCTTTAAACTTTTTGCTAAGCTTAGTGAAATTAAATTCACAATTAAGTTGGTCTTTTGAATTAAGTTTGCTCATTATTCCTTCCTTCTTTCAACAAATAATTTCCGAACGTCTACTGTGTGTAAAGGTACTCTGTTAAGGGCTGTGAAGGAGGCAGAGGTGATTATGTCATAAGAATATTTTTTACAGTGAATGTCTAACCTGGCTCAAAAAATGGAAATCCTCAGAATTAAAAAGGAAGGAAAGAAAGGAGAAAGACAAGTAGAAATTTTTGTTTAATAGTCTTGATAGAGACTGGAGGCAAAGCCTAGAATCCAGGAGATGTGAGGAGATATATTAAAAGATCCTGCATAAAGCCAAGAGCCTTCAATGCTACTCACTTTGTGAGTGCATGAACTGGAACTCAGACCTGCTGAACAGCAATGTAAAGAACTTGCCTTTCTTTGCCTTGGGCTCTGGCTGAAAAATGGAAAATATATTTTCTGCATAGAATTTGTAATGACACGTCAGGCCTTTTACATCTTTAAAGTCTGAAATCATTCTACCTAAGAGTTTTACTTAAAAAGACAAGAATTGTGGGCTTCCCTGATGGCGCAGTGGTTAAGAATCTGCCTGCCAATGCGGGGGCCACGGGTTCGAGCCCTGGCCCAGGAAGATTCCCACATGCTGCAGAGTGGGTGAACCCGTGTGCCACAGCTACTGAGCCTGCCCTTTAGAGCCTGCGAGCCACAACTACTGAGCCCACGTGCCACAACTACTGAAGCCCACGCTCCTGGAGCCCATGCTCCACAACAGGAGAAGCCACAACAATGAGAAGCCCATGCACCGCAGCAAAGAGTAGCCCCTGCTTGCAGCAACTAGAGAAAGCCCATGCGCAGCAATGAAGACCCAACACAGCCAGAAATAAACAAACAAACAAATTAATTAATTAAAAAAAAAAGACAAGAATTGCATTTTAAAATGGTTAGCTGGTGTTCCAGATGGCTGGAAGAAATAAATGTATATCCTTTCTAGGGGAATGAACTCTCAATAGAAACTTTCCAGGATTCCCCTGAATAAAATTCCAATAAATGTGAATTCCTAATTTAAAAAAAATATAAAATCAGACACAGCAACAAAGCAACATCAAGAAAGTCAGCAAAAACAAACTCCCACCCCCCCCCACACACATCCTTACAAAAATAACTTCAGCTACTGCAGTTATCATATACAGAATGCAAAATTAAGTAAGTTTATATGTTTAAGGAAAATAAATCAGAAAATTAGTAATATAATTAAGAAATAGGTAGATAAAACTAAAGAGAGAATTGGCGGTTAGAAAATAGATCTGAATGAAATTATATAAAATGAAATACAGAGAGAAAAAAGAATTGTAAGATATGAAGAGAAATGAATAAATATAAAGGTTAGAGGAGAAGATGTAGCATATGTCTTCAGAGAGGGAAACACCTAGGATAGCTGGCTCCTGCAACCACTTTTGCCCTGGAGCTTTGGCAGAAATTTTCAAATTTGGCTCAGATGCTAATAGATGATAGGTATGGGGGATGCTGCTGGGTGTGTTTTGGGAGACCTGAGGCACACGGCCATTTTTCACTTCAGAACATTTTTGACCAATGTTTTCCTCATAACATTTGCTAAATACCTGGGCTGCAGAGAACAGGAGGCTTAAAAAAAACATCAATGACAAAAACCCCTTTAAAGCAGTGTGGCACTCCTCAATATACTCTTAAGATTTTTTTTTCTTAAGGTCTGAATGATCAGGGGAAATTCTGTAAAATACACCAAACACTTAGCTGAAAACCTTGAAGGGCCAGGAACAAATCAGATATAGAAAACCATAGTAGGGTGGTAACCCAAGCTTAACTGAGTGCACTCCCTGAATAGATGAAAGGAGAGAAACCTGCTGTTTATCTGCTTAGCAGTAGGGAAAGAGAACCCTCTATGAAGAAAGATTACATCATTTGGCGCCTTTATGATTTTTTAAAAAATACGATCTGGCATTCAATCAAAAATTACTAGCCATCCCAAAAGACAGGACCATATGACCAGCCTTCAAGAGAGAAAAACAGACAATAGTGACAAACCATCAAGTGATTCTGATAATTGGATTTAATAGCCAAGATCTTTAAAATGGCTGTGATTAATATGTTGAAAAAATAGAGAACAAGTGGAAAAAGACAGATTATTTTACCAGATATTTGGAATCTATTTTTTAAAAATAGAGTCATATGAACATTCTCAAACTCAAAATATAACATGTGAAATTAATACTTCACCAGATGATGAGTTTAACTACAAATTAGATGGAGCATAAGATATGATTAATGAACTAAAAGACTTATCAATATAAAATACTCAAATAGAAGCACAGAGATAAAACAGAATTTTAAAAATACAGAAACAGAATTAGAGAACTGTAAATCAGTGAAAAAAATTAACCATATATGTTTTTAGACTCTAGAAGAAAGGAGAGAGAATAGGACAGAAATAACATTTGAACAGATAATAATAGAGAGTATTTCTTAAACTAAAACAGGACATCAACCCATAGATTCAAGAAATTCTGTGAACCTCAAAAATAACAAATACATAGAAATTACATCAAGACATATTATAGCAAGCCTGCTAAAAAGTGAAGACACAGAAAATATTAAAAGCAGTCAGGGTAAAAAAAGACACATTACCTTCAAATGAGGGCAACCATAAGACTTAACTACTCAATAGAAACAATGGAAGCCAGATAAAAATGCAAATATTCTTAAATGCTGAAAAAAAAATGCTAGAATTCTATATCCACAAAAATATCCTTCAAAAATGATGATATACAAAGGTTTCAGATAAATAAAAATGGAAAGAATTTGTTGACAGCAAATCTACACATAATAATAGCAAAGGCAGAAGGAACATGATCCCAGATGGAAACAGAATTGTAGAAAGAAGCTAAGAACAATGGAAAAGATAAATATATGGGTAATTTAAATGTTGACAATGAAAATAATAACAGTAATATAATGTAGAGCTTTATATATGGAATTAAAATGCCTTACAACAATAACAAAGAAAGAGGAGAGTAAATGGAGTTAGTCTTCTAATGTCCCATTGTTTTCAGGGAAGTGGTAAAAGGAATAATTTGTTTCATACTCTAAAAGCCGTAAGTTAAGGATTCATTGTAATCTCTAGGAAAACAACTAAAAGAAAAGAAAAGAATGTATAAGTTTAAGTTAACTGAGGGGAAAAATATGACAAAATATTTTATCTATCCTAATAAACAATAGGAATCAGTGAAACATAGAAACATACATATGCAATAAATTTCCATATATTGATACAATATAGAAAATAAATCTAGTTGCTGGTTCTTTGCAGAGAAATTGATAAACCCCTAGCATTTTCCTCAAGAAGAATCAAAGGTTGCTTTGACGTTTAAAAATTTGTTAATGTAATAACCACATAATTAGATTAAAGAAGAAAAGCCAAGTAATCATTTCAATAGGTTCACAAAAAGTGTATGATTAAGTTCAACGTTAATATACTTAAAAGAATACTTTTGGCAAAGTAGGCATACATCCTGATAAAGAATATACCAAAAAAACTACAATCATTCTTAACCCTTATTATTCTTAATTATAAAAAATTAAAAGCATTTCCTTTATAATGAGGGACAAAACAATATGTCCTTTGGTCATTTCTGTTCATTATTGAACTGGTGAGCCTATCTAGCATGGTTGGAACCTTATAAATAATAATAAATAAAGGTTTTAGGACTGAATGAAAGAAACTAAACTGTCATGACTTTTAGATAATATGTTTGGTTAATAGAAAGCTAAAAGAAAAAACATGTAATATTATTTGAATAAGAAAGTTTAGCAGAGTTGTGGGACATGTTCAGTATATGTCAATTGTATTTTTCAATTCCTTTTACATGAAACAATAAATATGATGGTACCTAGGAATACATCTAACAAAATATGTAAAGACTTTTAGAGAAGAAATTTACAAAGTTTTATTGAAAGAAATTAAAGACCTAAATAAATGAAGAGATACACCATATTCATGGATGGATGACCTTTAATCATAATACCAAAATTTTTAAAATCTCAAAAATCTTCCAATTGATTTACAAATTCAGTGTATTTTTAAACAAAATTCTACAGGTTTTTAATGGAAATTAAGCTATTTTTAAAAATTATTCAGAAGATGGAGTACAGCCTTTAAAAACTGTGACTCACTAGGTTGTATTTCTGAAACTTATATAATATTATAAATCAACTATACCTCAATAAAAAAAATATACAGAGGAGTGAAAAGCAAGAATAACAGCCAAGACACTATCAAATGTCAAGATTTGGGCTTCCCTGGTGGCGCAGTGGTTGGGAGTCCACCTGCCGATGCAGGGGACACGGGCTTGTGCCCCGGTCCGGGAAGATCGCACATGCTGCGGAGCGGCTAGGCCCGTGAGCCATGGCCGCTGGGCCTGCGCGTCCGGAGCCTGTGCTCCGCAGCGGGAGAGGCCGCAACAGTGAGAGGCCCGCATACCGCAAAAAAAAAAAAAAGTGTCAAGATTTATTTAAAAGATGCAGTAATTAAGGCATTGGTTACTAGCACAGACACAAATGGTAGAGTGTTAGAAATCCCTGAAACAGTCCCAGACATGTATGGAATGTGGTATATAACAGGCAGCATTGTAGATTGGTTGGGAGAGGATGAACTAACTGTTCAGTAAAAGGCGTTAAGTCAATTGGTGATCCATTTAGAGGAAAAAAAAAATGAGTTTAGATCCCTATCTCACATCTTGCACAAAGAAATCAATTTTAAACAAAGACCTAATTGCAAAAGGCAAAACAATAAAACTCTTATAAAAAAAAAAGTGGAAGAATATCTTTATGACTTAAAGGTAGGGTTTCCTCATCAAGATTCAAAAGATTTCCTCATCAAGATACAAAGAAGTGCAAACTATATATAAAGGAAACATTTAAGTTAAGAATGTCTGTTGATCAAAAGACACAAAAAAAGTGCAAAGAGAAGCTCAGACAGGGAGCAATACATAGAACCTACAAAGGATTTGTAACTTTCAAGAGTGTATAAAGAGAACTTAAAATATCAATAAGAAAAAGACATCTCAATAGAAAAATCATCAAAACATGTATTCCCCAAAAGAAGGAAAATTGGCCAATTATAGGTATGAAAATGAGGTCAACTTAAACAGTAAACAGAGCAATACAAATTTCAACCATGAGATATTTGTATGGTCTCAAATTGGCAAAAATAAGAATTCCGACAGTACCCTTGTTGGTATGAATCTGAAGCAGTGAGAATTAAAATCTGCTGTGTTGGAGTGTAAATTAGTTGTAACTACTTGGCAATACAATATATTATCTAGTGAAGTTGAGTATGTGTGTTCATGCGTTTGTATAACCCAGCAATTCCATTTCTAGCAGTGTACTCTAGAGAATCTTACACCCATGTGCCAGGAGACAAATATAATAATATTCATACTATCATTGTTCATAATGGTAAAACACTAGAAACAATCTAGATATTTATATACAGTAGAATGATTAATTGCATGCACATAATGTTGAGTAATAAAGCAGGAAAATACATCTAGCATTATTCTGTGTATTTACATTTTTAAAGCATAGGAATTTAAATAGTAAATTATATAGGATTACATATACTTTTGTAGAAAAACTATAAATAGAAAACAAGGAAATGATAAAATTAAAATTCAGGATAGCAGTTACTCCTGGAAATGTGAGAGAAAAATATGACTGAGGAGGCACATTGTATTAGTTAAGGTATAGGTTTAGCTGCATTTGACAGAAATCCCAAATAGTGATGTAAGCAAGATGTAAGTTTATTTCTTTGTTTTGAAACAGATTGAAAATATTCTAGGCATGACAACCATGCTCTACATGGTTATCTAGGAACCAGGCTCCTGCCGCCTTTTTGTTTAATCTTTTGAGCATTACCCTCACTCACAAGATTATGGTGGCTCACCATCACAGGTGGAAGTATGGAGGGCTAAGTGACCTTCTTAAGGTCAGTTTCTAAATGTTGCACACATGACTTCTCATGGTGTTCTGGCTAGAATTTAGTAATTTTTAGATGCAAGGAAGCTTGAGAAATGTGCCCAGCTGAAAATCAGGAGTTTTAGAGGGAGGAGAACACAGATATTGGGAGGAAAGTAGCAATCTCTGCCACAGGCTCATGGGGCCGGGATAGCAAGAGAAGTCATCAAAGTATTGGTATTGTTCTGTTTCTTAAAGTAGGATGGTGAGTATAGGTGCTTTTTAAACATTATTTTATACCTTCCTTATAAATTATACACTCTTTTGTATATATGAAATGTTTCATTATTAAAGTTACATGTAATGGATACTTTTCAGGCTTTACTTTGCTTGAATCTTATGCAGCATATGGTATTGTTGATCACACCCTCTAGACATTTGAATTTTTATTGGCAAGAATCTCCAGATTTTTCTCTTATTTCTCCATCCATTCCTTTTCAGCCTCCTGGGCTTCACTTTCTCTGAAGGGGAAAAAAGGCCTTTTCCTAGATGCCCCTCACTTGTCTCCATATTTATTTAGGATAGTTTCAAATTGGCTAATGGGTTTCCTGGATTTGGAAAAATTGCAAGAGAAAACTAATTATATGGTAAATATTCAGATTTTATCAACTTTTATTCATAATGTTCTAGCCATACATGAAAAAAGAGAGGTTAGCACATTTTCTTTGTAATTTTATATAATTGTTCCTTATATCTTTTTGAACTACATCACAAAAGAACAAATAATTCTAGAGTGAGTCAAAAGTACCAGTGCATCTTGTAAAGGTAAGAAACAACAAGTGTTCCCATAGATATATACATAAACATCATTAGAATAAATCTTGGAAATAACTCACATCTTTATAATCACGTACCACATGTTATATCTTCTTATAAAAATCATCAATTTACTTGACTACCCGGCATAATGACTGCATTTCCTAGCCTTCCTTGCAGCTGGGTATGACTAGCTGACATAAGTCTTGGCCAGTGGAATATAAAAAGAAGTCATTACATGATAAATTTTAGCATATATTAACAGGGACTATTTTTTCCCCAATGAAATAGTCTCAGGCACACATGTATTTGAAAAGTTCTATTCACCTAAATTTGTTAAAAGCAAATGAGATAAAATTCATTTGGTCAGCATTCAAGTTTCAACCATATGTTAAGGACTGTGTCAGGTTCTGGGAATACAGGATTGAACAAATTATAGTCCAACCTTCAAGGAGCTCACAGTCCAGAGGAAATCTAGTTAAATGCTATGGCAGATGTGGCCATGCCCAAGGTGCTGTGGAAACACAGAAAATGCCAGTTAGCCAGGAAACTCAAACTCAAGAAAGTGATAAACTTAATGTAAGTTTATAAAATAATTTTTAAAAAAATAACATCCAAAATTCTCAGTTATTGTAAGTATTTTAAATATAATTTCCATTATAAAAATGAGTCCTAATGTTATTGTAGTAGGTGGAGGTAAGAATGACAAAAGGAACACAGGTGAACTCCATTAACTTTTAAAACATTTTCTCTATTTTATAGATTTTTTACATTGGTTGTATACTAATCTTATAGCCAGAAAAAAATAATTTTAAAATCCAACAAACAGAATATGTATTTTTTAAATGTAGCAACATAATTTTTTGATTTAGCAATATGGTTTTCATGAGATTTCTGGATTGAAATCTTTATCTTAAACTCAAACTCATGTAACATATTGCATATTTTATCTTATTATTATTATTTTTTTTTGCGGTACGCGGGCCTCTCACTGTTGTGGCCTCTCCTGTTGCAGAGCACAGGCTCCGGACGCGCAGGCTTAGCGGCCATGGCTCACGGGCCTAGCCGCTCCGCGGCATGTGGGATCTTCCCGGACAGGGGCACAAACCCGTGTCCCCTGCATCGGCAGGCGGACTCTCAACCACTGCGCCACCAGGGAAGCCCCATATTGCATATTTTATACATATCTTTTTTAATGTTTTCAATTCAATTTTACTTAATGTAAATATGTAATACATATGTCTTCATAGTACTTCACTGTTATTGCAGTGTAGATATTGTCTCACATTATAATTTAAGGCAGACTCTAGTTTCACTCATTGGTTATAACAGATTAGAAGGAGGAAAACAGTACAGTTGACCCTGGAACAAGGTGAGGGTTAGGGGCGTCAACCCCTACTCAGTAAAAAATCTATGTATAACTTTACAGTCAGTTGGCCTTCCTCCCTATCTGTGGTTCAGCATCTGAGGATTCAGCCAACCACAGATCATGTAATACTATGATCTGGGTACCTATTTAGTGAAAGAAACCCGCTTATAAGTGGACCTGCACAGTTCAAACCTCTGTTTAAGGGTCAACTGTATGCACAGTTCTTAATCATAACATAGTACCTGCTCACTGTCATATTTTTCACTAATCTGGAGTGTAACCATTTTCTTGTGACCTAAAGTTGTTCAAACTCATTTCTCTTTTTTATGATTTCTTAAGATGGGAGAAAGACCCATTTTCACAGACTGTACTCTTCATTTTGAAGAACTGAAAAGGGACTAGTCAAATCTCATCACACTCATGGCCTTCTATATCTTTGCTTCTATCACTTAGTCTAGGTCATTGTAAAGCACTCTCCCCAAGGTGATTTAGTAATCCAGGACTTATTGCTGGTGTCATTCAGATATTGTACTATAACTGTTATATTCTCTCTGATTCGCTTTTCAACAAAAATGAAGTCTTTATTTTTTTTTCCTTGCAGACTTTGCCTTCAAAAGAAACAAGGTTTTTAAATACTACACAAATGCCTTGCCTGCAATCATCTTCAATTTGGAGCAGCTGTGAACACAATTCAAAGTCTCAAATATTAACAGAACATGTATCAGAGATAGATTCTTCTTTCCATTCCGTTCTATCATTGCCATCAGGTAAGATTCCTTTTAAAAAATTTCTAAGTAACTGACTTTTTTATGGTGAAATCTAATCCTGTAAATACAAGGAATCTGATAAACTTTTATCAGTTGTCACTGGGTATTAGAGCTAAACAGTTTTCATAGAGAAATTAATCTAGTCACATACTGAATTAATGTTCTATCTTTAGGTTGATTTTTTTTTTTTTTGCGGTACGTGAGCCTCTCACTGTTGTGGTCTCTCCCGTCGCGGAGCACAGGCTCTGGACGCGCAGGCTCAGCGGCCATGGCTCACGGGCCTAGCTGCTCCGCGGCATGTGGGATCTTCCCGGACCGGGGCACGAACCCGTGTCCCCTGCATCAGCAGGCGGACTCTCAACCACTGCACCACCAGGGAAGCCCTAGGTTGATTTATTAATTCCTTGGAAACCATTTTGACTTACTTTGGGAAATTCTTAGCTTTTGATCTCCTTTTGATGTTAAATTTTTAGCATTTTATTGATAACATGGCTGTGCTGTTGAAATGTTTCTCAGTAAGTCAGAGTTCTTTTTCTAATGTGTTGTTTTGCATGGAGTTTTCCCTGCCATGTAGTATTCCTCCATCTGTAATCAGCATTGAGTTTCTCTGAGAGAAGAAAATTGTCCATCTTTAGACATAATCAACTTCTGAACCTCAAAAATACCTGTAATATGCAACCGAGCAGATGAGGCATTGCATCCCTATATCCCTAAGATGGCTTTAAGTTTCTTTCCAGTTCTGTCTTCTGTTCGAATATTTCCAATCTTACCTACCTTGGAACTGAAGTAAATATTTAGGGTAAAAAAGCAAACATTCTTCACACTGGTTATCTCAGGTTCCTCTCTTTATGGGAAGATATCTCAAATGAGCTTTTGTTTCCTTTTCAGCTTTTGGTTCTAATCATCCCGGGACTGCTCCTCTTTGTAAAGCACTATTTCTTGTACCTATTCCTGCCCTGAATCTTAGTTTGGTTTTTACCAGTATTACAGTGGTTTCTTAGCTACACACCATACTTTGAAGTAAGCTCCTGGTAGGAACTATTTTACTCCATCCTTGAGGAAACCTTAATAATAGAAAGAAAAAATAATATATATAAAAATAACACAGCTAACATTTGGTCTTAGCATACACTGGGTCCTATATGCACATTACATTTTCTTGTTTGATGCTTGCAGCAACCCCATGAGGATAGATATTATTGTCCTCTTTATCTTACATATAAGAACATTGAGGCTTAGAGATGTTAAATTACTCATCCATAGTACACAGCTAGTAAATGATGGAGACAGGATTTGATCTGAGGTGGTCATTCTCCAGAGCCACACTCCTAACCATATTCTTTACTGCCTTTCTGTTTTCTTATTAGTAAATTTGTTTCTCTGATAACAAAAATCTAAGAGCTGGCATAAATAATCTTTCATCCTACTATGTCACATCTAATAAGTTAAGATTAGCTTCCTTACCTACTACTTAGGGTTATCCATTTCTTCTTGTGTTCATTTAATAAAAATCTGAATACCTGCTGTATACTAGGTACTAAGTAGGTGGTAGGAGTATAAATACAAATAAATCCCTCAAGGTACTTGCATTCTAGTTTGACAACTGAAATATAAACTAATAAGTGTAATAAAGTGTTATGAAATTTTAATAAAAAGCCCACAGGTCACAGTGTGGGTTCTATGGAAGGTATATGGGTAGACCAAGCACCTTCCCTAGTTATGTCATGTTTTCCCACAACTCAAGAACAGTGGTAGAATAGGCGATACTCCATATAAAAGTTAAGTGATATTTCTTTGGAAAAACTTATGTTTTGATAATTGGAAATATCAGAATCCTGAAATGTTTAAGTAGCATATTTAATTTGTATTCTTATTTTCATTTTATCATATAGTTTTCTTATGGTCATAGTATAGTGATAGCATTGAAATCCATCTTACATCTGACCCTTGGGAGAGTCTCCAAGTGATATTTATGAACCCATTTTTTTGTGTAGAAAAATTTTTCCACACTTGAGTATGGATCTGCCATTAAAATACACCTTTTGATGGAGAGATACTTGTTTAAAATTGAGACCCTTCCTGGGTCTATCCTGATTTATGCATTCATAATTAGTTTTCTTAAAAATGAATACCTTCTTTCTGTAGCAAAACTTTGAATAAATCAGCTGCTTTATAAAATATTTCTTTATGTTTCTTACGAAAAAGTTTAGGTGTCTGTTGAATGCTTTTTAAAATGATTGTTTTTGCATTCTTGACTGAAGAAAATACCCTTTAGTTAATAAATGTGAAGCACATCTATTTTATTTATTTAGCTCCTCTTTTGGTTGTGAATATGGAATATAAACATAGTGAATTGAACGACTCTCCTAAGTCTCTGTTTAAAAGAAGAGAACTAGTTTGTCAATATGTTTTGATCTTTGTAAGAGTAGATTTCATTTTGTGATTCATAATACTAGTAAACTAAGGGAATGTGAAACAGCATTTTCATAAAAGGTTGCATCTGAATTATAGTGGTTTTCCCTCAAGTAATTAAAATCGTGTAATTATGTCTTTTGGAAACTTTATTTCAAATGCAGAGTTTGTAGGGGTGGGGTGGAATGGATTTAGAGTCAGGCAGGTTTGGCTCTATATTTTATTAAAGACCTTTGGGGAGCATTTGTTTCATCTGCAAATAGTATTTAATATTTATATTTGTTCATCTTAGTTTATGAAATTGTTCATTGTTAGTGTTGTTTATTTTACATATAATCAGTAATTTCCAAAATACTGCTAACAACACGCTTGGAAAGAATAGTTTGCCACTTCTAATAGTTATGACTTTTCAAGCTTTGGCTTATTTTTCTAAGTCTTAATATTGGAGTCTGTAAAGAGTGATTTCACTGAAAACACTTTTTTTGCTTTATTTTTCTAGATGTGCCTCTTCATTTTCACTTTGAAACATTGTTAAAAAAGACTGAAATAAAAGGAGATCTTTCTGAAAATAAATTTGTAGGAGACTGTATCATATCTCCATCACCTGGTATGTCATTTACAAATCTTGGTACTTTATATACCTTTTACATCTTTCATATACTTATTACTTTTGCTAAGGAAGTAAAATTTAACAAAGGAATGAATGTAAATCCTTAATTTTTAATATTCACTTTTCACAAATCACACACACACAAATAGAAAATACACAGGAGTAATCCGAACAGGATACTTATTGAATGAGAATTATGAAATATTATTGATAAATATAAAAGGAAATTTAAATAAACATGGGGATACAGCACTGCTGGATGGTAAGAATAATTAGGATATCAGTTCTGACTTTTGGTTTATGTTTAATGCAACGTTCAATATAACTTGAAGTTCTAAAAGAATTTGGTTAACATAAAATAGTTGTAAAGCCCATTGGGAAGAATTAATGGGAAAATGTAAGAGGAATTGCTGGAAAAAATATTGAATCTAGCCCAACCACATATGGAAACATGACAAAAATCTATAATCATTAGCATAGATTCTATTTTGCTTACATTTAGGAAAGTAGATCCATGAAACAGACTACATAGCTTCTTCTTTATTATATAAAGGAAGAACTGTAAATCAGTAAGAAAGTGGAGAATGAACAGTAATGTTAGTCTTTTGGGGGGGAAAGTTTGTTTATACACTCATTTCATATCATGTATCAGAATAAATTCTACTTGGTTCCAAGAATTTTAAATAAAACACTAAAATTACAAAATAAAACTTGAAAAATTATAATGAAACTCTGAATGGAGGGTGGAGACATTGTCTATGCTGGGAATAAATCATAAAAAGAAAGAAAATACATCAGTGTATTTTCACTATCTACAAAGCTAAAATCTCAACATCAAAACATCACACAAGATAAATTATTTCCAGATGAAATCATCATCTCCCTCAAAAACTCAAGAATCAACTGAATGCCTGTTAGAGTTCTGAAAGGTAGCAGATTTTTAAATAAACTTATAAAATTAAGTAGCCTTTACAAATACCAGTAACAACCTATTAGAATTTGTAAAAGAATAAATTATCCTAGACATATTGACAATGAAAATATAAAATATCTAGGATTAAACCTAACAAGGAATTACATGAAGAAAACTTCAGAAGTTTACAGAGGAACATGAGTATATGCTTATATGGAGAGAAATACCCTGTTCCTGTCAGAATATGGTAGCTTAAGATGTCATTTTTTGCAAATTAACTTATAATGTAATTCTTTTTTCTAAATTTTATTTTTATATGGCAGGTTCTTATTAGTTATCTATTTTATACATATTAGTGTATAAATGTCAATTCCAATCTCCCAATCATCACACCACACCACCCCCCAACTTTCCCCCCTTGGTGTCCATACGTTTGTTCTCTACATCTGTGTCTCTATTTCTGCCTTGCAACCTGGTTCATCTGTACCATTTTTCTAGATTCCACATATATGCGTTAATATACAATATTTGTTTTTCTCTTTCTGACTTACTTCACTCTGTATGACAGTCTCTAGGTCCATCCACGTCTCTACAAATGACCCAATTTCGTTCCTTTTTATGGCTGAGTAATATTCCATTGTATATATGTACCACATCTTCTTTATCCATTCATCTGTCAATGGGCATTTAGGTTGCTTCCATGACCTGGCTATTGTAAATAGTGCTGCAATGAACATTGGGGTGCCTGTGTCTTTTTGAATTATGGTTTTCTCAGGGTGTATGCCTAGTACTTAAAATGTAATTTCTTTTAACATCTTTATTGGAGTATTATTGCTTTACATTATTGTATTAGTTGCTGCTGTTTAACAAAGTGAATCAGCTATACGTATACATATATCCCCATATCTCCTCCCTCTTGCATCTCCCTCCCAACCTCCCTATCCCACCCCTCCAGGTGGTCACAGTGCACTGAGCTGATCTCCCTGTGCTATGTGGCTGCTTCCCACTAGCTATATGTTTTACATTTGGTAGTGTATATATATATCAGTGCCACTCTCTCACTTCGTCTCAGCTTACCCTTCCCCCTCCCCGCGTCCTCAAGTCCATTCGCTACGTCTGCATCTTTATACCTTCCTGCCCCTAGGTTCTTCAGAACCCTTTTTTTTTTTAGATTCCATATATATGTGTTAGCATATGGTATTTGTTTTTCTCTTTCTGACTTACTTCTCTGTATGACAGTCTCTAGGTCCATCCACCTCACTACAAATAACTCAATTTCGTTTCTTTTTATGGCTGAGTGATATTCCATTGTGTATATGTGCCATGTCTTCTTTATCCATTCATCCGATGATGGACACTTAGGTTGCTTCCATGTCCTGGCTATTGTAAATAGTGCTGCAATGAACATTGTGGTACATGTCTCTTTTTGAATTATGGTTTTCTCAGAGTATATGCCCAGTAATGGGATTGCTGGGTCATATGGTAGTTCTTTTTTTTAGTTTTTTAAGGAACCTCCATACTGTTCTCCATAGTGGCTGTATCAATTTACATTCCCACCAACAGTGCAAGAGGGTTCCCTTTTCTCCACATCCTCTCCAGCATTTATTGTTTGTAGATTTTTTGATGATGGCCATTCTGACCCGTGTGAGGTGATACCTCACTGAGGTGATACCTCATGGTAGTTTTGATTTGCATTTCTTTAATGATTAGTGATGTTGAGCATCCTTTCATGTGTTTGTTGGCAATCTGTATATCTTCTTTGGAGAACTTATAATGTAATTCTAATCAGAATCCCAGAATCATTCTTCTTTTGGAACAAAGTTATTCTAAAGTTTATCTCAGAATGAAAATGTTGAATAGTCAATAAAACTTTTAAAAGATCAATAAGGAGGTGTCAGATATCAAAATATAAAGGTATAATCATTAAAACATTGTGATGCCCATGGAAGCCAAGGGAACTAAATAAAAAAAGCCTAGAGACAAACCCAAGGATTCATTATACAATAAGAGTGATATTTCCTATTAGTGTGGAAAAGATAGCCTAGCCAATAAATAACAATAAACAATTCTTATGAAGCATTCCTTATATGCCAGTACAGTACTAGTTGAAAGGCTTTGTATGTGTAAATTGTTTCAATCTGTACAACCCTGTAAGGTAGGTATTATGATTATTTTCTCCTTGACTAGCTTTTCCCAAATCACAGTTGAGTAGTAGTAGAGGCAGGATTCAAATCCAAACAGTCTCTCTCAGAGTTAATGCTTTAAACAACTAAGTTTGTCCTGTAATCAGTGGCATTAAGTAATGACTTTTTGGAAAAATAAAATGAGATCTGTATCTCATACAGCACATTAAAACAAATTTAAGATGGATGAACATAAATACATTCCAGATAGATTAAAGAGGTAAATGTTAAAAATGGTATCTTAAAAGAATTAGGAGAAAAACTAGGTGTAGTAAATGATAATAATGAAAATGCTAACAATCACTAACATGTACTTGAGCACTTATGTGCCAGTCACTGTGCTAAATGTTTCTCCTTTTCCAATTACATTAATATTAGACATTTTAATTATCAGTTCTGGCAAGACTGTGTAGTAAAAACAGGACCCTAAAATATTTCAGGTGCAATTAATTGATACAGACCTTTTGGGAAGTACTGTGAAGTGCATTACAAGGCCCTTAAACTACGTATTTTTTTATAAGCTCATTGAGGAAAAAAAAAAAAACTTGTGTACTTGTTCACAATAAATGTTTGCTAAACTGTTAACTCTGTACTCTGATCCAACAGATCCATTTCCAAGAACCTAGTCTAATCCTAAATATGAAACCACCTTTATTCACAAATATATTTATCTTAACATTATTTGTGGTAATGAAAAATTAAAGACAACTTGAAGAGAACAGTAGGAATGTGGTTAACTGTTTATCACAGTGGAATATACAGCCTTTTAAAGGATCATAAAAGTTCATCTAAGGATGGAAACATTTATCAAAGAATGTTAAGTGATATTAAAGGACAAATGTTTTACTTCTATGGATGGTACAATTATAACCATGTAAAAATGTTTATACTTGTATCAGCCAAATGCAATGTACGGGCCGCTTGGGGATCCTGATTTGAACAACTCAGCTGTACACGCACACACACACACAATTTTTGAGACAGAGAAATTTGAACATGGACTGGCTGTTGCATATTAATTATTGTGTTAGATGTAATAATGCATGTGGTTACATAAATACACATTTTATCTGTTAGTTTATTAGAGATTCAAGCTGACACATAATGTAGATAAGATATGATGTCTGGGATGTGCTTTAAAATACTGCAGCAAAAAAAAAAGCTTGTGGGAGAGAGAGAGAACAAGATTGGTCACGAGCATTCGTGATGCTGAATGATAGGTACAGGGGAGTTCATTACTCCATTTTCCATTTGTGTTTCTTGAAATTTTTCCACAGTCAAAAGTTAGAGAAAGAAGAAAAAGCACTAAGGCAAGAAAAAATTGCCTATGCTTGGAAAAAACACTAAAGAAATACAGGAAAATATAGGTTATGTTTACTTTTCATGATTTAATTCTACTTGGAAGTTATCCTGAGACTAAAAATTTTTTACTTAAAAAATGTGTTCATGAAGATGATTATTTTAAGAATGTCCATAATACAAATAATATCATGATGATAACAAGTAGCTCCAACAGCTAGGGAATAGCTGTTAAATGACACTGTCTCTAATCAGGAATATTAGGTGACCATCTGAAAACATAACAATGATGAGTGAGTTACCAGATTTAAAAAAATAGTTATACATATATCCAAATAAAATCATTACATTTGAAATATTAATATGAAATATATGTATATGACTGAAAGGGAATATGCAAAAACAAAGGTAATTATATTTCTTCTAATGTTGCTGTATTATTTATCTGACTTTAAAAAATGGGGCAGTGTACAGGAGTTCCCTGGTGGGCTAGTGGTTATGATTCCAGTCTTTCACTGCCGTGGCCTGTGTTCAATCCCTGGTCAGGGAACTGAGATCCCACAAGCTGTGCAACCAAAAAAAAAAAAAAAAAAAAGGGCAGTGTAAATGTTAGGCTCAAAATTATTAGTGCTGTATCAATAATGTAATGACATGTTAGTAATGGGAAATTAAAAGCTAGGAAATGGAAGACATTTGAATTGAATGCTACAGTAACATTAGGCACATCAATGAAGTATTTTTTTGTATACCAATCTCTCCTCCGCTATTTTCTTCATTCCCTACCACTCTCAATCCAAATAATTATTAATTAGGTTTCATCCCATATCCGTCTTAAACAGCTGGCCATTAATTTTTCTTTTCTACAGAATTAAGTAAAACTAGAGTCCAACATTTATTGAGTACCTACTCTGTGCCAGGTAGACAATTAAGTGCTGAAAAATCAAAGGCGAGTCACAGGAAATTAAAGAAATTATAATGTGATGGGGAAGCAGACACACAAATGACTATTAAATGATGTTAAGGGTACAGACATGATAAAAAATATTCTTAAAAAGGGGGGAGGTGAGTGTATAACTCTGCCTAGCAGAAGGTAGAGGAAGAGGAAGAGAAGTTAAGGGTTATGGGAAAAGGGCAAAAAGAGGAACTTCAGAAAGATGGTGATGCCAAGTATAGCTTTAAATACTTAACTGGAATTTAGAGGAAGAGTCAAATTTTCCAAATCATTGTTTCTCAAGTTTTAATGTGCAAATTACTTTGGTGATGTGGTTAGAATGCAGATTGATTCAGAAAGTTTGGAATGGGGTCTGAGATTCTGTATTTCTAATAAGATCCCTGGTGGTTCAAATACTGTTGGCCCATATTCAGTAACAAGCTTTTAAAATGGAAAAAATCACATAACTTGTCATGGAGCCATGAAACACTGTGATGTGTTCAAGTATATACAAATAGCCTGGTATTCCTGTAGGGCAAATTGTGTGAAAGTAAATAGATGTTTTTGTGCTTTACCTCAGAGCTTGGATTTATCCAATACTCTCCTTTAGAGTTAGCAATTATGACAGAACTGCTGACTTCAGGTAACAAGAAAGTAGGGAAAAGACAAACTGAAGAATTGATTAGTTGCCAATTGTGAGGAGATACCAAAGCCAACTTAAGGGCCTATACTCATCAAAATATTCAAGGTCATGAAAGACAAGATAATGGAATTATTTCAGATACGAGAAAACTTTAAAGAGACCTGCCAACTGAATGAAGAGTGATCAGGATTTTCTGTGAAGAACATTATAGGACTAATTGGTGAAATTTGAATGAACTCTATAGTTAGCTAATAGTTAATTATTAACTTCTTGGTTTTGATAGTTGTGTGGCTATGTAAGAGAATGCCCTTGTTTTTGAAAAATACATATTGACATATTTAGAGTAGAGAAGCATCATGTCAGTATTTCCTTGGCATTCAGAAAGATGAAGCCAGTGTGGTAAAATGTTAACATTTGGGGGATCTGAGTAAAAAATATATGGGACTTCTTTGTATTACTCCAAGTTTTCTATAAGTCTGAAATTATGTCAAAATAAAGTTTTATTTTTCAGAGTGCACAGAGAGGAATAGCACCACAACCCACGCAAGTCAGAACCCTAAGGCTCAGCCTTCTTCACCCACACGTCCTCGTATCTAAACCCCATTATCAGTGTGATCTTATGCTTCAAACCGGCTTCTCTATATTTCTACCAATTTCAGTCTAACTTAATGATCCCTTATCTATACTCCTGAAATAGCCTAATCAAGTTTTATTTCCCTTCAATCCCTGCAGCAACTTATATTTTCAAAAAGTAAATCTAATTATGTCACACGTGCTTCCCATCCCCATCCTTTAAAATATTTGACAGAGGGAATATTCTTTAATAGAGTATCCCTAAAGCCCTACTTACATACGCTGTTTCCTACCTGTTCGTGGTTTTCACCATGCCTCCTTACTCTAAGCTACCTGGCTGCTGTTCACTTGCCAAATTTTTCCTGTTCCCTGGTGCCTTGGGCCTTTCTGTCATTCTCTCTTCCTTGCCCTTACTATCCAGCAGCTGTTTCTGTTCGTATTTTGTAATCTAACACTTTATCTGGGAAGCCTTTCCTAGAGCTCTCTTACTAGTTATACTCAGTATCTCCTATCAATAGTACTTCTGTTTTCTACCACACATTACTTGCAGTTTTTGAGAATGTGTATAAACTACATCAGGGGCATGGTCCATGCCTGTTCTTGCTCACCACTGTGTCCCCAAGGTATAACACAGTGCCTGGCATGTAACTGGCTCTCTATAAAGTTATCAAATGTATAAATGAAAGGGAAGGCAGGAGACAGGAGAGATGCTGGGCCAAGATATATCTTTTTGTTTTTTTCGGTACGCGGGCCTCTCACTGTTGTGGCCTCTCCCGTTGCGGAGCACAGGCTCCGGACGCACAGGCTCAGCGGCCATGGCTCACGGGCCCAGCCGCTCCACGGCATGTGGGATCTTCCCAGACCGGGGCATGAACCCATGTCCCCTGCAGCAGCAGGCGGACTCTCAACCACTGTGCCACCAGGGAAGCCCCAAGATGTATCTTAAAATGGAATTTAGGAGAAGATTTGGGCAAGTGAGCACTGAAAGACTGGGAGGGTTATCATCAGGACAGGTGAAGAGAAGGTGTGAGTTACACTCTGAATTGCCATGCATCAAGAGTCCACTACAACCTTACAAGACACCAAAGAGTAAAAGGGGGAAAGTGTGAAGAAAACTTTTGAGTAAAATTAAATAAAAAGCATCACTTTAGTGAAGGTTAAGGTTTCTGATGTGCTTTTACAAGACTAGGGGTGGTGGTGAGATTCCTTTTAGAAGAGATGCGTTGAAATTTGCCTGGAATTTGCTTTAAAATACTCTAGAAAACGAGTGGACACTATTGGAACACCAACACATGCCAGGTATATATATTTTAAAACCTAACAATTCTAGCTACCCCTTTGTAGAAATGAGTTTAGAATTGTCTGCCATCCTATTTTACTATTTAACATCTTTCTCTGCTTTCTTTATCTTGGGTGGCAAGAAATCTTGAGGGCTACCTTAGAATTCTGTTTACTGTTTTTCATGAGGGCTTTCAAAAGTCGCCATTGTTTTTTCCTGCATCTGCTTTTGCTTTTTTTTTTTTTTTTACATCTTTATTGGAGTATAATTGCTTTACAATGGTGTGTTAGTTTCTGCTTCATAACAAAGTGAATCGGTTATACATATACATATGTTCCCATATCTCTTCCCTCTTGCGTCTCCCTCCCTCCCACCCTCCCTATCCCACCCCTCCAGGCAGTCACAAAGCACCGAGCTGATCTCCCTGTGCTGTGCAGCTGCTTCCCACTAGCTATCTACCTTACGTTTGGTAGTGTATATATGTTCATGCCTCCCTCTCGCTTTGTCACAGCTTACCCTTCCCGCTCCCCATATCCTCAAGTCCATTCTCTAGTAGGTCTGCGTCTTTATTCCTGTCTTACCCTTAGGTTCTTCATGACATTTTTTTCCCTTAAATTCCATATGTATATGTGTTAGCATACGGTATTTGTCTTTCTCTTTCTGAGTTACTTCACTCTGTATGACAGACTCTAGGTCTATCCACCTCATTACAAATAGCTCAATTTCGTTTCTTTTTATGGCTGAGTAATATTCCATTGTATATATGTGCCACATCTTCTTTATCCATTCATCCGATGATGGACACTTAGGTTGTTTCCATCTCCGGGCTATTGTAAATAGAGCTGCAATGAACATTTTAGTACATGACTCTTTTTGAATTATGGTTTTCTCAGGGTATATGCCCAGTAGTGGGATTGCTGGGTCATGTGGTAGCTCTATTTGTAGTTTTTTAAGGAACCTCCATACTGTTCTCCATAGTGGCTGTACCAATTCACATTCCCACCAGCAGTGCACACCCTCTCCAGCATTTTCCCCACACCCTCTCCAGCATTTATTGTTTCTAGATTTTTTGATGATGGCCATTCTGACTGGTTTGAGATGATATCTCATTGTAGTTTTGATTTGCATTTCACTAATGATTAATGATGTTGAGCATTCTTTCATGTGTTTGTTGACAGTCTGTATATCTTCTTTGGAGAAATGTCTATTTAGGTCTTCTGCCCATTTTTGGATTGGGTTGTTTGTTTTTTTGTTATTGAGCTGCATGAGTGGCTTATAAATTTTGGAGATTAATCCTTTGTCAGTTGCTTCATTTGCAAATATTTTCTCCCATTCTGAGGGTTGTCTTTTGGTCTTGTTTATGGTTTCCTTTGCTGTGCAAAAGCTTTGAAGTTTCATTAGGTCCCATTTGTTTATTTTTGTTTTTATTTCCATTTCTCTAGGAAGTGGGTCAAAAAGGATCTTGCTGTGATTTATGTCAGTGTTCTGCCTATGTTTTCCTCTAAGAGTTTGATAGTTTCTGGCCTTACATTTAGGTCTTTAATCCATTTTGAGCTTATTTTTGTGTATGGTGTTAGGGAGTGATCTAATCTCATACTTTTACATGTAGCTGTCCAGTTTTCCCAGCATCACTTATTGAAGAGGCTGTCCTTTCTCCACTGTACATTCCTACCTCCTTTATCAAAGATAAGGTACCATATGTGCATGGGTTTATCTTTGGGCTTTCTATCCTGTTCCACTGATCTTTCTGTTTTTGTTCCAGTGCCATACTGTCTTGATTACTGTAGCGTTGTAGTATAGTCTGAAGTCAGGGAGCCTGATTCCTCCAGCTCTGTTTTTCGTTCTCAAGATTGCTTTGGCTATTCGGGGTCTTTTGTGTTTCCATACAAATTGTGAAATTTTTTGTTCTAGTTCTGTGAAAAATGCCAGTGGTAGTTTGATAGGGATTGCATTGAATCTGTTGATTGCTTTGGGTAGTAGAGTCATTTTCACAATGTTGATTCTTCCAGTCCAAGAACATGGTATATCTCTCCATCTATTTGTATCATCTTTAATTTCTTTCATCAGTGTCTTATAATTTTCTGCATACAGGTCTTTTGTCTCCTTAGGTAGGTTTATTCCTACATATTTTATTCTTTTTGTTGCAATGGTAAATGGGAGTGTTTTCTTGATTTCATTTTCAGATTTTTCATCGTTAGTGTATAGGAATGCAAGAGATTTCTGTGCATTAATTTTGTATCCTGCTACTTTACCAAATTCATTGATTAGCTCTAGTAGTTTTCTGGTAGCATCTTTAGGATTTCTATGTATAGTATCATGTCATCTGCAAACAGTGACAGCTTTACTTTTTCTTTTCCAATTTGGATTCCTTTTCTTCTCTGATTGCTGTGGCTAAAACTTCCAAAACTATGTTGAATAAGAGTGGTGAGAGTGGGCAACCTTGTCTTGTTCCTGATCTTAGTGGAAATGCTTTCAGTTTTTCACCACTGAGGACGATGTTGGCTGTGGGTTTGTGCTTTTGCTTTCTGGCAATCTGATTCTCATTCCTTTGCAGTAATTTTTCCCTTCTCTGGTAACTTTTAGGATGTCTTCATACTTATGTGCTATATATATATATTTTTTTCATTTGCTTTGATGCTCAAGTGAGTTATTGAAACATTAGAGTTAATTATCAATGTGTAAAAAATTTTGGCTATCATTTCTTCAAATATTACATCCCATTCATTCTATTCAATCCTTTGTTAACCTATTTTGGTTTGTCGTTTTTTTCATATTTCCATCACTCTATTACTTTGAGTTGTGGAATTACTCTTCCAATCCAATGATCTTGACTTTTAGATATGACCATTCTGTTATTCAGGGCAGTGAGCAGTGGTTTTGTTTCACAATTTCAACAATTATACTTCCCATTTCTGAGGTCTCTTGGCCTTTTGCCTCTTTCTCTTGGCAATATTAGTTATTTTGAAGACCTGTAAATCTGTATTCTGTGAACCCATAACTATTTCTAGAGATGGTTCTTCCATTTGTTGTTTGTACCTTTTCTTTGTTTTACACTACTGGTAGTCAGATTTTTGGAGTCTTGTGTTCTCATCTTTAAAGTTGATATTCACCGTTACAACTTCTGCCACTGCTTTTTATGGGATCCTTCTCATGGAAGAGTTAGAAATTTGCACTCCATACTGTTTTCAGAGGCAGTTATGGATGAGCAGGACATGTTTCAAACAAAGTGGGGCACCGGGCATTGCCTTATCTACCCACCCATCCATTTCTCTACTGAAGCCTCAAGGACCCTGGTGGAGGTGTTGGCAGGCTGGCAAGTGTAGTCATTCTATTAGTTACTGCAGGTAATTCTTTCTTTCCTCCAGGTCTGGAGTGCCTTTGATTTTGATCACATTTTTGTGGCAGTACTTTCCCATGTGCTTTTGCAGTTTGCTTCTCAAATTTCGTAAGATATTAGGCTTTCAGAGATTGCTCACAAATTCCACTCTACTTAAAGGTTCCTTTTTTTGCATGCTAACGTGGATGTAAATGTGCCGATCTTTGCATCTATGTATAAAAATTTTGTCTATCATTTTTAGGGTGCTTTGCCATCTTGAAATCTGAGTCCCAGTCACTGTTGGTAGACCATACTCTTTTTTCTCAGTGTTGGTGAGAATTTGGCACTTAGGCCTTCATATTTTTTCCCTATCCTTTCCACATCTCCAAACATTTCAAAAAAGGAAGCCAATTTAGTTATTTATCCAGTACTGGAAATATGGGGTTCAGACAGAGCAACAGTCATGGTGAAACTAACATTTATTGCATACTTATGCCAGATATCCTTCTAATGACTATTACAGGAATTTGTTTAATCCTCACAATCCCACAATAGCTGCTATTATCCCTATTTTACAGATAAGGCAACTGAGGCACAGAGATATTAAGTGACTTAAAGTTTTAAAAAAATTCATTGCTTTAAAAAGTGAAAGAATGGTGCTAGGCACTGTCAGGAGATGGATGAAATCTGGTTATTGCTCTCAAGAGATCCCACTCTGTTGTATTCTATAATCTTACTTAGTCCTGAGTTGTTCCCAGATTTAAGGTAAGCAGGAACTAACTTAAGGATTCAGATCATATTCAGCCAAGATTTACAGATCTGAACAAATCTTCTCTGTAAAATTCTGTAATTTAGAAGACTGTGAGAACAGATCACCTTTCCTCTTCATCCTCTTCACATAATGGAGCAACTATAGGAAATTGAGCACTTCCTGAAGATGTTTTTAATGAATCTTACTTTGGTTATTTTCAGCTTAGGAGTATTTCATCTTCGTATGTAAGTATTTACTTCATTATATATAATTTTGAACTGGTATATTAATATTCTGCAATGTTACAAAGTAAAAAGAGGTTAACATGCTCATTATATTTGTGTTAAGGAACTAAAACTTCACATTTTTCTTTCCTTTTCAGTACATAATACTTCTCTGAATCAATGGAGAAATGGATATTCTCCTATATGCAAGCCTCAAATGAGGTCAGAATCTTCTGCACAGCTGTTACAGGGAAGAAAGAAAAGACACTTGAGTGAAACAGCATTAGGTAGGTTAAAATGAGGACAGGAGCACTAGTACTAAAAACTGAAAATAAAAAATTCTGATTTCCAAATAACCTCTGCCTCATGGGAGTTATAATCTAGAACAGTCACTAATTACACAAAACATCCATGGTTCTATGAACATTAAACAGCATATTCATGTAGTCAATTCAGAATTATCTGTGGACTGGGAATCCATCCACTTTGTGAGTTAAGGATTTCCTTCCTGTTTCCTAACTATAGTTATCTTCTACCTGTGTTTCCTAACTAGAGTTATCTTCTACTAACTGTCCTCCTGGACAGTACTTAGTCTCCAACACTGTGTTCTGGACTCAAAATATGTCGGTACAAGGTTGCCTTTTAGATATTTATTACCATTTCTGGTACCTATTGTGGAGATGTTGATTTCACTGAAGCTTCCTCGGAATTTTGATAAACTGGGTGAGATTCATCTAAGGTAACTCAACCGCCTGACTGAATTCCCCTTAGGAACGTACAGTTCCAAGATGAATAGAGATACCTCTGAAACTAGAACCCTGCTAGTAATACAAAATGGGTTTGTTATGGGGATTTGGGACAAGATAGTTTCAACAGTTATTGCAAATAATGATAAAAAGTAAAACTTAACTGGAAAGGTGTGTATTAAATAACAAATTATCTGTATACTCTATTGGTTCTTATTCATTGTTCCAGTGGATCTAACACTATATACATTAGTCAAGTAGGTCCGAGGTATAGTATGTCAATACACCCAATAAATTAGAAACTATTTACATCCAAGATGTACTTAACTGTAATTATACATGGTGGCTTTAGCATATTTATCAGTATGGCCTCTAGAAATCCCACCATAACAGACCAAAGTCACTACCTAATATCACACTACTTGATCAACTAGTGTGGAACAAAATTAAACTCACACCCACATTCAGGGATATCATTATGCTTTTTTGGTGCCTTAACCTTAAGATAACCAACAGTCATCTAGCTTTTGAGGAACTTTCATACATCTTTGCCAAAATATAGGAAAACCTGTATCTCTTAATATAAAGATGCATTATGAAAAAATACACATTACCTAAGATGTAGACTGTTTTAGTTGAATTGATAGATCTAACTTTGAGCTAGATGGGAACACAGGAATAGAATGAGTAAAATGCTGTACTACAAAGAAGTAACTAGACAGCTCTCTAGACAACAACCATTTTCAAGATATGGATACTGATTTGAAGAAACAACTAGCCAGAAAGGACATTTTTAAACAACTGGAATAATATAAATATGAACTGTGTATTAAATTTTACATTACACAGGAAAATATTTTTCAAGATCTGTACTAAAGTAAAATAAACAAGGGCAGTAAGAAAATAAACATATACTCACTAAATAGACACAAAACAAACAGAGAAAAGGAACATGGAAGAGACAGAAAATAACAAAGTTGGAAGTAAACTTAACTTTGTTATCAATATTCTGAGAGAAAAGAGAAATTTTATTCCTGAAATAGGATGTTACAATAGGAGAAACATTTTCAGAAATCAGTAATCAGAAGATCAAGTTAAGGAAATCTCCCAAAAAGTAGAAAACGATATGAAAAAATGAGAGAATAGACAAGAAAATTAAGAGGTAAGTCTTAGAAGTTCAACCTCTGAATAAGTTACAGAAAACATGAACAGAGTAAAGGGAGATTAATAAAGAAAGATATGCTGGATAAAAACTGTCAGAAAATGGAAATTGTGGCAGGATTGTGGCTAAGATTTTTATAAAATTTCCTTAATTTTTTTCATTTTTGATACATGAATTTAAAAAAAATAAAATCTAAACAGATCAAGAAACACATGTTACCCAACTAGGAAAACAGAAATTCTAATACCTACCAGTTACATTTAATGTATGACATTCTCAATGGTTCTTTCCATGGCAGGAGAAAGAACTAGATTTGAAGAATTTGCTATTCAACGCACAGAACAAGGATCCCAGAGCAATTTTACTGCAGTTACTAATGTCAATGTTATATCAAGAACCCAGAATTCACCATCACAAGTAGGTTTTTGTACAGTGAACTTTAAAGTAGCTTTATGACCTTTAAACCTGGCAGATCTGGTGGGGGGAGGGGAACTTGTTATAGATATTTTGT
This sequence comes from Monodon monoceros, assembly GCF_005190385.1. Classification (NCBI taxonomy): domain Eukaryota; kingdom Metazoa; phylum Chordata; class Mammalia; order Artiodactyla; family Monodontidae; genus Monodon; species Monodon monoceros. Next base: position 26,836,422 of record NW_021703772.1, read on the forward strand.
TAATCTATAACAGCCTTATTTACTAGCACATAATTAGCATATTCAGAATTATTTTACTAAGACGCAATAAATTTGATTAAACTTTTTTTTTTAACTAGGGAGCTAATTGTACATTAATCCTTGGTTATGGCTTTTTTCGTATGCTAAAAACTTTAAACTTTATCATAACCATCCCTACTTCTTGACATGATGTTAAGTATAATCTTGCTAATAAGAATCCAGCACTGTGTTCTTACTTTGTTCTGTTCCATTACCTGGTAGGGAGTAGAGGTTAAAACATGGGAGGATTTAGAGAAAACAGCATGAAGCTCAGGGACCCAGGAACACATAAATGAAGATTGTAAAAATGATCTTTATTAAATGGCTCACCAAACATTTCATAGCCTTTCCTAATAAAAAATGAGTTTGTTAAAAGATCATTTCACTGACATTTAGGGTGCTTTATGGTACAATCTTCTGATGTTTTGTATTTTAAGGCATTCATATTTTTAATGGTCTTAAAAATAGGCCTGAATGTGTCCAAACACAAATGTATTGGTTCATAGAAGATACATATGCTTTCTTGTTTTTCTTAACATTTTATACTCAGATTTCATAACAATGTATAAAACTTAAAGGCACTGCCATGTTATCTTTATATAACTCGTAAAAGGAGAGTATCATTACAGGTAACCAAATACTATTGTAAAACTACTACAATCCTATCTTGCAGAATACTGCACGACGACGATTGCGAAGTGAGAGCTCTTATGATATAGATAATATTGTGATTCCCATGTCACTAGTGGCCCCAGCTAAATTAGAGAAACTCCAATATAAGGAAATAGTTACTCCAAGGTATGTATACTTACATTATTTAATTTTCCTTTTTTTGAATAAACTTAAATTTTCAGTGAAGTTAAAATTTTATTTAATGAAAGGAAGATGCTCCTTTCTGCCTTCCTCCCACTTATATGGTTACATGGAGGGAAAATGGTGAAAGAAACTTTTACATTACTCATGCTGAAAAAAAGTGCCATATAGTAGCACTACTTTCTCAGGTTTTATTAAGAAATGGAAATTCCTAATACTTCAGCACTTTTAGAGTGTTTTTTCATTCGATATTTAGTTTCCTATTGTATATATGGTACTAAAAGGTACTTTAGGAATGTAAATAATTACACTAACATAATCCTTGCTCTTTAAAATGGAGATATGCACAAGGCTGCAGAGATCAAAGAAAGCAACTACCTTTGCATAGAGTATTCGCAGTGTAAGATGATAACACCTGTGACAACCTGTGCACGGTTAAGCCAGAGACTGAGGTTTTGTGAAGGGTGATATAGAAAATGAAGGCTCAAAAAGAAGTTGTCACGAGATTGTGGATGTCCTTGAATGCCATACACAGATCTGTTTCCTGCTGGCAGCAAACTGTCAATTTTTTTAGCCATGATGAAAGAGGTTTAAGATTATTAATCTGGCACCAAGAAGTAGAAATAGAAAAGGATGGAAGCAGAGACAAGAGCTGGTTGACAATTATAGTAATTCCTACCCACCTCTATTCTAACTAATTTGATTCTTTTATTCATAATTGCTTTGAGGCACTGAGAGAACTCTTAATACTCTAGGAGGTATTATGAGAATTTCTGCAGAGAATTTGTTGACATATTCTACATTAAGTAAAGAAATAACATTTGTGGTTAGATGTTCTATAGCAACAATGTTTTCAATTTACACTGGTAGGCTGGAGCCGGCTGGCTGACCTTGTTTAGCCCGTAGGGATTCTGTGATGTGGCTGTTAACTCACAAGAGGCCATGGTGGGAGTCTACACACAAAGAAATTGGCAAATGCTAAAAATCAGAGCTTTTTTCCTCTTTATTTTCTGAGCCAGTTTGTCAGCATACCACTAACTTATTTCAAAATTAGTACATTCGTAGGTATAAAACGCAACTATGTAGAAGAGACTGTTTATTGTAAGGCCAAAAGCAAAGCCTCATCTTCTCCTGTCCTCTTCTCATAATACAAATACGTTGTCTCTTTTAAAAGATAAAGTACTAAGATACAGCCATTTGAATTATGGAAATCCCAAAGAAAGAAAACACTACTATAATAGCTGTGCTTACAGAATAAAATTGCTACATTTAGGTAGATTAACAAAAGCTGTTTGAAATTCGTTTGTATCTTCAACAGCTGGAGGATGGTTGTTCTTCAGCCTCTGGATGAATATAATTTGGGTGAAGAAGAGGTAAGCTGCCTTTCACTTACTGCACTTAATATGTTATGAAGCCTGCTTTTTTTTTTCCCATGTGCTTAATTTGGTATTTGAGGAACATACGCTGATTTTATAAATTTTCAAAACTTATGAAAAGAAAGTTCCCCTTTAAGGATATTAATTTGATTAGGAAGTGTTTTGTGCAAATTTGGCTACAAAGACAAAATGTATAAAGAATAAAGAAAAGCAAAAACAAAACATACCATTTCCTTACATGAGTCGTTGAAATATTGAATTTATGTGAATATATTCAATTCCCAGTATTAGTCATATTTTTCTGCATGGTATTTAGTTTAATCGTCAAGCCTACAATTCCACATGCAAAATCTTGTGAACAACTGCTTTTGAATTTGGAAAATTTTGGATTTTAGAAAGTAATGTGGTACATATATCATGTAATACATGTAGGGAGTCTAGGACAGTTCTCATAATCAAATATTAATGTTTCTATAGTGAAATATTAATAGAAAGTAGAATAGCCCCACATCATTTCAGGTAAGATTGTGTCACCAAATGAATTATGAAAACTTGTTTTTTCAGATTTTTGGAATTACAGGAAAGGGACTGTGGACCTGTATGGATAAAACTTATAGTAAGACAAGAAAAATTAAAGGGAAAGATACTATATAACCAATCTATTTCAAAGTGATAGTCTGAAGAAGCAGGTATTATATAAAAGACATTGTTTCCATTACAGTCTTTCTGTGCCAACTGATCGTGTTTTTCAACTACCAAAATTTACTTTTTAATGCCCTTCCCTCTTTTAATGCACCCTTCCCTAGTTCAGAATGACCCTAGCCAGAAACACAACCGAAGTCTCAGAATGCCAGATAAGTAACTAACTCATTAAACTAATTCTCATTTACCTCAGACAGTTTTACTTTCTTTGATATTAATATGTTCCACGAACAGTATACTCCGTAAGGGGCAATCAATACAAGGTTTTGGATGAATAAAGCATTAAGGATATTTTATGTAAGTGGAAAGCACTGTGAACCTATATGTACTCAAGGTACTATAAGTATTCTAGGTAAATCTTCAAACATGACCCAACAGTAAAGAAGTTTTAAACTCCCTCTTTTTAGGAATTTGAACCTCCTCTCATAACATTTGTTCTCTGACTTAGACTGCATTTATTTTAGAGTTTTCTTCCTATTGTTCTCTTGATGAGGAACTCTGACACCTGTTCTCATATTTCAAAATGTTTGATAAAAGCAAAACTTTTCATTTCTAATTCCAGATAGAAGACCTCTCTGATGCAGTCTTCTCCCTAAGACACAAAAAATATGAAGAGAAAGAGCAAGCCAGATGGTCACTATGGGAGCAAAGCAAGTGGCACAGAAGAAACAGCAGGCAGGTGTTGTAAATTTAAACCCCAAAACCATGGAATCCATGGGAAATCTCCAATAATTCTGCATAATAACTAGGGAGACCACTGAAAATGAAGAAAACATACTATATAACATCTGCTGTTTGTGCCCTAGAAGTGAAACACTGCTTATACTGAGTTTACATTAAAAATATATTCAGGCTAATTACATAATAATGAAAGGAGTTTTATATTTTACTCCACTCAATTTCTCATGCTAATTGTCAGCCTCAGTAATAGATTTAACTGAGCAAACAATATGAAAAATTCTCCATAAATAGGTCATTTCAGTGTACTGTAATGGTGGACCTAACACTAGGGATTAGAATCTGGGTAATCTGTACCAAAGCCACTTCAGAAATGTTTTTCTTAAAAAGAAACAAACCCAAAAAACCCTCAAGAAACCAATCCAGGGTAAAAAAGCAAATCGCCTAATACTTGGAACATGACTTTGAGGGAAGGGGGGATAAATCCTAACAACATAATCAGTAGTCATGTATTTGAGAAAATCCCTGGTATTTTATATTTAACTGGACTATTTTTTAATATAGCCAAAACTCAAAATGCAAGATCATGTTGAAATCTGATAGTCACTTTAGTGTGGAGCATCTCTCACTTATTATTTGTAAAACACATTTCTCTGTTTAGGTCTCAAGATACCCAGATTTGTTGTAGAGCCTTATTCTAAGAGTTATCCTAACATAAACGAGATTCTGTTCTCAACTTTCTCCACATTCCAGAGATACAGTTTTCCAAAAGTACAGAGGAAAATGTGAATCGAGTCCTTCCTTCATGGACGACATTACGATAACCATAGATACTCTGGGAACTCAGACTGTAAGAGTCAAGTACTGTCTTTTCCTGTTTTCTGGGAAAAAACAAACAAAAAACCCCAAACTGTAACAAAACAAAACCACTATAATAATTTGGCAAAATATTTCATAAAATACTATTCAAGTCTTTGAGATGTGAGGGTAATAACATCAGGAAGATCGGCAGATGAATTTTTTAAAATCTTTTGGGCAGAGCTGTTTAAAGAAAAGCTACCAGGTTCAACTGACTTTATGAACGATACCTTAGGTTGTTCATACAATGTTAAGACATCAACAAATAATTAAATATTTTCTTGCTAGAGCTTACAGTAAAAATGTTGAAGGACAGGACTTGCTTTTGAAAGAATACCCTAACGACTTCAGTGGTGGGCAGCACGGCGCTGCTGAGAGTCCCGCCGGGCCTCCAGAGAGCCAGGACCCCAGTGCACACGCCTCACCTTCAGTAAGTCAGAGTCAAGAGATCAAGGTAGGAGTGTTATACATAACTAGTTAAACCTCCTTTTAATTGACTTCTAAAAACTTGTTTATAGAATTGCTTGTTGATAATTAAGGAGTCATCATTACGTAACAAATTCAGTAGGACAGCCCAGTACAGAACGCTGGGTGTAGGAATCAGAGGCTCTGTGTTCCAGCGTTCTAGTTCCATCACTAACTACAGACACTTCCCTGACTCTTTATGTAACACGTCAGTACCTAATTCCACCTGTTCACTTATGTGTTAGAAAATGGGAATTCTATCAAAGTTTCATTACAAACCAAATCGGATTAAACAGAATGACACCTGGCACATAGTAAATGTTAGATATTTCTCTTCCCCTTATAAAAGATTTTTACTTGTCTCCCCATTTGTCCAGTTTTAACCCCAATGGGAGTGTTTTCTAACACTCTGCATCTATAAAGTTCTTGTACTTTTCTTCATCAGTAGGTGTTGGAAAAGAACCATATCTAGAATCAAGAGTAGAGACAATAGAAATTAAAAGGCAAGTCATAGAAAGCACAGGGAAAGAAAAGTCAATAGGGGTCTGTAATAATGATGGGATGAAAATGGAGATACTGAGGAAGACGATCCAAACACTTTTAAAGGGCCTTCCCTAAAGTGCTCCTAGGCTGAAAATGAAGACCAGTGCCCTAATGGCAGCGTTTACCTCTCCGTGGAAGAGGCAAAGTGAAAATAATTCCCAAAGGTCCCTAAGTAATCCTCAGTACGTTCCATTTTGAGTTGCTAGATACTCAGGACCAAATGAGAATTTGTACTTTTATCTGCTAAAGAACAGAACAATGGTTATTACAAAACTGAGAGCTACAGATTGAGACATGAACTTAAACAAATTAGTTGAAACTTAACTGAAAACGTTTTCTCTTTCAGCCTTTGGGGTGGGAACGACGGGCTTTTCCGCTGAAAGATGAAGACATAGCAGCCTTATTATGCCAAGATGAAAAAAATGATCAGATTGAAAGATCAAGTCCAGCTTTCCATGGTGAAGTCTTCTGTACCAGTGCACCAGAGAATGGCCACCATCCACAAAGGCAGGCGGACGAAATGGAGGAACACAAAACCCTTGGTCTAGGACTTACTCAACTCACGTTAAGAAAAATCAGTGACAGGGAACAGGTTAAGAAAACGATGTAACTGATGGGAAAACAGGAGAAAAAATAAGCCCTGTTCCGCCACCCCCTCCACAGTCACGATTCCAGAGTAACAGCATGTAGTGCTGGTGCGTGTATTAATCTTTTGTGCTGTTTATGAAACAGGCAAGTTACGTCTCATTTTCCTTCCTGAACCACAGGAATAACTAACTAACTAGCTTTTCATCTACAGACAAGTGCTAGTCATTTGTGTTTGATGCAGATCACAAGCACCAGAAAATTAACTGCTGCAATTTGATGTCAAATCACATTACTGGGTAAATAATTTTTAAACAACTTATACCCACGCCCACATATACCTATGCATCAAATGACAGCTCTTCTTTTTCTATACACGTGGTTATTCTTTAAATTGCCTCAGAAATATATTAAGAATATAAAACACGTGTATAGAGTATACATGCATACATAATACACACATGTAAGTAGTTTTAAAAAACACTGCAAGTGACCACTCCACTTGAAAATGCACGTATGAACTACCCCATGAAATATCAGCTGAACCATAAATAGATTTCCAGTGGTGTTGAACATCTATAAGCCTTGACTATGGAGAAGGAATTTTTTTTAAAAAACACGTTTAACCAATAGAAGTTATTTATGGAAATTTATATACCAGATAACACAATACTCCTTCATTTGAAATCACTGATATCTGTTGGGCTAAACACAGGTTATTTTCTATTCACTCCTAACAGAATAAGAAAGGCAAAGTAGTTAAATATTGTTGTATTTTAAAACTACCACACCTTTTAAAACTCAACTTGAGTGAGTTTTATCTATTTTATGTATCTCATGAAGAGAAAACACCCAACTTAAAATGAGCAACAGACAGGAAATTCCTGTTTGTTAGTATATTATTGTACTTTTAGTTATTTTGGTCATTCCCTACCATTCCTTACTCTATTCAAATAAGCATCTATCCTAGAGTGAGAAATAAAATTTTTAAAAGGTTAATGCTTCAATATTGGATACTGGAGTGTACATTAAGTAAAATTCCTTTTGATACTATTATATCATTTTGTTATATGTAAAAATTGAGGACAATTTATATGAATCACTTTTTCTCATGTAAAAAGGTTATTCAAGTTGTAGTACCCATATAACTGACAATCCTAGCCAACTGGCCTAATCTGGGGGATCTGACACTAAGTTTTTGTTAGGGATTAGAAATTGTACTAGTCCCTTTAAAGAAGAAGAAAAAAATTTCCAGTTCAATGCTGACAAATTTTTGCTTGTAGTTTTACCGTACATTTATATTTTAAAAAAGAAAACAAAAGCCAGAACAAACCCAAGTTGTCCAGGCAAATAAACTCAGATTTTTTTTGTCATGATAATCTTCTATGTAAGTTTTTTTAATTAAAGTTATTTCTATATGCCTTGTGTTGTCTGATTTGATTAAATGTAGCCTTTCCTAAGCCCAAACACAGAAAAACAGTAAGAAATAAATTTTTACCTTGTAACACAGAAGAAACCAGGCAAGCTCTATTCTATGCTTAAGTGTAAACATTCTTATTTTCCAAACCTTATTTCTCAAAACTCACTCATAGTAGCCTGAAAAAAATTTAATGACACTGGTCCTGTTATTTCTTGCCATGTGTATTACACAGCAAGAGTATTTACAACAACGAAGTAGCTAATATGTATCTATTGTCAAAGTGTAATTTGGGACACAATCATAAACATTTAGTTTACGGATTAACTCTGTACCTCGCCATATATTAGCCTACCTGGTCTTTCTTGGATTAATAAAATATATATCCTTGGAGTCAAAATCCATAGTTGCAGAATATTCTCAGCCATCTGGTTTTGCTACAGGGTAAAGCTAGACTGGAAATAAGAGAACGTTAAGTAAAAGAAGCTTCCTTTGCTTATCCACCTCCCAAGGGCTCCATCTGTAAAAAGAGTATAGACCAGAAATCCTATTCTTTACTGGATCCTTCCTTTCCATGGTATCAGCCTGTTGAGCTTTATTTAATATCTTCATTTTTTAGACGGGGACAAACATACCTGTCTTACCATTCATAGGACTGATTTGTGGGTTTAATGAGATATCATCAACATACTTTATAATCTACAAAGCATACATTTATATAATGATAGCTACTTTGTATTGAGCATCCTCAAATTCTACTACCCTACAATTCTAGGAATAGTAGTGGAAGCTTTACGTATATAATTAATAGTATCTCTTAATCCTAAACACAACCCCCCCAATGTTGTTATGATTACATTCAATATATAAATCAGTTAATAATCAGCTCAAAGAGGTTGGCTGGATTGGTTTGCTAAGGTCAAACAAATAGAAAGGGGAAGAGTGTCAGGATTCAACTTAATATTACTTCCAAATAGAGGCCTTCCTTTCCTTTTAGCATAGAGCTAGGAAAACATTTTATGGCCTTCAGAACAGCGGGTGTGATTAAGAAAAAGGGGAAATGGGGTTGGTGGAGGGTGGGTAGGGGGTGGGGGAAGAACCACTGAATAACCTGCCGCTATGGCAAAATTAACAAAGAAAACACCCTGATAAAACTTGTGCTTGCGTTTTACAACAGACCACCTGAAAATCCCTGGACTTCATAATACACTCGGGTTTTTTTATGTATCAAATATAAGGTGCGAAGTAAAAAATACATGTTTTCGAAGCTAGAAGAGCCATCCATCCCAGCCACATCCAAACTTAGTTATCATGCAAATACACAAATCAAGAATGACAGGAAACCGGAAAAACAGGACTTCCTTTGCTTTCAGAAAAGCCAAGAAGCAAAGAAAACTCTTTTTAGAAATACAGAAAAAAAATTTTTTTCATAGTAGCTAATATGCCTTCCTTAGGCATTAAGACACATTTCTGTTCATAACCTTGATACAGCCATATTTTTACTCTTTATAAAAATCAAGTCTCCCAGTAAAAATGGTATTTTACCACACTAATCTTTAAATTCCATCACTGAAAATGTAATACACACCAATTTCTAACCTCTTGGAACATTCTGCAAAATGGATTTTAGTCACTGGAATGAATAATTGCTCGGAAAAGCAGCGCTGCCTCAACTGTGGTATGATTTGGTAGTCAATATTCTTGTTTTCCAATAAAAAGGAGATCTCATAAGCAGAAACCCTGGACTCCTTGTGGTTTCATCGATCGAGAGAACGTTTCTGAGCAGCTTCTGAGCAAACATTTCTTAACAGGTTGATCACAGATCTGGGGTCTTCACTCCTCATAATGGCACTGCCAGATACAATCATGTTAGCTCCTGCCTGGAAGAAGTAAACACTTAAGGTTATGCCTCAAAGGAAGATGCAGAAAAACCTAACACAATTCCTGGACTAGAGTTTCTTCTACGCTTGCAGCTGGCAGTCAGCACTTTAATTGTAAAAAAGCCACTTTAAGATGAACATACTTAGGCAGCTAGTTCAATGAAAAAAGAAAATGCTTAAATGAGGATGTGAAATTATTTTTAAATGTGTCTAAGAAATCACTGACTTTGGTAACCCCCTCTAAATAAACTACACTGCATCTTTTCTAATAAACCTTTAATCCTTAAATCTATTAAGGTCTTCCCCTGTATACCAATTCCCCCCCCACAGCTCCTAAAAAAATCAACCTTTTCATCTCTGAATTATGTATAAGAATTGGTAGGTAGTCTAAAAGGACAATTATTGCTAAAATGTGAAAGAATCCATAAAACAGGGCAACATTAAATTATTTCTCATTGTGAGGCCAGAAGGAAAGGAACTTCTTATATATGCTTCACTGCCTTCCAGAATGCTTTTGAGGTGGCTTAAAAAAGATTTTCAAGATGTTTTTCAATATGAAAGCAAAGAAGTCAGAGTAAAACCAAGTAAGATGAGTCCAAATTTATCTCTGAGATTCCTAGGATTTGACTCAAGGAGGGAAATCCAATCTATTATGTGATTCGGTGCTAAAAGAAAGGGAGGACTGTTGGGGGAACCACTGAAGCTAAGGAAAATTTCTCCAATTAGAGACACTCACCCTATGATACAGCACACTACATCTCTTAACAACGTTCCTCATAAAAAAAGAAAAAAATACTAGTTTTATAGGGTTACAACCTAACATGTCTCGTAATGTAAGCAAGAACAGCATTAATGACCAAGCACAGTTCAGTAAAAAAGAATTCCACAAGGGGTCAAAGGATACATGCTCACTAATCGTCTGGCCAGCACCTCCTCCATATTGACCACAGTCAAGCTTTTGATAAGTATCAAGCAGGAAAGTGTGGCATTTATACAAAACACTGAAAGTGCAGATTAGACCATGCTGTTTAATAAAAGCAGGTCACATAAACTTTAATCACCTGTAATGCTACAGGGAGGGCTGGTATCCTTTTATGAAGTTCAGGAGCCTAACTCAGCCTAGCGAGCCACTTGGAAAAAAAAAAGTCATCCCACTTCTACAGAGGGACAGATTTAGTAGCTTGCAAGGGACAAATCAGTAGCTAATACACCTAAGTTCTACAGAATAACACTCTTTTTTCCCTTTACAAGCAGGTATGTTTTCTTTCCCTATTTTGGAAAACTGTCTCAAAGGCCCTGGAACTTTTCAATGATATTCCACAGGCTGGCATTCAGCTTATTCCTTTCCAAAGAACTTTTTCATTACTGAGATAACCAGGACTTACTATTTAATGATTATGTGGTTTCAGAATATTCACTTATCGCTCTTTATTTTCCTGGTCTTACATTTAAACAAAAAAATACTTTTCTAGGGCTCCCCTGGTGGCGCAGTGGTTGAGAGTCCGCCTGCCGATGCAGGGGACACGGGTTCGTACCCCGGTCCGGGAAGATTCCACATGCCGCGGAGCGGCTGGGCCTGTGAGCCATGGTCGCTGAGCCTGCGCGTCCGGAGCCTGTGCTCCGCGACGGGAGAGGCCACAACGAGATTTTCTAAGAAAGAAAGCCTATTTAGGAAGTCTCTTTGGCAGACAAGACCTGTCCTGTCATTACATTTGATAGGAAACTGGTCTAGGTTGCAGTCAAGCAGTCTCACCTCTGCGCATTTATGGATGGTGTCAGGACCTACTCCACCATCAACCTCAATGTCCAAAGACGGGAACTGGGTCCTCAACCAGTGAACCTAGTTATACACAAGGAAATAAGTGACTAAGTGGATAGGTAGAGGGAAAAACACCAAATAAAAAATCACTGATATTAGCCACTAAAATATGACTCCAAATGTCTCAGACAATAACTTTATATCAATACAAATTATGATTGGGGAAAACCAGCTTTTAATGTACTGTAACAAACTAAGTTTTATAAAAGCAAGCTTTGTTCTGTTTGGCAAATGGCATTCAATTTGTCATGGCTTTGCAGAAAATATACTTCACAGAAACAAGACAAAGACAAAACCCTCAATATTCAATGAAAACTCCCAAGAGATCTCAAGGTTACAGAGATAACGGTTTTGAAAAAAATTTTCAAGACTAACATGTAGTATCTTTTATGATCTCCAAACCTAAATCTCTTGGGGCATTTCTCATACTGTATTCCAATGATATATAGGCATCCTCATCTCCCCACCTTCAGAACAGTACAGGTCTAAACATACAAGTAGCCCAATAAATGCTTACTGAATGAACTTACAGAATAAAAGCCTTACCCCAGAACCAAATACTTCTTTTACCTTTGGCATCATATCTTCCATGAATTTCTGCCCTCCAAACCCAGGTTCCACTGTCATAACCAAGGCCATATCTATCTGATTAGCCCATGGTGCCAAATACTCAACTGTAGTTCCTGGTTTGATAGCAAGGCCAACCTGTAACAGAGACAAATTTGCTATATCACATCAATAATTATTTCCGTATTACATTACTGTTGCATATCAGGCCCAGTAGAAAGGTCTATTCTTAAAGTATAGAATACATACATAAATGGGATACATAAACTGTTCAGACTGTAATTACTTTTTTTTAAAAAAAGTCAACAAGACTGTCAAAAGTAAATGTTTCTAAAAGGTAGAAACTTTCAGAAAACATTAGTGGAATGTATCAATCTTATCTGACAAACAAGTTATACTTAAACTCTATCTTCAAACCTGACGAATAGCTGCCTAAGTCCAGTCTTCTCCACCTATCATTTCAGGTCTTCCACCAAATCTTCCCAACTCTGAGAATAAATAGTATAAAACATTACCATCGGGCTTCCCTGGTGGCGCAGTAGTTAAGAATCCACCTGCCAATGCAGGGGACACAGGTTTGAGCCCTGGTCCGGGAAGATCCCACATGCCTCAGAGCAACCAAGCCCGTGCACCACAACTACTGAGCCTGCACCCTAGAGCCCGCGAGCTACAATGACTGAGCCCGCGTGCCTGTGTTCCGCAACAACAGAAGCCACAGCAACGAGAAGCCCACGCACCACAATGAAGAGTAGCCCCTGCTCGCCGCAAGTAGAGAAAGCCCACGCACAGCAACGAAGACCCAACACGGCTAAAAATAAATAAATTTATTGTAAAAAAAACAAACAAACATTACCATCACTGTTGAGCTCTCACCTTCATTCCATTCTCCCGAATGTCTTTGATCAAAGCCCCCGGGTTCTCAGTAGCCTCGAGATGAAAAGTATATTGATTGGCTCCTGCTACAGCCATTGGTTTTACCCACTGTTCCGGCCTGGACACCATCATGTGCATGTCTGGAAAGAAAAGACGTATCCCCTAAGTATTACTATAAGGAAAATAGTTGGCTTGTATTATTGAAGCCAGCCTGGAGTTTTTGCTATTTCAGATATGAACTCTTCTGGCATCTGTTAATTGTTAAATATACAGAAGTTACACTTCTGTAGAGATAACCTCCCTTCATCCTGAAGATAAGGCTTTGGTTAAACTCATTTACCAAAAAAAAACCCCATTTTTCCACAAAAAGCCTATGGCGCTGTTTATGAAAATAACTAGATACCAGGAAACCTAGGTCCGGGGCCAGGAAATCCCATTCTAAAAAACTTAAAGAAGTCATGTTATCTATGTGGACTGGCTTCCTCATTTATAAAATAAGAAAGCTAAATTAAGTGATTCTCCCCACCAATATTTTATTGAGCACTTGCCACACCATTAACTTTTCTAGGCCGCAGGAGTACAGCAAAAAAACAGACAAAAATCTCTGCTGTCACAGGGATTACATTCTTAGTGGGAGAGATAAATAAAAGGAGTGAAGACAATACACACTAGGTTGGTAGTAAATAAGGCCAGTGTGGCTGGGGCCGGGGGCGCACTGGGGAGAGAAGATGAGGTCAGAGAAGCGCCGGCTGAGAGTACAGAGCTCTGCAGCCCACCAGGTTTTATCCTGAACGATGCGGAACAAACACTACAGGATTTTGAGTCAAGTGACAAGATCCGACTAAGAAGGCCAAGGCAAAAAACCCAGCAACTGAGGATGGTGAGCAATGGTAGGGATTCTGGGTATGTTCGGGAGGCAGGGACAACAGGGGCTGCTGTGGATCAGAAGTGCAGAGTGAAAGTGTCCACTGATAGATGAATGGATAAAGAAGATGTGGCACATATATACAATGGAATATAACTCAGCCATAAAAAGAAACGAAACTGAGTTATTTGTAGTGAGGTGGATGGACCTAGGCTCTGTCATACAGAGTGAAGTAAGTCAGAAAGAGAAAAACAAATACTGTATGCTAACACATATATATGGAATCTAAAAAAAAAACCAAAAAGGTTCTGAAGAACCTAGGGGAAGGACAGGAATAAAGACGCAGATGTAGAGAATGGACTTGAGGACACGGGGAGGGGGAAGGTTAAGCTGGGACGAAGTGAGAGAGTGGCATGGACATATATACACTACCAAATGTAAAACAGTTAGCTAGTGGGAAGCAGCCGCATAGCACAGGGAGATCAGCTCGGTGCTTTGTGACCACCTAGAGGGGTGGGGTAGGGAGGGTGGGAGGGAGACGCAAGAGGGAGGGAATAC
>NW_021703772.1:26850559-26890129 GCF_005190385.1 Monodon monoceros
TAGAGGGGTGAGATAGGGAGGGTGGGAGGGAGACGCAAGAGGGAGGGAATACGGGGATATATGTATGCATATGGCTGATTCACTTTATTATAAAGCAGAAACTACTAACACACCATTGTAAAGCAATTACTCTCCAATAAAGCTGTTTTAAAAAAAATAAAAAGAAGTGCAGAGTGAGAGGAGAGTCAGATGGTGCAAGGATTTGGCCTGAGGAGCTAGAAGAGAAGTGCCATCAACTGAGAGGCAGACAACTGCAAGAAAAGGAACAGACTGAGAGGGAAGAACACGTTAACCTAAGAAGCCTGCCACGTGTCCTGATCCTAAAGCTCAAATCGTATGAGGATATGTTTGGGAAGAAATGAGCATGGCCTTCTTAAAGATCTTGACTTAAAACATAATAGCATTTCATGAGAAGGAGAGGGCAGCTTAAACGAAGTGAAAGCAAGAAATAACGCTGGGAAGAAGAAAACAGTAGACACTCCTGCGCCAGACAGATGGCAGTGAGAGTTCTGAGCTTTTTGTTTTGTTAGAGGGAGCACATTGCTGACACAGCAAAGCTATATTAAAGAAAAAAATTCTAGTATTCCAGAACTCAGTAACTAAGATTATAAAATGCAACAAGGCTTTGAAAACTGTCAGGAAAACAGAGTATACAGCCTGATTAATGAAGCCAAGACTAGCATTTATATTTCTAAACTAATAAAAGTAACAAAAATAGAACATATTTTAATAGGCAAACTCTTGCTTTTAAAAGATAAACTCAATTTGGTGTTTTTCCCCCTTCGTGTTATAAACAAGAAAAAAAAATTCAATCTGGTTTAAAAGATCAAGTTTACTCTTTCCTAAGTTACCAGACTGCTAAGTCATCCCTGTTCAATCTCTAGCATGCAGTCACTACTAGCAACCCTCACTGGACATCCTCTAGTATTTGGGGAACTGATGGCTCAGCTAACCTGCCTATAATTAAGATACAGTTCTCACATGTTCTATTATCAGACTCCCTCTGCACTCTTAAAAATTACTGAAGCCCTCCCCCCAAAATATTGTTGATGTGGGTTATACTTATCAATATTTAATGTATTAGAAATGCAAACTAAAAAAATTTTAGTGTCTACTTATTAATTCATTAAAAAATAATAATGATAATAAAAATAAATCCATTACACGTTAATGTAAGAGTGGCACTGTTTTACATTTTTGCGAGTCGCTAATGTCTGCCTTAAGAGAAGACATCTATATTCTCACACCTGCTCTGCATTCAATCTCCTGCAATCTGTTGTTTTATATGAAGGGAAAAAAGTGCATAGAAAAGGGAGGAGTACCTACATCCATAGCCTTTTCACTCAAGTGTGGATATTCTATTTCTACCCCAAAACTCAACAAGTGGTACTTTTTTTAGAAAGGTTAGTGGCAACGTGGAATCCATAAACCCCACCAGTGACCTTTTGGTACTTTGTTACACTCAAACCCATTAGTCTACATTCTGAACGGCTCTTTTAAGTACTATTGGTTCACTGAGTTACACAGATCTTCCAAATAGTGACACATTTCGTTATATACTATCCAAACCCCGCATTTGTTAATGATATTACAGATCTGGTCAGAAAAGCTGTGAGCCCTGGGAAGCTATCAAGCTCAGAGAGGCAGATATAAGTTTTCTAAAATTCCAACTTTCACTTGCAAACTCTAACTTTATCGGTGGCAATGAAAATTGAGGAGCCGCTTTCCTTGAAGTGACAGGTTCACTTAGTTAATTTTAAAGAAAATGTCAGTAAAATATCCAAGTCTGATAACCACAGTTCATGTGTCAGTTGTTCTTTCAAGGGAAAATGGTATTCATGACTAGCACTTTCAGTTCACAGCTTAGAACAATGGCACAATGGTTTTCTTCGAGGAAACTATCATCCTCCAGGATTTAATAGAAGTGCTTTATATGTATTTTCCACTTTGTCACACTAAACACTAATGAGACATGCACTCAAGGATCAAGATTTACTAAATCAATCACTTGTACCAATTCATCAAGGATACCTGTTACAGAGGATACTATGAATGTATGGCAAATAAGAATATCGCGACTACCTGTATAGTTCAGTATCACTGCCTTGTCTCAGGCTAAGGCATCAGGAGACTAATTCACCACTGCTTTTGCACCATCAGCATAAATAATGGCAAATAATATCAGTACAAGTAATTTACAAGTCAAACTACAAATAGTTTTGATGCCATGGACCATCTGAAAAGGACTCCCACGGGTCCTCAGACCATACTTGAAGACCACTGATTTAGCTAAGAACAAAAACGACTTTTCCCTACCACTTCACTTCTTAGATGGCAAATTCTACTCAATACTGAGATTGACGAGTTAAAAGCTTTAGCAGTTATACATACAACTTGGGATCTAACGCCTAGGATATAGCACGTATCAATTATCCAACAACCAGTATCCAAGAATTAAACAAACAAAAACATATAATATAAAAAACAAAGGTCACAAAACCCGAACACTAAAGCATATCAAGTCCATTCATCTTTACTTGAGATTCACCTCTGGAAAGACTGATCAGCAAGTTTATCAGCAAACAACAAACTAAAAACAGAAAGGAAAAGCAGATTGTGTGGGGTGGTGGCAGTTGAGCTGGTAAGAGAAGAGGCACAGATAGAGATAGGAGGGGAGTCAAACAGCAGTGAGAAGTAACTCTTGGAGACAACTAAAAGGGAGAGAAACGGAAAAATACATACATATTTTCAATCCACACAAAGCCACAGTTGGGAATTTTGTGGCCACTGTACAAGCCAGGGAAGGTGGGGGGACCAAGAATGCTACTTATTTCATCCAACTCTGACAATCATAAGAATGAATTTACCCTGGAAAATTCATTTTCCAAAATGTAGTTAAAAAAAAAAGTTCAGATAATCAAGAGGATTATATTCCATTATTTGGAAATTTCAAAATAGTGAACATGTTGGTGAAACATTGTTTCCCTCATGCCACGTAAATTAGGTGATAATGTACATTTCCTTTGGTACATTCGAAGTGGATGGAGCCTACAGAGAGGCTCTAACAGCCTCCTGCGATGCTTGCAGTGTTCCATAACTGCACTGGACGGTACAGTAGTCACAAGCCACACGTGGCTACTGAGAGCTTGCAATGTGGTTAATGCCACTAAGAAACTAGTTTTAATTTTATTTACTTTTAACTAATTTAAATAGCTACATGTGGCTAGTGGCTACCATACCTTCATAAAACTGGCCCACAGGGACTTCCCTAGTGGCGCAGTGGTTAAGAATCCACCTGCCAATCGAACCAGGGACACGGGATGGATCCCTGGTCTGGGAAGATACCACATGCCAAGGAGCAACTAAGCCCACGGGCCACACCTACTAAGCCTACGTTCTAGAGCCCGTGAGCCCCAACTACTGAGCCTGTGTGCCACAACTACTGAAGCCTGCATGCCTAGAGCCCGTGCTCTGCAACAAGAGAAGCCACCACAATGAGAAGCCCGCGCACCACAACGAAGAGTAGCCCCCGCTTACTGCAACTAGAGAAAGTCCGCGCAGCAACAGAGACCCAATGCAGCCAAAAAATTAAAATAAAATAAATTTATTAAAAAAATTTTTAAAACTAGCCCACAATATTTCAATTAAAAAATCTAAGTTTTGGGCTTCCCTGGTGGCGCAGTGGTTGAGAGCCCGCCTGCCGATGCAGGGGACGTGGTTTCGTGCCCCGGTCCGGTAAGATCCCACATGCCGCGGAGCGGCTGGGCCCGTGAGCCATGGCCGCTGAGCCTGCGCGTCCGTAGCCTGTGCTCCGCAACAGGAGAGGCCACGGCCGTGAGAGGCCTGCGTACCACAAAAAAAAAAAGAAAAAAGAAAAAAAAAATCTAAGTTTTACTAAATTTATGTAATGAGTTACATAAAAACACATATTTACAAGAACTCACCAAATGTCTTATTACCAGAGATCTGGCAAGTGAGTCACTGCTAACTTAGTTTAAAACAGCAGCAGCAGCAGCAACAAGGATATGTGGACTGAATCTATATTCCATAAAAAGTAACTTCTAGGTCACTGGTCTTAAAAATCCTTAATTCACATTATCCTACAATGTTGGAGTGGAGCATACATAGACCCCACTTGTAGAAAGCTCCAATTTCCATGAATTGGCTTCAAATACAGACCATAAGTCAATCAATTCATAAATTCATTTAACAATTACATTCAGCCCCAGCTGTGTCTATGCTAAGCTCTAGGAAAACTGCAAAAAACTAAGTCGATGAAATCCTGCCCTTAAGGCGTTTAGAGTTTGATAAAAGTAATCTCAGATTGAAAGAAATTCTAAGAAGAAAATCAACAAGGTGATGTAACGGGGAAAAGGTTAATTTAAGACAGGGCTCTCTGAAGAAACAACAAAGGATGTGAGGAGGAAAGATGAGGCAGCACTGGTCAAGAGAACAGGCAAAGATATTAGCCAAAGTGCCCAGGCCCTGAAGCGGGTAAGAATTAGGCTTCTTACAGGCAGTCAATGAAACCCCAGCACAGGGAGGAGGGAAAAGGGTACAAGATGAAACTGGAGGTTGAGAAATCAACCAGCTACTTTCCCTTTACTTGAGCAACACATCCAGCTTCAGACGGTGTAACACCCACTTACCAAAGAAAGGGTCCTGGCCTAGCTGCTTTCGGAGGCTTTCTACCACAGGGTGACCAAAGGTGATGTTGGGAACAAAATGCCTACAAGACAAACAAAATCTTGCTCTGAAAATGTTTTCGATTCAGTTTCTGTATTTTTCTCAATATGTATTCTGATGGGAGTAGAGGAGACTATCTGTGATTGCAATTATTTTTCAATAACATCATCGGTATTAAACAACACTAAAAATATCTGTATAATTTCAGTTTTACAGAGCAGTTATCTCCTTGATATTTCAGCAAATCATAATAATGTCACATGATTTACTCTATTTAACTCTGTAATTCAAAATCCCTGACAAGTAGAAACAGAAGGATGACAAAACCAAAACCCCAAAAGTTATATGACTTGCCCAAGTCACACACTAGTTAGGAAGTTCAGGACTCTGATTACAGGTCTCTCAAATCAACCTATCACCGGCTGCCTGCGGCTACTTCTAATCCACCTCTATCACAGGGCACAAAATGACAGTTTATCGAAACTTTGTTAAAGATTATCAATAAAGACACTTAATGTTGGCTTCCCTTTTGGTGCAATGGTTGGGAGTCCGCCTGCCGACGCAGGGGACACAGGTGTGTGCCCCAGTCCGGGAAGATCCCACATGCCACCGAGCGGCTGGCCGCTGAGCCTGCGCGTCCGGAGCCTGTGCTCCGCAACGGGAGAGGCCACAACAGTGAGAGGCCCGCGTACCGCAAAAAACAAAAGACACTTAATGTATACTAATAACTACCACTTACTGAGAGTTTACAACATACCAGATATTGTACCTTAATTCATTTCATCTTCACAACAGCCCTATGAAGTAGATGCTGTCATTATCCCCATTTGAAGAGCACAGGATACATAACTTCCTTAAGTCATCCAGTTAATAATTTGTTGGGGCAGGATTCAAATTAAGGCTTCTGATATCAGACCCAAAGTAATTCACCATTATCCTACTCTGGTTAGTCCTTTTGTTCTATCGCCAGCTCACTTCAATATTTAAAGAAACCTCCTCTATGTACGCCCCAGGCTGAGTGCTTCAGAGACTACTGTATTTCATAAAGGAATATGTGAGTGTTCCTGCTCACCCCAGAAAAGTTTACAATCTCACGGGTAAGAGATGGCTAATGACTCACCAGAATTAAAGACTGACTGTTACAGCACAGCTGTTGGTAGGAAGCCAGCTCAGCCGAGGACCACACTTCCCAACTCCCTTCACATCTAGTGGCCCATGTGACTAGTTCTCACCAATGGACTGTGAGCTTAAGTGACGGGCGTCACTGCAGAGCCCAGGAGGTTGAGTAGTATTCCTGTTCTGCTCTCACTTTACCCTTCCACCAGTAAAGAGGCCCTTAAGGAATGGCAGAGCCACAGGATGGAAGGGGACTAGGTCCCTCAATTTCTGCATGGACAGACATTTCACACCAAACTATTACATGAATGAGAAACTTCATAACATTAAGCCACTGAAATCTGGGCTTTCTCTGTTAAAGTAGTAGGCATTACCCTGTATGAGGACTGTTAAGAAAAGCTACACAATAACAAGCAGGCAACATTAAGGCAAAACAGTTCCAGAGGCAAGTAGAATAGCACTTTTTAAAAAGGGGTAAGATCGTGAGATTTACAGAACAAACAGAATTTGTAAAAATGGGGAAGGTAATGAAGCAAAGGCAGAAATAACTAAGTTAAGTTCAAAGAAGGGGGAGATGGTATTGCCCACCCTGGCTAGTATGAAAAAGGCAGGAGGCAGACTGTGTCACATTAAGTGCACCAAACGCCAGGCTCACTGTTTTGACTTTATCCTGATCAAGTGAGATTTTAAAAGAGAGACACAAATGAAAAATAAGATGCAAACAATACAGCAGGCAGACAGACTGGGCAGTAAGTTGGAAGAAGGGAGGCAAGAGGTGCTGCTAAATGGCAAGAAACAGTAGGAATGGAAACAAGGACAGCAGGTGATAGGATCTCCTAAGTGATAAGATGCGGGGGAGGGGGAAGGTTGAAGAGAGAGAATAAACCACGTCCAAAAGTCTTGAGCTTAAGATGACAGGCAGGCAGAAGGAGTGTTAATAAAAAATTAAAACACATACAGGCCAAGCACCATTCTAAACCATTCCAATATATTAACTCATTAAAACCTCACAACAGGGACTTCCCAGGCAATCCAGTGGTTAACACTCTGCGCTTCCAATGCAAAGGATGCGGGTTCGATCCCTGGTCAGGGAACTAAGATCCTCCTACGTGCTGCGCAGCCAAAAAACAAAACCAAAACCAACCAACCAACCAACCCTCTCAACAATTCAGTGAGACAGGTGCCACTATTACCTGTATTTTACAGATGAGAAAATAAGAGGCCCAAGCTCACACAACCAATAAGCACTGGAGGCAGGAGTTAAACACAGGCAATCTAGCTCCAAAGTTCAGGCTCTTAACTGCCAGGCTTGTCTGCTCCTCCACTGACAGCTAATAACTAACAGAAGAAGAAAGTCCAAGGGAGGAGCAGAGCCTTAAGACAGAGAGGTCAGGACACACCTGAGAGGGATGGGTACGGTGGATGGGTACAGACACTTTTACTCTCCAGCACCCTGGTCCTTGGAGGTTGGATTTCTAGTATTTTGGAAATCATTCTACCATTCGCCTACGAGCAGTAGCTGCCAGGGTTATGGATAAGATGCTTTTTATATTTACTTAGAACTCGGAGGTAAGAGTCACATAAGCAGGCAGCAAGGACTACTGAATACTACACAAATCTGAGATTGAAAGATCTGGATTTCATTCACTGTTTTTTCTGTCTGCCCTCAGAAGTATTTTTGATGTCTCAACCTTAGGCTTCGTTTATCACGAAAATAAACACAATAACCACATCTTGAGAAAATATGAGAATAAAACAAATATACTTTTACTTCACTGGGAAACAGAAGCTATAATGCCATTTTGGAGTAAAGACTGCCAAAATTAAAATGCAATTAAAAAGTGTCCTTTTCTCCCAAAGAACCTATGAGATTAAGCTATAATCGTTTAGAATATTGGAATAAGGGATACGATTATTTTGATCCCCCATCACATGGATAATTTTCACAAAGAGCAAACCTTTACCAGATCTCCCAACAAGGCAAAGAGGAGGATCAAGGTTGATATAAAATTCAGCAAGACTGTAACCAAACAACACTTCCTGTGAACAAGGAATCACACCTATGCCTACGGTGGGGGGGTAGGCTGGCAGGTAACATGGAGGAGTGAGACAGCAGATGGAGACGGGAAAAATGAAGAACATCTGGCCCGGCTAATGGTGGCCTTGTGACACTGTGGGCCCAGTACTGAAGTCAGTCAGGTCTAGTAGTATCGTGAAATCTCCCTGGTCCTAATTTAGAAATTGAATATCTGCTCAGTTCCTATACTTACGACCAACACATTTCCAGTCACTGTCCTGTCATGACACATTTATATTTACATGCTTTCCAATTTTCTTTTCCAGAAAATCCACTTGTCCTTTATTTCAAATATCCAACCATACTAGTGCTCCACCCACCAGTGTTTCCAGAACTTGTTCCTGAATTTCAAAATGAAGACGTTCAGTTTTAATCAGAAGTGTGGGCTTCAAGGGAAGAGAGGGGACTAGAAAACAAGGGCATGCAAGCTCAGTGTAATGTTGGAGATTTTTCAGGGGACCAGGAAAAGAAGCATGGAGGCACTACCTGGAGGGAGGGTAAACTGGGGCTGGCTGCCTTGGGAAAGGGAGTCCACAGCCCCTCTTTCATACCCTGGGCCTAGGAGGCACTGCAGCTCAGCCAGGCTCTGCTTCTTCGGGTGGAACACTGGGAAGGGGCTGAACCTCCCCAATCTGGTTTCCTCCTTTGCAAAAGGGGAATAAAAATAGCTCTTAGCTCAGAAAGTTGTGAAGCTTAACAGAGAAAGGGTTTTTAAAATGGTGTATGCAGAATTTAGTTTTTGCAAACCATGGATGTTTCCCAGTAAAAGGGGAAATGAGTCAATAAAAAAATACTTTATCTTAATAAGCTCAGGGTCTGCCATAGAGCTGGGAGGGGCAAAAAAGATTCCTTAGAGATCCCTCCCTTATGATAAAGCCATTCATCCAACCAATTATAATTAAGCTTGCCATGGTGCTTTTCCTGCAGAGAATACAGAGGTGAGCCAAAGAAACAGTCTCTGCTTTCAGGGAGCTTATGGTGCAGCAGGAGAGATATGAAATAAATATCAAAAAATATAGTTGTTCTTTGAAAACAGAGAATATCTTAATCATTCTCTGTAAGCCTAATACCCACAGAAGACAGTTTCAGAGACAAAACAAGCTGCTGCATGCTTCAAATCCTGGCTCCGCCATTTCTTAGCTACGAGGTGACTTTAATCTCTGTCGATGCAGAGATAACGCACCAAGCTCATAGTGTCGTGTGAAATAATTCACAAAAAGTATCAGACCAGAAATAGTCAAGTGCCTGTAAATATTACCTATTGCTGTTGTCACTGATATTCTGATTGGTAAACTGGAACAAATTATTTTCTCCATTCGCTCAAACATTGGACAAGACTTATTTACAACCAAGCTGCTCTCTGTGACAAACACACTACACACATATACTCGTAGTCTGTTCTGTCCTGAGACCCTCAAGTGTCTCAGAAACAAAATTTTGTCTCATTTTGTGTCTCAGACACAAAAATGTAGCTACCCATCTGGGAGGTACACACTCCAGTAATATTACCTGTGAAGGTTCAGGGCTTTCAAGCAAAGGTATCAAAAAAATATACAGAAGTAGAAATATATGTGATACCAAACTAAAAATCAAGGTTTTGTAAGAGGTAATATTTACTAATCTTCTTTGCCATTATCAGTTAGGCACGGTGTTGAGGTAACTGAGTGGAATACAAAAGAGAAACAGCAGATTAAACCAGACAGAACAAAGAAGACAAAGCTGTCATAAGAGGAGTGACATTAAAAAGACAAGGGAGTGACTGGTCATCTTTCGTAAAAAACATGAATTTGCAGATTTGCATGAGAGTACACAGAGATTTTACTATTTCCAATAAATTTACTTTTCTACCCCAAGCCAAGGTAATGGCTGTTTTGATCTTATGGCCTGTGATCATTGGGGCTCAGAGAACCACTTGGCAAACCCAAGATCCAAGTTGCAACTCTGTCACAATGTGTGTAACGCTGAGAGAGTCTTAACTGTTTTCTCTATGATTTTTCCTCATTTTATAACCAACTTAAGAAACTAGCATCATTCTGATTTCAAACAATATTGATTAAGGGCTGTAACTACAGTGCTTAAAAGTTACTTACAAAAAACTGACCTCCCTGAAGAGCAGGGTGCCTGAAGAGAAAATAGACAGGAAAATCATAATTTGAACAATGATACAACAACTAACAATTACAGAGAATTTACTATATGCCAGGCACTGTAAACTACGTGTATGAGGTCATTTCATCTTCCAAAGATGCCGAAGCGGTGGTGTTATTACTCCCATTTTTCACATACTGAAACTGAAGCTCAATGAGGTTAAATGGCTTGTCCCAAGTAACCCAGCAAGTGGCAGAAGTCGGGCGTTCTCACTCCAGGTGCCAAACTCGTCATCCTTACACAAGTCTTTCTCCCCAGCTTTGCCACTAACTAGCTATATGAGCTTGGGCAAGTCATGCCTATCCCCTTGGGCCTCAGTTTCTCCCAACTGAAAATGAGACGGATCCTAGAGATTTAAGGTCGCTTCCAGGCGCTAAGTGCTAGAAGACCACACGTTACGTGGGGGGAGGGGAGATGGTTGAGGTTTGGGACGCGGTCGCAGCCCAGGATGCCGACTCAGGTCCCCTCCAAGCAGGGCCTCCAGGGCTCCCACCGCAGGCTCCTTCTCAGTACCGCGTTCAGAGCGAGGCGCTCCGCGGTACAGGGACGCCGTGCACCCAACAGGCACTCAATAAAGGTGCGCCTATCCCGCCCCGCGCGGCAACCCAGACCCGAGCCCCGCGGAGAGTTACCCGTCCATTACATCCAGGTGCAGATAATCGGCCCCAGAGTCCAGCATCCGAAGGCACTCCGCCCCTAAACTGGCCAGGTCGCTGTTGAGGATGGACGGGCCAATCTTGCAGCCAGACGCCATGGTGCTAGTTCTCTAAAGCAAGTTACCCAGAGAGATCCCCGGCAAGACGAAGGCGTCGCGCCCCGATTGGCCGCACAGTTTTGGCCCCGCCTCTTCCCAGTAGAGTCTTCCGGACTCCACCGGCCGCAGCTGCCTTGAGGGGGGAAGTCCCGCCTCCCCTAGCGGGAGGGGTGCCACTCTAAGGGCTTAGGGGCGGGGCCTCGGGGTGAGGCACCTTCCTCCTTCCTCTGACCTTTGTTTTTAAAACAAGCCTTTCAGGTCTCCCAGTCTTATGAGGAGTTTCTTAATCTTTTTTAGTTTTACTTCCCCTGCGGTTCCCCCTCAGCTCTTGCCCTCTTATCACTTTTTTGTTTCTCCATCGTTTGCATATGCGTTCCTTTCCTCTCCGTCCCTGTACTTGTCCAAGAACAACGAAAAAAACACCCTTCTTCCTATTTCTCTTTGAATCCTTCTCAAGAGCGGTGGGAGTCTGATTTAGGGCGGAATCCTGGCTCTACCAGATACTAGCTGGGTGACCTGGCAAGTCACTTCTCCCTGCCTCCAATTTTCTCATCTATTAAGACAGTGCTCAACGTTTACGATTTGTGAATCCAAGTCTGTGCCCAGGACCGGATGCCTGGTGCTCAGTATAAAATGGTGGTGGTTATTATTACTCTCCTCTGCTTCTGGCCTTCATCCTTCTTACCTTCTCTCACAGGAATGCTTATTGACAAATTGCAATACATTTATTTACTGTTCAGACAAAATCCAGAACAGGGTAAGAGTGGCTATTTCTTTGCCAAATGTGTCTAGGATCATTGGGTGGGGAAAATAACTGTAGTAAAACTGTAAGCAGATGAGGTGGGGGAGGAGGGGTCTCTGGAGAAGGAAAACCAGGCATGGCTTTCTTGACATAAGAGAAGGCATTTTGGGCCTAAGCTATTTTGTCATCTAAGCCTGGCCACAATGTTTGCCCTTGAACAGGTCTCAGTAATTAATTTTTTTTTTTTTACAGTTCACAATGATCAATATTCACTTCTTTATTTTCATTTAAAAATTAAAATTTCAAAGGATTGAGAATTCTAAGTAATATATGTGGTTAAAGGTACCAGATATAATAATAGAAATACACTATGTATTGGGGTAAGAAAAGGTATAAGCTATGGAGATGTCTTTGTTAAGGAAAGAAGAAAGTGATTTTGTCCTAAAGGTCATTTTTTTTTTTTTGAAGTATAGTTGACTTACAATGTTGTGTTACTTCCTGGTGTACAGCAAAGTGATTCAGTTATATATATATATATATATATATATATATATATATATATAGTTATATAGTTATATAGTTATATATTCGGGTGTATATATACATATATGCATTCTTTTTCAGATTCTTTTGTGTAGTAATTAATGATCTTAAGGGGACAAAGAATGCAGAAGCAAATGCCTGTTATCAGGCAAGAGAAGTAACAATGGCGAAGATAGTGTATCAGTTGTAAATTCAACCAGTTCTTTTCAATGGAAATGATTAGCCTAAAGCCTCAACCACCAGATCAACTGGAACTTAAGAGATGATATGTTGACCTTTTCTGACCCTCATGACTTCAATCCACTAAATCTTGGACTCTGTCCACAGCCCAAGCCCCTTCATCAATACGCATGTACCCTTAGCATAAAACTTACCCAATTTTGCTGTTGGGAAGACACTGCTTTGGGAGAGATCCCCCATGTTCTCCTTTCTTGCTGCAAGTAATAGGTCCTTCTCCTGATCTTTGGCTTGGTTGTGTCTTTTGGCTCGACTCCCACCAAGAGGGGAACACAGTTTTTCAGGTAACAAATTCATGGGAGAGGAAAAAAAAAAAAAAAAAGGATTTAGCAAGGGCATAACTTAGAGGGTAAGGATAGAGCACTTTGTATAAAAGAACTGGTGGTAAACGTGTATCCCATAGTGGTTCTGGCCACATTCAGCACATAACCTGGTCCTTAACATTCCTCCCGGAAAATCTACCAGTCATTCCAGATGGTCATACCTGGGCAGAGAAGTCACACTGGGGAACTTGTCTCCCAATATGCCCATTCTGCTTTATTTTGAAAGTTAGGGATGGAAAGCATGAGTAGAATGGAGCTCATTTGGAATAGGAGGAAGGAATTGGAGGTGTCCAATTGAAGGGTGACCTCAGGCCGGACTATGAGGGTTGAGGAGAGATACCAAGGTGAGCTCCAGTGATCCAAAACAAAAGCACACCCCAGGGATCTAAAATGAACACTTTCCTGAATGAGTTAACCTATTCCCTATGTTGAAAAATGAGAAACAAAACTCAATCAGGCATCTTAAATGTTTTTAGGTTTATTTTATTATATGTGCATATTCAAACACAGAAGTCTTATCTTTCATAAATATCTTTCATAAACATTTCAGTATTTATTCATATGCATTTTTTCCATGCTCTTTGGTCATTCAGTACTCATAACAAACTTTATAGTCATCTGAGGGACGTTGGCTGTGTAGTCAATCTTTTGTTTTTACCTATTAAATGGCTAATAAAGGATTTTCATCCTGCAGTCACAGTGACTTGAAAAATATGGAGGTACATTGATCTGTAATCCTAAATGATCCTAAAATAACATAAGAAAATTTGTCTTAAGTTTTTCCAGATACATTCTGCCCTAAACTTGTTTTTATTCTCCTGAGTGTCAAACCAAACTTTGTTTCTGAAATGCTGCAGTTAGGACCCACTGAAGTAAATGAGGAGGTGGGACTTTCTATTCACTGCCAAGACAAGGCCATGGAATTGGAAGTGTGAGGTCACAGGGCAACAGCATGACTCGGTGTGATAGCAGCAAATTCCGGAGACTATTAGTCTCATGTACAACTTGAGGAAGGATATTTAATTTCTATTTTGGACTGTCATTCTATTTATGACCCTTTCTTCCTTGTAGGTCCCTATATCCACTCTATTCCTGTCTCAGATACTCTCAGAGCTGGACAGCAGACTGGAGAATGTTTTTCATTGACCAGAGGGACAGATAACTAAAGAAGAAGGAGATATCATCCTGCCTAAGGTACTCTTGGAGGCTTGAAATAGCAAATCAGTTACTTCCAGCCTACTCAACAGGCCCTAGTCAGACCCCGAAATGCCACAGATTTTTTTTTCCTCCAGCATTGCCATGCCCATTTATGCCTTTTGACACCGTAGTTCTCAGTGCCTTGCCCCAATGCACTCAACAACTCAGTTTCCTTTTTGGAAAAAAACAACTTATCTAATAGAATTACAGAAAGCAGCAAACACTGAAAAATGAAAGTAAAATGTTTTGCTGTAGAAAATGCTGTATCCAGAATTTGAACTGCTTTAATTGAATCTGAGTAAATCTACACCCACTATTGTGGATGATACATGCTTATTCTAAGGTCTCTCAAAAGTTAATTTCAGAAGAAGCAACCTCTTGGTTGAGACCAATTTTTTATACATGGGAAGTAGGTGTCTGTTTTAATTTTCCTCTGAACAAGATAAATATTAAGAATCATAGCTTAATAAATGATCTATTACCAATACTATATTTATCATATGTAATAATTAACTTTTAGTCATATACTCAGTAATATTTTGAATTACAAAATATTGTTCCTTATCTTGAACTTTTTCTAATCTTGCTCGACATTTTTTTGTTTTTATAAATAATTATTCCTTCAAACTCCAGGTAACAGTATTCCTGAGAATACATCTAGTGACAATCTTATGCACATACATATAGATATTTTATCAATTACACATAAACATTTAACACGTTACATTCAACACGTTTAAGGGCACCTTAAATGGAACAGATGTACACATCTGCAAAATCTCCATAGTCCCAGTATGAAAACATTCCCACTCTATAAGGCCCTGTTTGTCAGAGTGGAGGCTTTTTTGCAAGGTACAACATTACTTAGCTTATTGAAAAAGTTTCCAGTAGACTTCCATAACACTAGAGTGAAGGAATCAGGGTAAAAGGCAGACAGGCCAGCATAGTCATGTTCAAAACATCCCAATACTTTTTAAATATATATATAAAGGTATATAGGATTCTGGTCAGATATTTAACAATCTTCTTTGACCCTTTTACTTTTTAAATATTTGATACGATTATACATAGAGAATGAGTCAAGAATCAAGAAACTGGAACAAAACACGCACATACATAGAGACTCATATAGCACAGACACTTGTAATTACCAAACATAAGGCCTCTAACACTAAGGGAGCAGCATAATTTTTAACAGGCGAAATATATCAGCTTAGAAAGAATCATAAAACCACTTATATATGTATATTTCTGCATTTGAGAATTCAGCATTAAGTGTAAATGTCCTGAAAATATTGTAAAACATAGATGAGGCCATTTACCACCTCTGCTTTCTTGAAGTTTTAGATTTGAAATTTTTAGTTTTGTACTTTAACTCACAGATATCTTTCATTCTGTTAGTGAATGAGACCAAAACCCCAAATTATATTTGAAAGTATATATCACATTAAAAACAATGCCTGTTTAATAAGCAATTCTAAGAGAAAAATAAGTTTCCTTTGTGATTTGGGTGGGTTTAGTAGGTCTCCTTTATATATACATATACCATATTATAGCCAATGTAGTCAAAGTTTAAGTGTACAGAATGGGCTCCAAATTCATTGCAATGTAATCACAGTCTAAACTTTAGCTTGAGGACTAGAAAACACACACACACCCTCACCACCATACCAATTTACATATATATATATATATATATATATATATATGAGTTTTTATACACTTAGAAGTTATGTAACAGTTTTGTAATGTAAACTGTTAAAGTTTTGAAATTTAATCTTGAACTACATGATGCCAAGCCCTGCTATAGGATCAATAACACACTAGATATAGCCTCACAAGCCAAGTTTTATACTTTTCTTCAAGTAACTGAACTTCAAGTTAAAGTAAAATATACAAGCTCTGTCTATAGAGAACCATAAACTTAATATCTAAAGGATATGAATATTGTTAACATTGAGAGTTATTTCATTGAACCAATTCTAACAACACTAACCTTAATATAATATCTGAAAATATGCCATCAAGGGCAGGCACAGGACACAAGGGAAAGTAATCACATTTCCCAATATCTCCCAATCTTGGCATTGATGTAGTCAGGACTAGAAGTAGGAATACCATCTCTTTCTAGCTATTACATTTACATTTAATTTTTATTATAGTATAGGCTATTTAGGTTCTTCTTAGTTCAGAATTATGTCTGATAATCTCTAGAATATTCTCTAATGTGTTATGAAATGGAATGATCTTATGGCATTAGCATATTGATTTACAATATGCAATGAAAATGACAGTTAAAAAATAAATATTGAAAAATCCACAGCTCTAAAAATAGTATTTTTTCTTCTTCTAAATGGCTGTATTGTTGATCAAAAAAAAAAAAAAATGGCTGCAGGCTTATTTGCTATCAAGTTTCCCCAAACTAATATTTTCCTTATTGATTACTTTTATATAAATTGCTACTTGTACAGCCACCTGATTTAATGATTTTGAAATTAGAAAAATAAACATTTGCATGAGATGTATAATGTAACCTCAAAAAATTGCTTTCTCTTTTTAGACCACATTATTTGTTAATATTCCTAGGTAAGCAGCTCTGTAACAGTATACATTTTCAACTGCTCAAGGCTTCTTGAATCATAAACAATGTGCAGTTAAATGGCTTTTTCCCTTTATTCCTCCCTAGATTTTATGGTCTTCACACAACCAAACCATCTTAGCCATTGACTTTTAAAAGATGTTTATGAAACAATATGCACATCGACAGCAAAATCCACTGGGATTTGTGCTACCCATTGAGTGTAAAGTGCTATGTTTTCATCTTTTCCAAGCAAGTTTTCAACTTTTAGCAAAGTGATCCCTTCCACATCTTGTCTACACCTACAACTCTTAAAAGGTACAGAATTAAACATGAGACTCATCTAGGTCTACCTCAGTCTCCCCTAGCTCAGTGGGAGTAAAAGGGAACTGACTGGACAGGAGGGGGTTCTCCATGCCATTTTCCTCACTGATGTGAAGTACAGTGTCTCCATGCTGTAGGAGGATGGATGTCTCAAGGCCTGTGAAGTCATCAGGGTCTGAGAGTTGAGTAGAGAGGAGGCTATGTGCTGTAGCACCTTGTATTTCTGTGTCCTCCTCCTTTTCTCCTTCTTCAGCTGGGAGGCTTTCACCCTGTGACCAAAAGGATCATAACATCATGGAAAGGTAGGATGTGTACTAGGGAAGAGGATCAAAGAATGTTTGTTGTACAGCTGTAACTGGACAAGGAATCCCAAGGGTGGACCCAGTTTTAGCCTTTGGTATATGTGAGACCTCAGATAGGCCCTTCCAAGTTTCTAAGCCTCAGTTTTCTAACCTGTTGCATGAGCATAATATTTTGCCCCACTTATCCTGTAGACTGTGAGGATAAAAATGAGACAATGGTATTACGATGCTTTTTTTTTTTTTACATCTTTATTGGAGTATAATTGGTTTACAGTGGTGTGTTAGTTTCTGCTTTTTAACCATTAAAGACTTTACAAACGTATATAGTATATTGCCCCTTAGCTTTCTTTAAACACCACATGAGAAGAACGTGGGACCTATGGGAATTTAATGATAAAAATCAAAAGCAGGGAAAAAGGGACTTCTCTGGTGGCGCAGTGGTTAAGAATCCGCCTGCCAATGCAGGGAACATGGGTTCGAGCCCTGGTCCAGAAAGATCCCACATGCCGCGGAGCAACTAAACCCGTGTGCCACAACTACTGAGCCTGCTCTCTAGAGCCTATGAGCCACAACTACTGAGCCTGTGTGCCACAACTACTGAAGCCCATGCACGCCTAGAGCCCATGCTCCACAACAAGAGAAGCCACCGCAATGAGAAACCCGCACACCGCAATGAAGAGTAGCCCCTGCTCACCGCAACTAGAGAAAGCCCACACAGCAACAAAAGACCCAACACAACCAAAAATAAATAAGATAAATAAATTTTTTTAAAAAAAGCAGGGAAAAAAATCAAAACAACAAGAAAATATCAAACAACGACGAAAAAGATCAAAACAAAAGTTCCTCTCACAGGATTCAGAAGGTTCTATATTTAAAGGTTTCATCTAAATTGGTAACTTTATTTATCTATATATTTTGAATTGAACTGTCAATCATGTATTATATACTGGTTTTCAATGGTTATTTTAACTATGAAATATTTCTTCTTAGGGTTTTCATAACAAAGAGTATGAAGATTTCTCTTATGCCTTCTTAAGTAGATGTATTCTTGGCCATATACTTTACAGTTTTTTTTTTTCATGATGACAGGACCAGTGTCTGTCTAACAAAACATTACAGACCCAGACTTAAGTTATATGGATTACATCTGCATATCCCAATGGTTCCCAGACAGAAGTATGCAAGGAGCAAGACTTGCCTGTTTCTCCAGTGCCCTCACCTGCTTGGGAGACAGGCTGTGAAGGTCAGCAACAACAATGGCGGGGGAAGACGTGAGCACTGGTTTGTCCATTCCGTCTGGTTTCCTGGATGGGGCTGGGCCGCAGCCCTGTGGCTGGCCTGTGGCAGGAAGCATGTCTGTTGGGGCACCGGCTGGCTCTGCCTGAGCCTCAATGAAGGTCACAGATCGTTTCTGATCCGCTGTAGGTCAGAAGTAGAGCAGTAAATAGAATAGGAGGAAAGTAGGTTGGCAGTGCTTAATAATTAGTTTTAACAAGTGTCTCCTGACTTGACTTTTCTTGGTAAAGACATTGCTGGTTTATCAGTAAATGAGAGCAGATTAGACTATTACGTATATGTATTGATTTCACCTTCTTACAAAGACTAGGACTTGGGTATAAAAATCATTATCGCATAAAATAGCCTTTTCAGGGACTTCCCTGGTGGCGCAGCGGTCAAGAATCCGCCTGCCAACGTAGGGGACATGGGTTCGAGCCCTGGTCCGGGAAGATCCCACATGCCGTGGAGCAACTAAGCCCATGCGCCACAACTACTGAGCCCGCGTGCCACAACTACTGAAGCCCACACGCCTGGGCCCGTGCTCCGCAACAAGAGAAGCCACTGCAATGCGAAGCCCGCGCACCGCAAGGAAGAGTAGCCCCCACTCGCCGCAACTAGAGAAAGCCTGTGTGCAGCAACGAAGACCCAATACAGCCAAAAATAAATAGTATAAATAAAAAAATTAATTTATTAAAAAAAGTTTTTAATAGCCTTTTCACATAAATAGTTTTTACATAAAAACAAAATTGGCATAGATCATTAAGTGAACTTGGTCATTGCTCATAACAACTGCCAACAAGATTTAAAAGTCCCTATTACTCATCATTCCTTTGTCTTCAATAAGACATATAACAAACCCAGTTCCTGGCTTGGGTAAATGAAACACAACCTTCTATCAGCAAATTTCATAGCATTTGTGGTTTACCTTGGACTGTTCCATTTCCTAGGTGCATGGGGGAGGGATGGAATTGGGAAAGGTGAGCGAAAAAAGGCACTCAAGTTTCCTGGGAAATTTCGTCCCTTTTCCTAGTGGCTCCCCAAAGGTGTGCTTATCTGCATGAGCTCAGTCTCTGCAGGCCTTCCTGGCTGTGTGGCAGGGCAATGTGTCAATGTGTAGCCAGAAGGGACACAGGAGGCCTCACCGGATGGCTTCGTTTTAGGTTGAATGCTCCTGCGGGTGGTTGACAGCCGAGCCCCATGGCGGTTTCTGGGTTCAGTCTGAGTCTTCTGACGTGATAGTAGAGGACGTCTTAGCTAAAGAGAACAGGCAGAAGAAAACTAGCAAGAAGGGTCTAACTGCCTGGGAGGAAAGACTGAGCTCAGAGGATTCTGACTATGGTTTGTTCCCTTCTTGGTGGGTCTCTGTGGAGTCTTATGGTTGTTCCTTAACATTCATAGCCAATAAAATAAACTTCTTTCTGCATATTTAAATACAAGTACGTATTTGATTCTGGCATCCCCTTAGCCACTTCTATCTTACGATTATTACTCCTTTATACATCCTAAGAACATTAACATAATTTGAAATAGTCACAGTGAGAATATCAGTGAATTTAAGGATACAAAACTAACAATGATTGCTTACCAATCAGCCTTTGCTCATCTAAAAGCTGTAGCTGAGCATATGCTAACTCTCAAGGGGAGGCTGATGAAAAACACCTCAGGTACTGGGAAAATGTCTGGTCTCCAAATCAGTGCTGGGATGCTCCCATCAAAGAAACAGCACAAAGCCTCATTTAGATTTTTATTTAGACAGTAACGTAAAGGAGCCCCACCTAGGGAAATTTATAAAGATGATCTTTACTTCGATTTCAGTTTTAAATTGAATTATTAATCTTGAAACGAGGAAGAAAGGATGGCTGTCTCTGCCTCTCTACAGAAACAGGCCTTAAATCAACCTTCTAACGAATCTTCCATTGTCAGTAGTTTGGCTGGCAAAGGTTTCTGGATAGGGAGCAAATAAAAATATAGGCCCACTTATTTTACCAAGTGATCAGCTTTGCTAATAAGAAGATTCAGAGCTAAAAATAGAAGAAGCCCCAAACTCTCCGCTTGCCCAAGCACTTACCATGTTTTAAAGTTGTTCTGTACTGCTTATTTCAGGCGGGGAGAAGGTAAAATATAATCTTAATATACATGGGCATTAAAAACTGAGTAGACCTTGCATTTCGCAGGATGACTCTCCTGCCCTTCCAGGGTCTGCTTACCTGCCTCAGGCCCCTCTTCCTCCCCAGCGGCTGCTGAGTGTGGAGGTTCTGCTGGCCAGGTTCACTCTGCACACTTGCCACCCTGTTGAGAGCATCAGCCGTGTTAGTGTGCCCTGGAGCAAGCACACAAGCACCACCATCGTCTGGTGGGTGTTAGTCAAAATCACTTACAGGAAACAGTCACTTCAAAGATACCATTATCTTTGAAGGAAGGTTGGGAAAGAATCCCAGGGATGGGAGTTTTCAAAGGTTTAGGAGGGAAGACGAGGCCTTGTAGCCCCAAGCTGCCAAAATTGAGATTCTGTTTTCAATCACTGATGCCGGATCTATCATTCAGCAAAACATCACACCCCTGGTTTGGAAGCCACCAAAAGGCTTAAGGTGTTATATGCTAATCTCAATTTTTTTTTCAAGGGTAAGGAGAGAGGTGGTGACGAACAAACATGTACAACTCTATCACATGGATGGGAACACCTTTTAAAATTTTTCAATTTAAATGAAAATAAGATGAACGAATATCAAACACATCAGACACAGAGTCCATTTGGGTGAAGGGTCACATTCAACACATGTTTGCAGCCTGAAGTCTCTCTGACTGAGTAAACGAGCAGTCGCATAGATAGACAATTAAATGTCTTGTAAAAATGATTTTAGATTTAAAAGGCTGGCAAAGTAATTAAGCTGTCATTACAACTTAGAAGTTTAATATCGAACAGCTGCACCCAAACATAATACACAATTTACAAAAGCGACAACCTGCTCCCCCCAAATTCACTGTGTATGTGTCTTTTATATATGCAAAAATGACTGCTGGCAGCGGTTCCTATTTTAGTGTTGGGTGAAGCTGAAAACATTGTCATGGACGCATGATCATTTTTCATTCTGCATGCATGTATAATAGGAATGTATAATGGGAGTGGAGGTGAAAAAAAGAAATGTATTGTGCCCCAGAGAACACTGTAATCCTGTGGATGATGCCAATGTGATTATTTGGTTAATGGGTAATTAATTTCTGCTTTGCCTTTGCAAAAGGAGAGTCATCTGCAAATAGTTTTGACAGTAAAATATTCCACAGAGGAATGCAGCGTCAGCAACTGTCCATGAGAACTGTATGCATTCATTGCTATTTTAAAAAAATGAGCTACCTAAATACAGTCTCCGTGCAGGTGGCAGGATGGACAATCAGACGTTTCCCCTGTTTTATTAACAACTAGTTAATCATCACATGGCTGACACAGTCACGTGTCATTTTTTTAAAAGGCTTACTCGTATTTCCACTAGAAGAGAATCAATGATTCCCAAATGGAGTTTATCATAGTTCTTCTGAAATAAGCATGTAATTATATTGTAATTAGACCATTTGGGATACACAATACAAAATTCCATGAAGAGTTTTAAAAACAGACGTTTTTTAACCTTTCTTGTTCTATCAAGTTCAAAAGATCAATGTACATTATTTTTATACATATATGGCCTTGTACCATAGATGATCGTTCTATGAAGATGGAAAATTGCCCCAAAGGAACAGTGCAATAAATTCTGATGAGCAATCCAGACTAAGTTGCTGGCATGTTTGAAATGACATCTCCTTATTAATTATACATTTTAACGTGTCTTAAATTGGAAAGAGTATTCAATTACCATATGCACAAAAGTAGAAACAAGTTTCTCCCAAATACCAAGCAAAGCTTTCACGGGAATGGATTCTTCATTGACATCTAAATGTTACCTCAGTTCCCTTGGCCGTAAAGGGAGGTTAATACTTACCACCTACCTCCCATTAAGGTAGAGAAAAGAAGTTAGTTGATGTAAAATGATTTGAATATGAAAAGTGATGTAACATAGTATGCTTCCTTGTTTTACACTTGTAATGAATTTATTGCTTCTAGACCACTAGAAGGAAGTAGGTAATAAAATGTCTTAAAAATATTTGGGCAGAGAAAATGAAATAGAGGCAGTCCGCTTGTCTCATTTTATTCAGTAATCTGAGATTGTGAGGAAAAAAATGGTGCAAGAAAAGAAATACACGTTGCTCAGGGAGTGTTAAATGTCAAAACAATGGTAATTTCATCATGATTATTCCAAGGGAGGATCAAAAGCATCAAAATTTTCTCTATGGATAGAGAGGCTTATATCTAAGAAATGGATCAAGTTTATAGCTTTAGTAATTAGCTGTTCTATGTAAATGATATAGTATTTCATCAATGGAATGCACATATAAATGATTAAATTATAGGATGTGTCCTTGGAAATACAGCTCAGTTAATATATACATATATATATTCTCCCTGAGAATGTGATGCTAACATGTTTATATTTGGAACATCAAAGTCTGGCTTAACTGCATGAAGAGGATATGTTAATAATAAACAGAGAAATTAATAACTGAAGTTACCTATGCAGAAGAAGTAAGTTCGGGTCTATATCAAATTAGAGTTGCATATAAAAAGTGGTCTCAATTTACTTTCTCCCCATGTCATGTAGTATTTCCGTCACGTGTAGGATTTGTGATGTGTGGACCATCAGGTGTGCAATGTTAACACCAACCAGAAGACCATGGTGTTTGCCTGAAGCATCTCTCTGGGGAAAACTGATTCCCTAAAAATTTTAATCTTGGGAATTTGAGAATGGCTGATTTCCACTGTTTTGCCAAATAAAAAGGCAAGACCATAAGTATAAAAGCAAATAAAACTTTCTAAATGGAAGTTAAAATCATCTTTTGTATTTTTGAGTCACTAAACAACATTACTATGGCAAACGATCTGGATTTTAGAGAAGTAAATATACTTGGGTCTTGGCAGAACTGATGTGACTCAACCTTCTGCAAAAACCAAAAACACCTTACTCAAAATGCAAGGAAGTAATTTACAAGCTAGGGAAATTTAGACAATGTTAGAAGACAATTCTGGCACAAATGACCTCTTTTCTTTCAGCATGAAGACTTGGATTGGAGTGTATAAACACGTATGTATCTCCTAATGGAATATATAACTAATGGTATTTCTTAAAGGACAGGGGAACAAAGGGCCATTCAGTAATACAACAAAAATTTATATCACTCATCTCAAAGTACAAAAAAAGTGTATTTCAATCTAGAAATAGATTTCATAAATAAAAATTTTAAGTAGAAGTACTGGGTGAGACTAGTATAGAGAAAATGAATTTGTATTTTCATTGCTTTTATCTGTACTTTTAGTTTCAATTTTAATATGGTTAGAGAAATCTGTAGGGGGAGTACAAAGCACACAGCGTAGTCATTTTCCCTGAGTGCTTGCCTTGTGATGGGAATGCATAAAGCCAGCACTGAAGGAGCCATAAAGCATTTATAGAGGACAGAGACATAAACAGTGGACAAAATCCTACCCTTCCCTTTCCCAGTAAAAGATTATTGTTTAAAATTTACGTAGCCTCCACAACATCCAAGAAAATATACATATATTATTTTTAATTTTTTTTGCGGTACGTGGGCCTCTCACTGTTGTGGCCTCTCCCGTTGCGGAGCACAGGCTCCGGACGCGCAGGCTCAGTGGCCATGGCTCACGGGCCCAGCCGCTCCGCGGCATGTGGGATCTGCCCGGACCGGGGCACGAAACCGTGTCCCCTGCATCGGCAGGCGGACTCTCAACCACTGCGCCACCAGGGAAGCCCTAGGAAGATATATTTTAAATACCACAGAATTTAGAGATTAGAGACTGGAATCAGATAAAAAGGGGAAATAATCTGGATCTCAGTTATCCTATAAGAACTGATTTAGCATTGGCAAAGTACACTTCTCTGGGTATCACAACACACATTTTCTTAGCTATTAATTCTCAGCTACATAAAAAGTTTGTTTTAATCTTTTCTTTGTAATTTGGGAGTACTTGCCAAGTTTGCATACTTTGAAAATGTGGATGATCATGAGATGGATAGGTTATTTTTATTTTGTTTCACCCAGACTGTATATCTTGTTCAAACTTGAGTCACATTCTTATTTTCCACTGCAATTAAAATTACCCTTACAGAATCAAATAGCGTTGTAATCTTTTTTTTTTAAGCTATATTTGGTTGTCAGTTCCTGCCTTTCAAAATGCTCTAACATGTCCAAACCAAATTTAACTCTCAAGTATAAACTTCTAGGCTTAAGTGCTTGAATAACTTTTTGTATGTCTATATTCTTCTGGAGAGAAAATATGGTCCATGGTGTGTGTACTTGTGGGTGGGTACAGGGAGGGAAGAACTACAATGAAGTTTCTGTACTTCTAAGAGCAACACTCTTAAAGAAGAGAATTCTTCCATGAAATATTATTGCAGTTTATTAATTTCCAAAAGATAAAATTTTTTCTCAGCATAGTGATTCTAATAGGCTTATACTTCTTGCCGTGAATCTTTATAAGAAACCAGTTAGCACAGGTTAAAGAAAAATCCTAGAAGAAATTTTCTAAAGGTCTGCAAAATTTTTATTGGTTTCCACCTATTCATCAGGTTATACTATTATCCTGGTCTCTTCCTCATTTAGCCCTCAGACCAACTTGCCCATTTTGCCTAAAACAAGTGCTCTTTCAAAAGCCAATCCCCAGAAAGTTTATCAAAATGTGGGGTTGGGAGGAGGAACAGGGTTTATTACTTTCCGTTAGGCATGCTTGCTTACTGATATTCTTTAAGCTTTGGAGTCAGGTTTTCCTTAGGATTACTCTGGGTGTCTTTTAGGTCCTGAGCGCTCAGGTATGTGCTAAATGTAACTTACATTGTTAATGTCTTACTGCTTCTTTAGGATTTTAAGAGTCTGCAGCACAAAGAAGTTTCATGCCAAAAATAAGAAAGCCTGGAAGCCAAATATAAGAAATCCATATCCTTTATAAACCCACCTCTTAGTAAATGCCCAAAGTTCCTCTCCTCCAAAGAGAACTTGGTGACATGATGGAATTCAAGAGATATGATTTGCAGTGTATGGCAAAGGTGGACGTGCTACGGCTGTTGGAACGCCTCTGCATTTACAGAATTATTTAGAATCCAAAGTGAGTGCCTCATTTTCTGGTTTCTTAATGACCACAAATGAATCCAGGTGACTGACGCCCAGAACTAAAACACACCAGTTACAGGAGTAACAGATCAACAACAGATGATCTAAAACAGTCATCAGTGTTCTCCCACGAGCGACTAATTCAACTGTAGATAAAACCTATAGTTTTGGCTCTGAACCACCCTCAGATAGCAAGAACTTTGGGTTTATTCCTATCAACACTGGACCCAGAGCAGATTGGATTGGTTTAGACAACTCCAGATCAGTCATTTGAACCCTTAAGCCTGCCAGAGAGGGCCAAGTCCTTGGGAGAATTTATAAAAATCAACTCAAACTCCTGCCTTCTCTCACCAACCCCAGACTAGCATTTTACTCAGCAAGAATAGAATTTGGCCTAATTAGAAAAGGCCCGGGACAAAGTCAGCCCAATGGAAGTCTGATTTAATACTTTCTACTCTCAACAGGACATTGAAATCGTCTTCCTAACTAGGTTCTCCTGTCTTGTATGTAATATTCAGCATTAAACAAATGAATGCTTTGAAACCAGTGGTCACAGTGCTAGGCTTGGTTCAGAGCTCTTCCAACACTGTGAACAATGAAGGGAAACCTCCCTAAGGACTGCTGCGTTCTTCCTCATCCCCAAAGCTCTCGGTAATGGAATTAAGCCTGCACTCTGCAGCACTTCCACATTTACCACCAATAAGAGACTGACCTGTCCAGGCAGGGGCTCGCAAACACAAATGAATGTCATGAATTACGGGGCCAGTTAAAAAAAAGATACACCAGATGATGGAATAAATTTCCCATTTTCAACTGTGGAAGAAAATGTGAAATCTGAACAAGATGCAAAGAAAACAAAGGACAACCTTTCACAGGAACGGCCTCTCAACATTTCCTCGTCTTTGTGATAAAGCAATAAACACGGGTGCAACTCACTCTATAATGCAAACCTGAAAGGGAATATTTTATCTTGAGATGGAACAAAGGCACTCTTAGCAAGAACAAGAAGCATTACCCCTAATGAGGATTAGTTGAGAGGTGTGAATCAACAGCACAAAATTAGGAATGTTTGCCGTGGTTTAACTGAGTGTTAAAGGTGCAGTCCCCCTTTCTGAAGCTTTAAACCAATAGCTAAGCCATTACATTGTTTGCATCGTAAGACTTCTCTCACCAAGAAATGTTTGTGTCTGATATTTCATGGCAAATTTGGTGGTCATCTTCGTGGTGGGATAGACATTCTTTATGTAAGTGTTGTTTGAACAAGCTACTATAATAGCCTGTCATGCTGCATGCACCAAAGAGAGGGAATTATATAAATCGTACTGACATTGGTATTCTTATTATAGCATCACTGTTTTCTTATCATCCACGGTATTAGCTGAAAGACCTGTC
Source organism: Monodon monoceros (assembly GCF_005190385.1). Taxonomy (NCBI): domain Eukaryota; kingdom Metazoa; phylum Chordata; class Mammalia; order Artiodactyla; family Monodontidae; genus Monodon; species Monodon monoceros. Next base: position 26,877,466 of record NW_021703772.1, read on the forward strand.
TGGACTGAGGCTTCCTAATGATGGGGAGTTGTATGAAAAGGCTTCTGAAAAAAATGTTTCTTAAGGAGTATCAGCAGGGGAGAAAATGACTAGGTGGGATAAATTTAACATTTTGCATATCAAACTCCTGAGACAGTCCATGGGATAAGCCCCTAGGAGAACTCCAGGAAGTTTTTTGTTTTTTTTTTTTTTTTAAGTTAACTTTTTAGGCCATCTCTGATTGAGCTCTGAAGCTGAAAATAAAGGAGGCTACACCTTTGACTTCCAGGCTCGTGTGTTTATGAGCAACAAAGGGCAAGGAATGGAAATCGATGCCAAGACGGGCAGAGAGGAGACAGAGAGACAGAGGAGACAGGGAACAGCTCGTTTCCCAGCACAGACACCAATACACAGGTAGCGTTGACACTGTACCTAGAGAGGCTGCCCTCGGCGGCCAGGCCCTGGGAGTCATCGAGGACATTAGGTTCACTGCAGGAGGGGTAGGGAGATGAAGCATTTAGGGAAAGAAAATGCAAACAAATAAAAGAAAAAGAAAAAAAGCATGCACTTTTCTGCTTCCAAGGACCAAAGATAAATAAATAAATTTAACAGAACAAGGAAGGAAAAGGAGACAGTCAACCATTTCACCTTGTGCTGGGTTTGTCAAGACCTAGGACTCAAGGCAACGGGGAGGAGGGGCTTTGGGTGGATACGACTCTCAGAGGAGTGAGTGATCTATTTATTGGTCAAGAGTTGGGACTTAAAACGAGCTCCGAATGGACACGGGAGCTCTGGAACGCACTGAGGAATGAATCTGTAGAAGACAAAACTACCATTCCCTTGGTAACCATCTGGCTGGGTGGTTATGATTTTTCACCTGTCATATGTACAGATGTTTCATTGATTAGGATCCTGCTTCTTTCTTGTGTCTTATGACATGATCACACAGAAACCACTTACCATGAACTGCCACAACCCAACTCTTGGAACTGATGCCATTAAGAAAAGTAAAGAAAGAACCCGACTTCGCCTGCTAATTTTGCAGTGAAAATGCAAGTAAACAAATGGAAGGAAGATAACCCTGGAAAATTCACATGGAACTCGCATTTACGTCCTCACTCCATCCTCTAGTGACTGAATTGTAAATGTCAAAAGAAGAAACCTGTCAGGTTGGTGAAAGAATAATTAGTTTATCGATTTATTTGGATCACACTGATTTGGGAATTTGTGAACAGAAACTGTTATACTTTCTCTCCCTTTCCTTCAGTGCCTAGCACTGAGCTAAGTACTCACGAGGCACTCAATAAATAGTTGTTAAAATGGATGGAATTAAACAATTTAGAAAATTGGAGTGCCCGCCTCTAGAGAATTGTTGTTCACCTAATTGTATACTGTAAAAATAGCAACCATCCCCAGAAAGAGGCATTCCCTAACACACAGAGACATAATTACCTTCCCTAGCCCAGAGGGTTTAACTATATTATTTTTCTGGATTTCTAGTATATCCGTAATAGAACAAATTTTCTCCCCAGAAATGAGATAACTCCTTAATGGATATGTACAAAGGGAATTGATGGCCTAGTTATTTTAGGTAAATAACCAAAAAACTCTTTACTTAAAATTCCCTAATTTAAACTTTTAGACAGACTGCTAGATAGTTTTCGTTTATTCTTGATAGAAGTTTGCACATTTCTAGCAATTAAACATAAATCACCACTTACCAGTATTAACTGCTTGTATGGCTTTACATCTTTTTTTTGGATATTTTATAGTTTGGCTCTGATTTTGTTCATATATTTTATTTATAAGACTTCCTTTTCAAAGAGAAATTACCAAATGGTAGGTAAAGCAATCTCTTACAATGATAGTAATCCTTATATACTAGCAATTTTTGTAATAACTCAATAGTACATAAATAATGCTTTCTTTTTAAGTATGCAATTTACTTATTAATCTTTTATCATTTCCCCCTATTTTTTCAATATTCTCCAAAGTTTGGCTTTATTTCGCAAATTTTATTTCATCTGTACAGTTCAGGAATGATTTGCTAAAGGGTATAGATCTAGGGTAATTATTTCTGCATGTAAACTAATTTTATCTGATCATTAGAATGTGCCCTGATTGTTCTTATTCTCCGTGTATAAGTTATACCACAATGACTCTATAGGTAATAAGAATAAACAACAAACTAGATAAAAAACACATAAGACTGATTCTTTTAAAGAATTCAGTTTCTGAAGTAAAAATACTGCCTCTGAAATAGATAATGTTTTATTTCTTATGTCAGATCATTTCCTATATAACCATATATATGGTAAACTATATATATAAAGTTTTAAATCTATATTCTTAGAGGGCAGAGAACACCAAAGAAAATGTTTTAAAGAGTTTAGCTATGGAAACATAAAACTCTCTAGGTAGAGAAGTTACCTTAAAGACCAACTTTAGCTAACCTCTCATTTCACAGAGGAGAAAACAGTGGGCTCCTGTTAAATGACCTGCCCAACGTCACACATAGTGGCATAGGTCTTCTTCTGCTTGGTTAAGCATCACTACCTCCAACTAAATACTGACGATACACCAGAAGTCTAAACTACCACATATATCAAGCTAGTCCTATACACTTGCCAGGTACTCGTTATTAGCTTAGCTGATGTTATAGCTGAAATACAAGAATGTCATCTGAAAGAAGACCATGAAAGAAGACCATATATCTGTTTATAGAAAAATTTTAAGGAGAAACAATGTTTGGATCAGAAATTGAGATCCCTTCTACTGGCCTGGCTTAGAAAACTCTCCGCAAGTTGTTGCCTGTGCAACCCTCGTTGAAAAGTTGTTTGAATGGTCTACTTAACAACATTGATTGTTTGCTTCTCTTTAGTCCTTTTTTAGAATAACAGGAGTGAGTTTTCAGAATTTCTACCTTTGCCCCCAAAGGCAGAGTATAACATATTCGTGGCTCTTTACCTTTGGCTGGGTAACATGCCCACCTCAGCCTGAGGTGCAGACATGCTGGAGACATGGCTGGAGAACCGCCTCCTTCCAATGGCACTCAGGAGGTAAGCTTCTTGTTCACTTACCACACTGGGCATGCTGACAGAGTCATCTGAAAGGGCCAGAGAAGGGAGTGTTAGGAAACTGTGATGTGGACCAGAAAACCCAGACCAGCTTTGTACTTGGGTTCCATCCTTGGCTTGTATGCAAACTTAGGGCAGTATCTAAAGCTAAATTATCATTCATCCCTTTGTACAGATTCAAAACTAAGACCTTTGGGGCCTTAAGAAACATCTTCACTATTTTTATAAAACCAGAGACTTTAACAGCTGAGCCTCTAGGGTTACTGAACAGTGTCATTTTGAGAATACGAACAGAACTTTGAGTTAAAGTGACTGGTTACTTCATTTGGGTGAGGGAAACAGCTTCAGTAAAACTTCATGAATGTATCTCCATCTTGAAAAAAAAAAATAAAAGACCTTTGGGGGCTTGGTTTTTAATCTGCACAAAGGGATGAAGGATAATTCTTCCCATCTACAAATCTCCCACCCTCAAACAGCCTTCATGAAATATATGTAAACTTCTTGTCCATTTCTACAAGTAGGTTATTTGTAAAAATCAAGGGGCATCTGCAAATTAAAGATTTCAGAAAAGCTGGACTATAAGTTTTAAACATTCCAGAAATAGTTCAGTAAGGGACTTTGTTATTGAACAAATCAAGCATTTTTGAAATTCAAACACTACATTCAGTACATTTCATGATTTTTAGACTGCTGAGGGAAAGACTATTTCAGGTATTTTTTGGAAAAATATTTAAAAACCTATAAAGTTCAGAAACAAGTGCTTATTTTAACCTAAATTTAAAGTTTGAAGCAGTCTTGCTTTCTCCATAGAAGCTGAAATTAATGTATTCAAATCCATATGAAAATTAACTTTAGCACAATAATTTGTGACAAGGAGACCTCATTCTCAGTGAGCAAATATTGTTTGTAACTGAACAGAAAACACATCTTGACTGACATAGAATCTTGGTGAACTTATGCTACCATGTAAGGTTGTCTGACATCATTTATTTAAAATATCCCAAGTGGTCATATTTCTAGTGAAATTTATTTCAAACCAAAGAGGCGAATACGAAAAGTGCTAAAAATTTTAATTTGCTATATAACTGATTTGAAGTTGATTCTTGTTATAGAATGGTATTTCCTTTTTAGATGTGTTCATAGAGAAGAGAATAATCAAATATGTCCTAAAAACATGAAAAAAATGTGGTAGGGTAGATTGAGCTATTTCTACTAAGACCTTTCTGAAATTCCATTGACTTTTTTCTCTCTTATCCAAACTCATATATCACTTAACACTTACTCCTTCAATATTTGTTTGGTGATTAATCATGTGCTGTGTCATTCACTCTTTTTTTTTTTTAAAGACTTTTTTGATGTGGATCATTTTTAAAGTCTTTACTGAATTTGTTACAATATTGCTTCTGTTTTATGTTTTGGTTTTTTTGGCCGTGAGGCATGTGGGATCTTAGCTCCCCGACCAGGGATTGAACCCACATCCCCTGCATTGGAAGGCGAAGTCTTAACCACTGGACCACCAGGGAAGTCCCTCATTTACACTTTTGTTAAGTGTTCTTTATCAAAAATGTCTGTCATCTCCTCTACAAGACTGTATCTAAGATTTTAGAGAGCAGAGAATATATCTTTCTCATACTTTCTTATTCCTCATCTTGTTCCTGCTAGGTCCTAATACAGGTTTGATGATTGAACGGAAAAAATGTTTAATTCAAAGGTGTCAACCCTCTAGCTTTCATACCTCACCTTATAAATTAATACACACCCACATCACAATCACACCACATTGTGTGTTAGCAACCCTGTTGTCATTGGATGGTTGTGATGTTTGAGAGCAGAGATATTAGCAAAAACTTGCATACTTGTAAGTGTATGAGTGTTGGCCTTTGGTCATTGCTCTCTCTGTTTATGTCTTCTCTACTTTTCTTCTCTACTTCCTTCCTACTGGCTTGGTCATCCTCTAATTCATAAGGTTACTTGCAAAATATATTTAGCTTTATTAAAGAGAGGTTGTTATCGTTTGCCATATTTAAAATTTTTCTGGGAGAGACTACTTCAACCATTAAAGAAAAATAGATATTACTTTAAGTTCTGGACTATTACTAGGACTTATATTGAATATTCGAACTGCTGATCCTTATCTCTCTCATTTTCTTTTTTGTCAAGGTCTTTCATGATTTCCCTAATTAGAATCTTAGGGTTATTTCCATGAGCAATGATTTCAAAACAAATAGTCTGTAGGTCTGGTGCAGAACAGTATGACTATCACTTTGTTATTTACTTAACCCTGAAACTAAATCTGGAAATATTACTGATGTGCGCTTTTTAAAAAAATTTTTTTTTAATTAATTAAATTTTAATTTTGGCTGCCCTGGGTCTTTGTTGCTGCGCACCGGCTTTTCTCTAGTTGCGGCGAGCGGGGGCTACTCTTTGTTGTGATTCGCAGGCTTCTCATCGGGTGGCTTCTCTTGTTGCAGAGCACAGGCTCTAGGCGTGTGGGCTTTAGTAGTTGTGGCACTCGGGCTCAGTAGTTGTGGCTCGCGGGCTCTAGAGTGCAGGCTCAGTAGTTGTGGCACACGGGCTTAGTTGCTAGGCGGCATGTGGGATCTTCCAGGACCAGGGCTCGAACCCGTGTCCCCTGCACTGGCAGGCAGATTCTTAACCACTGCACCACCAGGGAAGTCCACTGATGCATGCTTTGACAAAGCAGTTATTTCTTTCCTTCTCCTACACATCCAACTGTAGTAGGGTATTAAAATACTTTCATTCATCTTAATTAAAATTCTAACCTCAACTCTATTTAATTTAGTTCAGAGTGCAGCTTTTTTAAAAAAATTATTTATTTTTGGCTGCATTGGGTCTTCATTGCTGCACACGGGTTTTTCCTGGTTGCGGTGAGCAGGGGCTACTTTTGTTGCAGTGTGCGGGCTTCTCCTTGCAGTGGCTTCTCTTGTTGCGGAGCACAGGCTCTAGGCACACGGGGTTCGGTAGTTGCAGCACGTAGGCTCGGTAGTTGTGGCTCGCGGGCTCTAGAGCACAGGCTCAGTTGTTGTGGCACACGGGCTTAGTTGCTCCACGGCATGTGGGATTTTCCCCGACCTGGGCTCGAACCTGTGTCCCCTGCATTGGCAGGCGGATTCTTAACCACTGTGCCACCAGGGAAGTCCCAGAGTGTGGCTTTTTGTTGTTGTTTGGTACAGAGGGGCTCTGAGTGAAGATCTAGATTTTGTTTTCATAAGGCATTGACAGTACACTTTGCTCTAAATGTTGTATCAGAGTGTCTTTGAAACACAACTGGAAAATAATCGATACAGTGAGAAAAACATTAAATGACAGGGGTATTTATGAAACCTTTCACCTTTTACTTTTTAAAACTATTATGCATATATATGGAAGCGTGTTCTTAACTGGATTTTCCCTCATTTCACCAAATCTTTAGAAGCTCCTGGCTGCCTCAGTTACTGGGGACACTCTTAACTCAAATTGGGTTGTATGCCCTCGAGACAGTCTGCTGCTTTACACTCTAGATAATATAGCTGGCTGGTCTTTTCTGAGTCATAAGCATATGCAGTGCTCACTTTTCCTTGCCCAATCGGGTCATGTAAGTACTGACTGACCTTCTAAGCAAGATGGCCAGGAGAAAGGGGAATAAACGCTCCCCTTCATTACTTAACCACAATTTAAATGAGTTAGTGAAAAGGTTGAATACATAAGCTCAAAGAAAACTTAGGGGTCACTAAAGATTTACTTTTTGTAAGACAGGAATAAAGACACAGACCTACTAGAGAATGGACTTGAGGATATGGGGAGGGGGAAGTGTAAGCTGTGACAAAGCGAGAGAGAGGCATGGACATATATACACTACCAAACGTAAGGTAGATAGCTAGTGGGAAGCAGCCGCATAGCACAGGGAGATCAGCTCGGTGCTTTGTGAACGCCTGGAGGGGTGGGAGGGAGGGAGACGCAAGAGGGAATAGATATGGGGACATATGTATATGTATAACTGATTCACTTTGTTATAAAGCAGAAACTAACACACCATTGTAAAGCAATTATACTCCAATAAAGATGTAAAAAAAAAAAAAAAAAAGATTTACTTTTTGCCTGAACTCCTACCAAATGACCAAGGATATCAAGGAATTTATAGAAAAGCAGGCATTAGAAGTCATGGGATCAGTCACAATTCCATTTTAAATCCTTTTTGTAAAAACGACCAGAGGATCAGAACTGAGAAAGGCCAGGAAGGTAGAAATCCTTCCCAAGCCCTCATGCACATGGCCAAGCTGGGTCACACATGACCTCCCACCTCCCACCACCCCAGATTCTGCAGGGTGACCTACTTTCCTCATCTTCCTCATCAGTTCGACTCAGGGTGTCCTGTGAAGCCTGCTGGGACGGCTCACTGTCCTGCTCCCAGACTGTGCCGGTGCCTGTGTTGGAGCGTGACATGGTGGCCAGGCTCAGGCGGTAAGCAGAGGTGGAGGTACCCACGGTGCTGATGGATGTCTTCCCTTGGTAGGCTAGCGGGGTTGAGAGACCAAAGAAAATCCATGGTGAGGATCTTGAAAGAAAACAAATGCTAGCTTCAAGCTCCTCCCAGACAACTTATATTTTTTTAAGGAAAGGTCATTCAAATAGTATGTCCCAGATAGATGATCTTTAGGACAAAGTAGCAAATGGAACTGAAAATGGTGGGAAGAAAAAAAAAAAAGAGAATTGGCCACTGATGTACTTATAATTGAATAATTTTCTTGGGGGAGCAGAATATCTCTAACAATATAAAATGTTTTGATGTTGCTCCCTCTGTCATTGTTTTTCAGTTTTGTTTTCCAAGGCTGGCAGAATGCAAATTCATTTTTTCACTGAGAAATGTACGTTACCTGACCCAAGCATATAGAAGTAATAAATACATTGTCTGAAAGGAACCTTACAATCAAAATTAGAATACATAATTAAAACTGTGTTCTTATTCCCCTTTTCTGGAGATTACAATTTATACAACACCCCCTTGGTTCTATGTTATATTATTTTATTATAAAGCAGAACATTTGAATGGCCCTGAGTAGATTTCACCAAGATTGTATTTGTCAGTTTTTTGGTCTTTAATACATTGAGAACAACACTAAAAGTTTTAGAAAGGAAAAAGAAGCCACATGGATGATAGTCTTCTACTTATGGGTAATGACTGCCCTCTAATGGCAGGTAATGATTTATTTTCCTTCCTTGGTGACCTGCAATTAATATAATTATAAAAGTAAACAATGCATTCCCAAAGAAAATCTTTTGAATAATGTAAACTAGCCTGCCGGTTTTTATTCAACCCTCTCTCCCTCCAATTTGTGAATTTTATCATCAATCATACAGACCCAGTTTTAAGTCCCCTCACTGGTGTCACTGTCTTTGTGTGTAAGTTATTTAACCTCTATTGAGTCTCAGTTTCTTCATTCTATAAGCAGACTTTCAGTTATGCATCTTGCAGGTATTTGTGTGGATTAAATAACAGCTATGACATAATCTATCATATAACAGACGCTCAATGAATGTGAGTTCCCTCCTCCTTTTCAAAACGGAAATGAAGGTAAGAATTTAAATAGGTTTCCCCCCCCCCAGCTAAATATTCAAGAAAAAGCCGAACTACTGAAATAAAGATTGAAAATAAAATATTCAAAAAAGGAATACAATTAAACTCTTATGATATCCCCCTTGATTTGTTTTGTTGTTGACAAGGATCACAGGGTCAAATCTACCAGTTGTACCGAAATGGCTAATGCATACTTGGCTCCAAAAAGAGCAGTGACCTGGAAAAAGAGGCATTCTTTGTAGGTTGTAAGTTCCATGAGTAAAGCAAATTGAAAATACCCCTTGCATACTTACCTGATCCACTGTGAACTGCCTCTTTCAGAATTTTTAGTTCACTATTGAACTCAGCAATGAGGGAGCTCTTACACAGAGGGCGTGGAATGAAACGCCGTTCCAGCTGGTCAGCAATATGTTGTCGGGCAGAAAGCTCTTCGTGGTTCTCTGCTGGTTGGGCCAGAAGCTGAAAGGAAGGCATAGATTCTCAGGTCCTCAATTTTCTCATCTGTAAAATGAGCTAATTATTGTATCTATTTCATAGCTGGTGGTGAAGCTTAAATAAGGTAACGCATACAAAGTTCTTAGAACAGTGCTTAGGAAGTGCTTAATCAATATGTTGCTTTGAATCACAGTGCCCGTAAATCGAGGCATGAAAAGAATAAAAGAGTAGATGAATACTGAGGGTCTCAGAGGAAAAACATGCTTTAACTATCTCATTTTTCCCATGTTTATTTAAAATCAGATCTCAGTCATGTCCCTGAAGACAAGAGACCATTCTTCAGATCTTTTTATCCGGTCAACCTTTGTTTCTTGAGGGGTTGGTAAATGGGGAGAGGGCAAAGTTTCACTGACGTTAATTAAGCTCTTACTGTGAAGGTACTTCTAACATGAAATTTTATCCTCTGGGATACCTGTTTGGGCTGATTTCTCATCAAGCATGGTATTAACACGTCCTCCTGACTAGCTATATAGCACATGCCCCGAGACTGCTGCTGTCATCCTGCCCCGCTCTGGAAAGCAGCACATTCACGGGGCTTGTCACTTCCTGGAGGAGAAGCACACCTTGCACTGGATGAAAGGGCGCAAGAGCACGAAGATGGGGATGCGGGTCCGCACGATGAAGTCGAGGAAGTCCCACAGGGCCAGGCCGCCGACCTTCCTCAGGGCCATCTCCTTCACCTGGAGGCTCAGCCAGTACCACTGGCTGCCGAGCTGCCTCTCAAAGCAGACGAGAATCACCTTCAGCGCTTCACACCAGGAAAAGACACAAGTGAGCCTGCAGACTTGTGCTTCGGAGGAACCCTGCCCACATCCAGCTGCCCACATCCACAGCCTTTTTACGTATCTAATTTCTAAATGTCTAAACTCTCTCTATGTTTCCAAAGACTTGAGCGTACTCCTGAGTGACAGTGTTCTGACATCAAGACAGAAATTTCTACGGTAAACATGCTTTGATTCTGATTAAAAGAACACATATATCTTTCTTAAGTGCATTTAACTACTATTTTGGAAAATACAAACCAAAGCTCTTCACAGAATTGAAAGGGAAATGTGGTATAAACATGATGTGTGGCTAATAATTCTAAGAGTTTTGTCATAGTGGCTTCATGGTAATACCAGTGTATTACTCACATCTGAAACTAAAACATGGGTGTTTTAAAATATTTTTCTTTTAAGCTCAGAGATAATATATTCTTGCTAATAAAAGCAAAATCAAGACCGTGCAGAAATGCATAAAGTTTAAAAAAGTAGTCCTTCCCCTTCCTACTCCCTTCCTGATTCCATCCTAAACTCTTGCCCAGAGTAACCAGTAAATCCTTCCAGAAAAGAAAACACTATCTTCCCTCCTCCACCTTTCACGATGTCTCTTGCTAAACCGTATTGGATTTCTTTAACAATATCTCTTTTCTTCCAGATTCTGGCAGCCTTGTCACAATCTACATTTTAAAATTTATTTTCAGGAAGCAGATTTCCCAAACAGTGTGTCAGGACAAACCAGAATATTGTAAAAACGTCAGAGATTATGGTGAGGGCTTCCTCTACCACCCGGCTCTCCCCACAGGGTCTCCCATGGGGCAGACAAGGAAACCTGGGCCTTCTTCATCACGTCTTAAGGCCCATCTCAGCATCTAGAAGACACATAGAAATCCAATTCCCTAAAGCCCTCAGGAGTCACCTACACCTTTACCATCTATTTAGGGCACTTCCAGGGGAAAACCAGGTCATATAACACAGAGAGAGATGTAAGATTCTTCCTTCCACATCTACTCACCTCTATTCCTCTCCCTCATCATAACAAACATACGAACAAAAAGCAACACTCCTCTAACCCTACCCTGATCCTGGTGACATTTCTACCTGTTATGTGCCTGTTGGCCTTCTTTGGGCTTCTGCCTTTCTGCTTTCCACCTTCACCAGCAACAGCCCAACACACAACAGGATAGCAAAGGGCTCAGGGATTCTGGTGCTGGATGGATTCGATCTGAAATTTGGCTCTGCTACTTACTGACAGTGTGACTTTAGGTAAGTTATTCAACCTTTCTGGGGCTTAGCCTCTTCCCTCCTAAAGTGAGAATGTGTACTTCTTGGAGTTGTTGTGAGGATTCAAAGTGATGCTAATGTAAAGTATAGAAAACACTCGTTAGTGCACACTAAATGCTCAGAATAAAGGTAAAAATAAATTTAAAATAGAGGTCCAGTAGCCTGGCCAAGTAACGAAAGGATTCACCTTCATTAAAAAAGCAGAAAATAGAAAAAAAAAAAAAACACCCCATCAAAAAATGGGCAGAAGATCTAAATAGACATTTCTCCAAAGAAGACATACAGATGACCAAAAGGTACATGAAAAGATGCTCAACATCGCTAATTAGCGAAATGCAAATCAAAACTACGAGGTGTCACCCCACACCAGTTGGAATGGCTATCATCAGAAAGTCTACAAATAAATGCTGGAGAGGGTGTGGAAAAAAAGGAACCCTCCTACATTGTTGGTGGGAATGTTAGCTGGTACAGCCACTATGGAGAACAGTACAGAGCTTCCTTAAAAAACTAAAAATAGAGCTACCATATGATCCTGCAATCCCACTGCTAGACATACATCTGCAGAAAACCATAATTCGAAAAGATACATGCACCCCAATGTTCATAGCAGCACTATTTACAATAGCCAAGACATAGAAGCAGCCTAAATGTCCATCGACAGATGAATGGGTAAAGATGAGATATATTTATACAATGGATATTACTCAGCCATAAAGAGAATGAAATAATGCCATTTGCTGCAGCATGGATGGACCTAGAGATTATCATACTAAGTGAAGTAAGTCAGAGAAAGACAAGTATCCTATGATATCACTCATATGTGTGGAACCTAAAAAAATGATACAAATAAACTTATATACAAAACAGATAGACCCAAAGACATAGAAAACAAACTTATGGTTACCAGAGGGGAAGGGGGGAGGGATGAATTAGGAGTTTGGGATTAACCTATACAAATTACTATACATAAAATAGATAACAAGGAAGGACCTCCTGTATAGCACAAAGAACTATACTCAATATTTCGTAATAACCTATAAGGGAAAAGAATCTGAAAAAAAAAGTTATGTATGTATGTATGATTGAATAACTTTGCTACACACTTGAAACTAACACAACACTGTAAATCAACTATACTTCAATTTTTAAGAAAAGGCAGAAAGTGGAGAGAACGGAAGATAGTTACCCGTTAAGTGTTTTCTCCTATCCCTGTCTTACATGCTAAGGCCTCTTTTCCCACCATCCTCTGTACAGTCCTAAACCTCATGCAGGGCTCTGTGCCAGAGTCTAGATTTTATCTGAACCCTACAACCTCACGTCTCTGGCAACCATGCCCCACACGGGCAAGTCCTATGCACATGCAGCCTTGTTTCTTTTTTTCCTTTTTCATTCTCATTGTCAATCACATCATTTTCAAATACATTCCTCAGTAATGCAGTCCAAACATCCCCCCGCCACACACACACACACACACACACACACACACACACACACAC
>NW_021703772.1:26890139-27065620 GCF_005190385.1 Monodon monoceros
CACACACACACACACACACACACACACACACACACACACACTCCAAAGTCCAAGGACCTGAAGAACCTGTTTTTACCATTGTGTCTGCTTTCATCTTATACTCCCCACCAAGGTCTGCTTTGGTGAATTGAAAAATGTCAAGCAAGATTTTTTCAGCTTCCTCCTTTTGAGATTTTCTGTTGCCAGTACTCCTTAGTCTCAGTGCTGTGGCAACAGTGGTCATTTCTCCCCAGCTTAGTTCATTCTAGTCAAGGAGTAGCTGTTAGTATTCCATGGGTCACATGGAATGGTCGAATACTTATTAGTACTCCACCCAGTCACAGCAGGGATAGGGTAACGGGAAGGTAGAAGTCAAGGGTGATGCTTTGTACGTGCTGAAGTGGCTTCTCTAAATACTTTCTGGATTGAGGTCTTTTAAAATACTTTTTGTAGAGCATGGACTTGAGGACATGGGGAGGGGGAAGGGTAAGCTGTGACAAAGCGAGAGAGTGGCATGGACATATACACACTACCAAACGTAAAACAGATAGCTAGTGGGAAGCAGCCGCATAGCACAGGGACATCAGCTTGGTGCTTTGTGACCACCTACAGGGGTGGGATAGGGAGGGTGGGAGGGAGGGAGACGGAAGAGGGAGGAGATATGGGGACATATGTATATGTATGGCTGATTCACTTTGTTATAAAGCAGAAACTAACACACCACTGTAAAGCAACTATACTCCAATAAAGATGTAAAAAAAAATAAAATACTTTTTGAGTCAAGGTGGAACATAACTAAATAAGTACATATATACATGTATACATATACATATGTGTATATATATCTATATCTTTCTATTTCTCTATCCACCTACCTACCTACCTACCTACCTATCTAGAGAGAAGTACCCACCCAAGTATGCTGCTTGGCTGGTGGGCTCTGCCAGCCCTTCCCTGCGCAGGTCTTTGCCTGCATCCCCGGGGGTGGAGCAGTGAGCGGGGGAGCTCTCCAACATGAAGCTCTTGCTTCTGGACGTGCTGATGATCCGTGGAGGCAGGAGCACATTAATGACTGTCTGCAGTAGCAGCTGCACCTCAGGCTGCTCTAGCCATGGGCTATCTGCCGGGCAGAGTTTGTAAGGAGGAAGTGGAAAGAAAAGCAAGTCACAAGGTAGACTTTCCACGTTAGACACAGAAAAATTCAGCTCTTTCTCCAATTCCAAACTAGAACACCCTAGAAATTCGAGTGCCTTCCCCACCAAGTACAGCTTCTCCTATGGACAGAGGCAACGCTCCTGGTACTGGGTGTCTCCTCCGTAGTCAGCACCCAAGGGTCCCTGCTCCTAGCCAAATCTCCCGCTTACCATTTCAATCTGCTTTCTGTTTTTTTTTTTTTTTCTGCTCAAATACTCATAATGCACTGTCTTTATGTTTGAGATAAACTTTTCCTAAAAGAAAAAATCCCCCAAGAAGTAAGAGTAATGAAAACATATTGGAATTTAGTGACAGTGGCAGGATTTACACTAAACCTAGTGGCAGTAGGTTATCCAGTCCATTCTCTGTCAATTCACATCATCCTGTACTTCAGTTAATACCATTTTCTTAATTGAAACAATGCTCTCCTGATTTTTGCTGTACTGAAATGCTTTTAAATAGGATGTATCTTCTAAGTAGAGCAGAGACAGTCTTGACCAAGGGCAGCTAAACTGAAAAGAAAGAAAAACTCTTATTTCCTAAGATACCCTTGTTTAAATCATTCAGATCAACTTCAATGACGGCCTTCATGGGAAAAGGAAGAAATAACAGCCTGACACTTAAGAAAACACAACAACAATGATAAATTTTCCTTTAGTTAAATTAATCAGACCTTTGCTTCCAGATCCTACTGTGAGCACAAATGGGATGAGCAGATTTAAAAGCATCCCCTCCCTTCGCTCTTGATTGGTGAATGGGGAGATCACATGGCTTAAAGGAAAATCTTCTTTTAAAGCCTGTGCAGCAATAATAGAAAAAAAGATTAATTGACCCCCTCACCCATTCAGTCTGTTTGTTTTTACACAGCATGGAGGAGACGGGGACTCCCTGATGGCTGCACCTGCAAACTAGGAGTTCAACTGTCATCTGTGCAGCATACAAGATTCACCCCAAACCGATACTTTACCATTTGTTTGACATAATTGAGAGCTATATACCTAAAAAACAGCAACATCTTGAATATCAAATGAAAAATCATGACACTTATAGTCTGGTACAAAAACAACTGCACTTCCCCATTCATTTTATCCATGTGTCCACCAATAAATATTTTAGCGACCAAAGAAAAGGAGAACTTGCCACCTGCTCCACTGGGGAGTTATTTAAAAATCCTCTCCCCTGTATAAGACCTTCTTCAAGCCAGAAAGCAACAGACAATATAAAAAGAAATAAATGATCTCTGTATATGTGTTGTCAAAATGTGTCACTTTAGGGATGTCTTTATTTCCCTTCTGCCTGGTAGCCACAGCGCTTGCTTAATCTCTTTTCCATCATCTAACCATTCTCTGGATGATGGACCATCAAGCTTGGTTGTCAGATAATGGATGGGTCGGTTATCCGTTTACAGCCATTCTATACTTCCCATTGGTCAGAAAGCTTTCTGGTGATTTATCACTCTTTAAAGTTAGGTGACACACAGAAATAGGCAGGGAAACTGGCATTCTATACTTTTTTGCTTTGGGAATGATTATTTTAATTTTAGGAAATAAAAGAAGTGGGAGAAAAATGATTAAAAAAAGCACCCGCAATATTCAGCCCACAATCATCAAAGAAAATTAAGATATTCAAAGTCTAGTAATAATATTTGAATTTTTTTTACTGCAATTCTTTCTGCAAATAATTTAAAACCAGACTTTGAACATTACTGCCTCTTTTAATTAACAATTGTGAGCTGGTTATCTGTGAACCATTATTTTCCTAAGGTACTGGCACACGTTTTAAACGACGGAAGCGGCTCCTGAGGTTGTGGCAGGACTAAATGACTCTGCTATTTTTGAGATCTCAAGAAGAATTACAGAAGCACAACTTTAGGACCAAGCTCAGGGCTGAAGCTCCAAAACTGTAAAAGTCTGGAGATGTTTACACTTCTGTTTCACAGATTTTGCCCAGCCTTTGCAGAAAAATAAAAGAGAACACCATGATCAGGTGCCTCAACCAGCAACGTAATGAGCGTGACAAACAGGTAAGGCAGTCACACCTGTATCTGCAATGCTACAAGCCGGACAACAGCTGTGCTGAAGGGCAGAGGTGGTGAGAGATAAGGGCTGAGATGAAGAAGGGGTAATCCATCAGCAACACTGGAGGGTCCTACCACTCCCATCACCTGAAATACAAACAGAGCACATGACCAGCCTTGACTATTGCAATTTCATGCAACTGTAGTAAGGGAGTCTCAGTCAATAATAATAAAAATAATGATAATGATAATAAAAAATTTGAAGGTTGGGCATGTTACTTTCAATCTGTTCGTATTGCCTTCTTTTGAAGGCATGTAATGTCTGGAGTCAGATCAAACGATTACACTGGATTCAGCCAAGGTTTTGTAGAATGTTGCTTATAACTAACTATGTAAATAATGAGAGATGAACCCAAAATTGTTCTAAGCAGGAGACTGGACATACTTACTTGTGGACTCAAAGGAATGCAATCAACATTCTTTGATGGAGCAAATACTGACAACGATGATGATGGCAAGAGCTCTACTTGCACTAGGCATTCCAGCTACAGATTTATTGCTCAACTAGCTAACCAGCAGATTCTATTCAATGAAATGCTCTACCATGGTTTCCACATTGTACAAAACCTTGTCAGGACCAGACTCTAGATATTACATAACTGATAAAAAATTTTTTGTTTTCATGTAAATCCTAGACTGGCCAACCCATAATGTGATTTTTCACTAAGAAAGAAAAAAAAAATCCTCTTTGCATTTTAATCTCCCCCACCCCAGACTACTTCAACTTCTAGCCAATTGTGCAGTCTCCCGCCACCCCACTCTCCAACTGGCAGCCCTCAACTCTCAGCGCAACTTGAAGAGGTCAATTGTCAAAGTAGTGCGTGGGAAGCAGCACACCAAAATCCCATCTGTAGAGGGACGGGCCCCTTGATCTCCCCACACACTACCTTGAAATGTACCTCACTATTTTCAGTGTCACCTGAGCCGTCTGTTTTCATGGGTAGGTGTGTAGGTAGATAGGTTGACCTGTAAATCTTCAATTCAGAGAAATCAATAGCAGAGTTAAATTTTGTAAAGTTTCATAAGATTGCCACTTGGCTACTCACCAGATTGACACAGACATTGATCAGTGACCTAAGGTGAGGCAGGAAGGATATGATTGGCTGCCTCTGAAGTGTCAAACAAACCCCTTCAATCAAATTGCTGGCAGGCTCCCACTCAACCTGTCGCCTGGAATACAATATAGGAGCCATTAGCAGCGTGGCTCCCTTCTGGAGACTGTCTGAAACGAGTGAATGAGACAGTGATTCTGACACCATCTAAGACAGGATGGGTGTCTGAGACAACAAAATGCTTCAGAGGGGAGGAAGTTTACCCACGTTGTTCCAAAAGTACAGAGCACATTAGGAAGGGAAGAGGATACTGAAAACGTAGCAGAGGCACTCCTGCCCCACTCGACTAATGAGACAAAATCTATTGAAGAAAAAACAGAGATGATGAATGGGTGGCATTTCAAGTTTCCTGGTTTTAACTATGAGAGAGGGTATGAGACTACTATTTTAGGAAACCCATCATAGGAGTCATTACTCCCAGTAGAACTAATTTGACTATAGGTTGTGTTTCTGAAATGTTTTTTTATCAGACTACAGTTGATCTCATCAGCTTTTATACCAGACTGCAACTAATTAGATTTATATGGCTTAACTCTTGCCAAAAAGATGGCATTGGAGGAAAACAGTCTATTTAAAAAGTGTTCTTTCTTTGCCTCCTAAAAAATGATATTTTGGGGCTACATTCTATGGTAGTATAAATGGTGGTATACATAACCCAATTAGATGAATATGAGATTTTCTGTAATAGAAAACAATCTGGTCTGTAATTGCCTCAGTACTGAAGAGTCGTTTCTGTGGCCCCCTAAATAAACAAGTTGGGCTTTACTGAGATCAATGTTATTTCCTGGAAATAATTTCTAAGCTTATATTGCCTACCAAATTGAAATCTCTACAATGACAAAATGGAAACGTTCATACATGAGGATATGTTGACATTCCTGATGCTCAAGTAACCTACAGGTTAGCTTCAGTCAACATTTCTCTTGTTGAACTGAGATCACCTGAAGAAATTAAATCCAAGGCAACCCCAGATTCACAGTATGCACACCAAGAAAATTGCCTACAATTAATCAAGTCTATAAATTTATCCAGACGTCTACTTTTAGGAAACTGCTGTTCTTTATAATGGGTTTAGTTATATGATAAATGAGTTAGCCTATGGAGATGTTAACATCTTCAGAAGAAACGTTATTTTAACACACCCTTGTGAGAATTATAAGACTGGCCATTTGCCAATAGGCACAGATGTTCCACTGGGACCACTAAAGAAAATAGGAGTGCTTTAAGGATACTCATTTCTATGCTACTAAAATAAATAACCTTGAAATAACATATAGGCATCCATCATCACGGTAGAAAAGAATATAGGATCAAACTGTCCATTATTAGAATAAAATCTTTCAATTTCTTTTTAATAAATTCAACAGCTTCTGATGGCTGCATAAATGAAAAGAGCACAGGATAAAACCTGGAAAAGTTCTGACAAATTGAACAGTAAATGCTACAGATTCTTGGGCAAGAGTTGCATTGATTTGGGGTTTAGTTTAACAGGACAGAAAATGGTCTCACTAACCCAAAGTGGAAATTTCCAAACTAGCGGGTTTATTAGCATTTATCAATTGATGTATCTTCTCACTGTGGCTATAGGTTTCCAAACTGGGCTCAGAACTCCAGGTAGCCTGGTTCGGAGGCATCTGCTCACAGAAAGGCTACCAACTGATATTTCAGGCCACTGAGTGGAGGGCAAGTGGCAATAACATTGATTTAGTACCACCTGAATTAGGTGAAAAGGTGAAAATTAGGTATTTGTTATCAACCCTGAGAGCTCTTTAGCTGCTGCTTCGCTGATTATTGTAAAGCTTGGCATTTCTATAAACTGGTACCTAAAATACTATGTTAAGTACACATTTTTGAACATCAAGCTAATTTTTCTTCTCTCCTTAGTTGTTTAATTCATAAGGCATAGCTTGCCTTACTTTGAAAGGAATTGAAGGATACACATTGAATTTCTTATGTGTGTCAGATAAGGAACGTGATAGCTAAGAAATGAATAGATTTTTCAAGATAAATACAGTTTTTGGAAGAATATGTTATTTCCTCAAAATATAGACCCTGCTACTTATGCTTTCGTATACCTGACTAGCTCTGCACATATAACCGACCGAACACTTCTGAGCTGTTCATTCAACTGCGGATTGACCCACCACCTTCAAAAATGACAAACTTGCAGCTTGAGGCTTGTCATACCAAAAGCTGACTAGGAGGCCTCCTCACCTCAAAGTAGGCATCTTATGAATTTTGTTGAACATCCTATCCAATCTCTTTAAAATGAGGATAAGGGCCGGCCTCACTGCCTCGGCTGTCCAGTCGGTGATAGGGAGCATCTCCATGATGTAGCGTCGAAGCCCACGGCTCTCCATTGTCTGGGTGTCGTATGGTGCCAACTTCAGAAGGGAGTGTGCAATTTCTGCCAACCTAAAATGTTTTGTTTTGTTTTTAAAGAATAAGCTTAGAAAGCCACCATGAGAATTTTCCCACACAGCATCATGCTAATCACCCTCCTTCCAGCACACTGACTCCCTAAACTGTGAACATTCTGGCACATTATCTCATAACTTGTAAATAAACGTTTTAAAAACCAAATCTGGACAAAATAAGGCCCATACATTTCAGTTGGTTGATACATCTCTTAAGTCTTTTCAGTTTGTAGGTTCCCCCTCTTCTGCTCTTGTTTTGACATCTAGTAATTTATTTGTTGGAGAAGTTAGCTGTTGGTCCTGTAGCATTTCCTGCACTCTGGATTTTGCTGATTGAATCTCCATGGTGTCATTTAATTTATCTTATTTCTCCTGTATGTAATTCAATTGGTAGTTAGATCCAGGGGCTAGATCAGATTAGGTTTTGATTTTCTGGTATGTGTCCTTCATAGGCGATGTGTACTTTCCTCAGGACGTATGTGATTCCCAGCTGTCACTCTTCCTGATGTCAGTGGCTACTAGTGATCACTGCACAGATTCCTCAACTCATTAGAAGTAGTACAATGGTAATATTGTATCGTTTTTTTCCATGTATTAACTATAGCATTTTAATAAGAAGTCCTTTTGATTACTCCAAGAGAGACAGGACAAATGCTTAAAAAGAACTACAGTTTAAGAGCACCCCAGGTGATTCTGACAGGCACTCTGATATAGGAATCAGAGCTAGGCCCTTGCCCCTCTACCACATGGATTGCTCTACAATTGCTCCGTGTGACTAGTGCCATGGATGGAGGATTCACCACTGCATGAGGCAGCTCATTCCATCTTTGGACATCCACACTGTGAAAAGCTCTCCTCATATTAGGTCCCCAAATTCCCTCAATTTTTTCCTATGAGGCTTCATCTGGAAGCATGAATTCAATCCATCTTCTCCATGGCAACCCTTCACTATCAACAGTCACTGTCTCTTCATCCCCACTCATACTCTCTCCAGACTGAACATACACATTGTCCTTCTAGAAATTGTGTGTGAGTGTGTGTGTTTTAAAGAAATCGTTTTAAACAGTCTTCACACTCTTTTGTTTATCTCTTTCTCACAAATGTGCCATGCAGAAAATAATGCTTTACTTTTCAGGTCGTTTGATTGACAGATAAAAGTATATCTATATACACATATTTCTTTTTTAAATGGGTTTTTTCTTTTTCTCCCAGTTTTATTGAGATATAATTGACATACAGCACTGTATAAGTCCAAGGTGTACAGCGCAATGATTTGACTCATGTACATCATGAAGTGACCACCACAACAAATCTAGTATATACACATATTTCTTTTCCCTTGTTATCTTGTAGGTAACCTTAAGAAATGCTAGAGAAATAACTGATCTATTTCAAGCTTGAAAACAATACTTAGAGTTGGATTTGTGTCATTTGATGGATTATTAACTGAATTTCTCTCATCTCTGGTCATGTTACAAAATGAATATGCTTCCAGCATAAAACAAAAATTTCCTTTAATACAGTCTTTGCTGTACTATCACATGAATAATCTTGAGAACACAAGGGAGAGACGGAGGGGGAGAAAGGAAAGAGGGAGAGTTGGAGAGAGGTGGGCGAGGGGGGAGAGAGAGAAAAATTCGTTTGCAGAGCTTACTGTCCTGCTATTCTGCTGCTGTGGCAGCTTTGGTCTGGGAAAATGAGGTAATAAATTCCTTTAGGGTAGAAACTCTATCTAATCAAGAATGTTTTACTTGAGAGCCTTGCAGCCAATCATAACTTCTGCAAATGCAGGGGTACAGATTGCCTCAACACTCCTTCTTGGCTCCTTGATTCAAATCGAGTACTTCTTGCAATTATCTCCTCTATCTTTTATATCGTCCTATTTCTTTTTAAAAAAAAAAAATCATGGATACTATCCTTGATGGATACTATCTATTCTTAGGACTTTAAATACTACCTATAGGTCCCCAATTCTAAAATGTATATATTTAGCTCTGACTTTGACATACAGCCAAATGTGTACTTAATTTACAAAAGAAAACCTTAACTATACCCTGTGCTTTGGTGTAGGGTCAAAACATGTGGAACTCAGCAAACTCTGTTTGGCCAGAGAACGTGATGGGTCCATTTTTATTGAGAGCTGGTGTGAAATAGCATGAACAGAGGGGAAGTCGTCTAAATAGTCCCTGGCATTAAAAAATTCTGCCTACCTTCCCATTGATCCAGGCCATGAAATAACTGTGCTCATACAGGTTACTCTTGCTGAATTGCATCGTGACGTTCTGCAGCTTTTGGTACCTCCAGGCATCCAGTCCCGTGAGACTGGCCCTTTACCTGTGATGGGATGTTGGTGAGGCTGCTGCCCATCACTCTGCTCTTTCCTTTCAACATGCCTCAACCAGGAGATACTTCTTGTTCTTCATATTTTAAAAAGGGGATTTTGCTTTACCAAAAAAAACTAGTTGTGTGTTTTATCTTATTGACACTATGATTTTTATGATCAGCCATTTCTCCCTGTTGTTTTGATAACTCAGAAGCCCAAAGTCAAATTTGCAGTTCATCAATAGTATCTAATGTGATAAAATCACGTAGATTTCCCATGCTAATCTTATCATAAACTATTTCCCTGCTAATTTTTCACATTGTTTCGACCCTCTAATTTGTAAATTGTATCCCTTTGCATCATATAATTTTCTGAGTTGCCTCAAGTACTTGGTAAAATAATAAACACATAAATACATGTGATATATAGTGCTTGCAACACCGCATTCTGTATTCTTACGTGTGCCTCACGTATTGAACTGTGATCATGTTGAGGACTAGGGCTTTATTTTACATCCCCAGTGTCTAGGACAGCATGTGGATCTTTCTCATTAGCGTTAGCATCTATTGAGCCCTAGATCTGTGCCAGGCACAGAGCTAATCATTTGAACTCCTAGAGCTCATTTAACCTTTAATAGGGTTTGACCTCTAGAGGGAGCTCCAGGCCTCTCTAACTCATGCTCTCCCCTCTCTCCAAATGCCTTGAGTGTAGATACAGATATACATAAGACAGTTACTAACCCATTATCATGATTGCTCCCCTCCCCTCCCCCCCTTTTCACTCGCTCTCCTATCTTTCAGGAATCTTTTCCCCTTTCTCCCACAAAATGTCTGTCGATAGTAGTGATTCTCTGACTCTGGGAATGTGATGTACAATTACTCAGGTCAGCTGGCCATTATCAGTAGGAAAGGAGGGGAGATGGCCTGAATGGAGCACGGAGTTACTATGGCAACAGAAGCCTAACACTTCAAACTTTCCTCGCCTTTCCCAGTGCAGGAGCTGAAATTCTTAGTGCAAAATAAGTTCTTCCCCATCACAGCACAGCAGGGAGTGTAAACACATGTGATGCTCTAGACTTCTGGGTGTGTGCCAGCAACTCAGAGAATGTGAAATCAGTCTGGAGGATAAAGAGCCTGTGTTCTCCAGACATTTCTGGCTTCTCATTTTCCCTCACTTAGTACTTTCTAAATTTTTCAAGGAATCATTTTAAGAAAAAAAAGAGACGATAATCAGGAAATTGGTGTGTTTTGCCAAATTGCAATGTTATTTCTGAAAGGCTAGAACTTAAGCCTACCTTTAGTTTTACAGATATACTAAACTTTCCAAGTGAATATTTTGTTACCAATGGAATTTTCCTTTCAAGGAATTTTTATGATGCTTTAAAAACTGTTACAAATCTAAATAGAAGATCATCTGTAACCATGTTCCTTTTAAGAATCTGAAAATACAGACACAGCCTTTATAGTTTGAAGCAACAAGTGAAATGACATCTCCTTAGGAAGAAGGAAACATGAATGCACAGAGATATAATTCTGGGGGCTCTCCCTGACATGCCAGGAGTACAAATTTTTAAAGAATGACTGGCCTCATCTAGTGCAGAATTTTTACCAGGACACTTTTTCGAAACATTGGAAGGCTATCATGCACAATATGTGTAAAAGGGATCTCAGACTCAACCCAAGTGTGGCTCCGAATTAAAACTGCTCCTTCCCTGCAGGCCCCTCACTGAGTCCTCAGATAGTGTAGCGGCAGAGCAAGTCCTCAAGCAGAAAGTAACTGTGCATTTTTTTGTGTAAAATAAGAGAGAGGGGACATTGGATTCTTGAGAAAAATTAGAATTTGGGCAGTAAAGAGCATGTGGAAGAAAGCCTCTGAATTCAGGTGATGCAATCTCCCTTTCACGCTCTTTTATTAAGGAGCAAATATATCAACTGGGCTTTTCTGTCTTTAAGAACATTTCCCCCTGTCCACGCTAAGATCCTTTTCCACGGACTTAACATCTATTTTCCCAGAGGGCCCTGTTTGATGTGCGTCCAAGCTACAGGAGACCAATCAATTTCAGCCAGTTTCAAGCTTTTATCATGCCCCACATTTATCCCCCCGCATACACCCACCCCCTAACCCCCTCCAGACATCCGGCCCAAGCCGTGTGCACACTCAGGGGCAGAGAAAATGAGGACAGTACCTCATGTGGGACTTCACGTCCAACAACTCCAGGGCAGTGACCCGCGGTTCCCCGGCCAGGTTTTGCAAGATCTTCAGCCTGGGCCCGCAGTGCTTGTAGAACTCGGTGCAGATGTTCAGCAGTGACTCCCGGGGTCTTCTGAACTCCTCCCGAGCAAGCCGTTCATCTAGTTCCTCTCTGGGAAGGCCCTGCCCTTCCTCCAGTAAGTGCAGGTTTTCTCTGGGGAATTATAAAAGTTTAACTGGGGGTCTGGGAAGGTGTATGGGGGGCAAATATGAGAGGAAGGTATCACACTGAAGAAAATTATGATGCCTTATATTACATGCAAGTTAATGAAGCAGCAGGGCGGGGCCTAGGAGAACCTTATCGGAAAGATCAAGAAAGTTCATCATCCTGCAAGAGACTGTCATCCCAAACTGTAGTGGCTTTCCATTAGCCACTTCCTGAGGATTTATGCAGAAGTAGGATGCCATGCCTGAATGAAAAGAAAGCTGACGGAACCATAACCCAGCTCACAAGGCAAATTATCACAAGATGACAGAATTAGTACAAAATTAGGTTGTCTTTCTGTACCTGATAAAGTGCAGTTTGGCGCCTTGTTCCTGGTACCTGGGAGTCAGAAAAACAGTCTGCGTAACTATCAGAGTAAGAGCAGGGGCCCTGTGGTGGGGCCTCTTCACGACTTTTTCTTATGAGAAGCCTTTGAAGTTACACATTTTGGTAAGCTCCCTAATACACACATACTAATCCTAAAATCTAAAATCTTGATCTTTCATTTGCCGACCACATATGCTGCAACTATAGCTGCCATGAAAGCTGTTCCATTGCCAGATAATTTGTAGAAAGACAGATACTCTAAAAACACACACAAACTCATGGAATGTGGTCAAATGAAGGAAATTTTGGAAAACTTTCAAGGTGAGGTGAATCTAAGTTGCAGTTTTAACATCATGTGCTATATTTCAGGAAGAAATATGGCTGACTTCCTTTCAGTTCTAGAGACTTCTTGCTTTATGAGTGATGGGTAAAAGGACTTTAGAAACCCTCTTTCTCTGGGCACCTTTCATCTAGTGTTGAACATAGCTCAGTAAGCTTAGAGAAACCCCTAAATATCCCTTAAACTCATTACTCAAAACCCATATAATCATTTTCCCCTAATGTGAGAAATTGAGGTAACACTATCACATCAGATAATTTATATCTGATGTGATAGTTTGGAACTTATTTCATTTTTAACATAAATATATGATAAGCAGGGAATTTACATAAATAATGATATACACTTAAAAATGTGCTTCAGAGAAAATAGAAAATTATTCAGTTTTTCCTTATAATCTCTGCTAATTACTCCATACTGGGAAAAGAGAACTTTCTCCCTAGCTGATTTTGGGTTTGCTGTGTCTTAAAATCTTCCTTGGAGGAGGAAGCTAATTAAACTTTTATTTTTGTCTCAGAGTACTTAGAGGTTAACCCAGGGAGAATGAAGTAAAGTATTAACTAGTGCAGCCAGTGTCTGAGTCGCACCAAAAGAGGGAAGGTGATTAAGTCAACAACCGTGAAAGCATCAGTTAAGGGGCTAAATCAAAGCTTGGATGAAATGTCTGTAGAAAATCTGTCCAGATGAAAGAAAGGTGACTCTGCACAACTGCCCTGGAATGAGAAGCCACCTCCTGATTATTATTGTTTCCTTTGCCTTTTTCTTGGAGGCAAGTGAAACAACACTGGAATAGTTCAAAGACCACCCAGGAGGCAGAGAACATCTTGCATGCTCACACAAACAAATGGACATAAATGCCACTTTCTGAAGGTGGCTTACTTCTCTTCATTTACAAAGGTGACAACTGCAAAAAAAGCCTAGGTGTTTTCGTGTAACTCTCAACTCTCACCTTCTTCTCTTTTCCTTGGAGATTTTCACGCTCAATATCGACTATTTTCAGGATTCCTTTCACTCGCAACAGCTGAGATTTAGGTTGTACGACATTGAGAGACCACAGAATAAAGCCAGTGAATTACCTGGTAGTCATCCCAGACGACATGGTGTGGTTGGCTGTGGTGGCCCCTTTATGACCCTGGTCACACCTGCTCATCTGGGGGGCCGTCATGGGCCTGCAACAACAGTAACAAAACCACAGAAGTGGAGACACTTATGAAACCCTCAAGTTACTGCAGCTCACACAAGCTTGAAGCTAGAAGCTCATAAAGACTTCGGCCTTTTCTGTCACACACCTCTGCTGAGTCTGTCCTGGAAGGCACTTTAAAGGGAACACTGATTCCCAAGGGTCTATAAGCTCACCACGATTTAAGGTCTTTCGTTTCTTGGCCCTGAGTAATAAACAAATACTCTTCAAGCCAGACATTCATGAAATCAGACTTCTAAGTCTGTGCTGATTAAGTGAGAGTTAAGAATTCATTTTTTCAATTCCACAGGTACCAGGAAGTTAGCCATTCTAGACAGTAAAAAAAAGATAAGGGTGTACATATCATTTAGGCCACCTGCTCCATAATCAACCACTCTGTTTTTCTGAGAAACTATCAAACAAGGAAAGAATCTTTCTAGTCAAAGTTAGACCTAAGTCTGTGTCTTTATTCCTGTCGTAGAGAATGGAGTTGAGGACACGGGGACGGGGGAGGGTAAGTTGGGACGAAGTTAAAGAGTGGCATGGACTTATATATACTAACAAATGTAAAATAGATAGCTAGTGGGAAGCAGCCGCATAGCACAGGGAGATCAGCTCGGTGCTTTGTGACCACCTAGAGGGGTGGGATAGGGAGGGTGGGAGGGAGGGAGACGCAAGAGGGAGGAGATATGGGGATATATGTATATGTACAGCTGATTCACTTTGTTATACAGCAGAAACTAACACACCATTGTAAAGCAATTTTACTCCAATAAAGATGTTAAAAAAAAAATTATACCTAAGACTACCCAGGGAAGTGAGTAAATTAGTATCTATTGTTAAGTCAGTAATTTATTATGGATGCTAAGAAACAGGTTCAAATGAGCTCATATATAGGTAAACTGCGTCTGTGTCATCTGTGACGTGGAAAGGAAGATAAGCCCTTTCAAAGCTATTGCTTACACGAACTCTTTAAAGCTTGCTTTTGTCATGCTCATTTTCTGTATGCTGGTTGTGGCTGGAGAGTAACCCTTTAAAAATCGCCCCAGACCGTCTCTTCGGTGCCTTTGCTGTAGGGGGCAGCATTTAAAGCTAGCCCCAAGACCTTCCCCCCACTGCCCCACTGGTGTTACTCCCATTATCACGCTACATCATATGGCAAAAGGGAAATGATCTGGGGAGGCCTATTCTCATCACCGGCCCTTAAAAAGCAGAAAGTTTCTCTTGGGAGGGGCAGACAAATTTGAAGTCTGAGAAGGACTCAAGGCATCCCTGCTGGCTGGACGACTGCGGGGCCGTGTAAGAGGGAATACAGATGTCTTCCAACAGCAGAGAGTGGCCCCTGGCTGACGGTCAGGAAGGAAAGGGGACCTCAGACCTAAAACGGCCTGGTGCTGGATTCTGCCAAAACCCTGAATGAGCTGAGAAGTGGATTTTTCCCCAGATCGTTCCAGTAAGAGCTCAGACCAACTGACATCTTGATTTTGGCCTTGCAAGACCCTGAGCCGACAGATCAGCTGAGCCTGCCCAGATTTCCAGCCTACAGAACCATGCGATGATAATAAATGCATTCAGTTTTAAGCCTCTCAGTTTGTGGTAATGTGTTATGCAACAATGGAAAACTAATAGTGATACACTTGTAATATACTTGTTTCAGTGTTACTACCTATAGAACGGTTAATTTTTTTTCATGAGCAACTACATTAGGACTGTGGAAGTGAAGTGGTATTCTTCTCGTTTTCTTTTCGTAAAAACAATGGAGCCAATTTTGTTGTGAATAATTACAGCCAGCCAATGAGGCTAGTCTTCCACTCCATCTTTTGAATATTAAATACACTGGAATATTTAAGGCCACAGAATTTCAAATGTCAGAGCTCCATCCATAACTCTTTGTGGAATTTTTGGTAAGTCAGTTTTGGAGAAGTTAATTGACTTATCCTTATAAAAGGGAATAGAAAGCATCAACATTGTGTACTGTAAAGAGAGAGAATCAAGTGGCCCTTGAAGGAAATTGACCGCTCTTCTCTCCTCTAGTCACAGGAAGGCACTAGTGACATAACCAGGTGGGTGCAGAAGGGAGGGTGTAAGTCACGTATTTCTCCTTGTAATGTTCTTCCCCCTCAGACTTTCAGGAAACCATCATCAAAGCACTGGGGGCTGTTTCTCACCAGCAGTTTGTCACTGCTCCCTATTCCACTGCTTCCCATCCCTTCAGATTAGATGCACGTGGGCACTTCAGCAGAGAGTCTACCCAAGGCTTTGGGCTATGTTCTGCTTGCCTCGGTTGGCAATGTAGTGCAAGATTAGGAACTAAACATAGGTTGAACTTAATGAATAACAATCTCACTCCCCCTCTCACTTGCTGGTGCACGCTGGAAAAGTCCTCCATGGACTGAGGGGTTGCAGCGAGTCCCCTCACCAACTGAGCAAGATGGGGCTGGAGAAGTTGGTGCCTGTGATGGGAGTAAACCATAGAATTTTAGGCTAACAATATGGCCAAATGGGATGGAGAAGCAAAGACATCGATGCAGAAAGAAGGCTTCCCCACCTCCACCCGTGGGGAGGAACGTCTCCTTCCAGCTGATTTTAGATGACGATGGAAAAGGAAAGCATATCACTATATAGTGTCCTGCATCTACCACCCCCACTCGCTCTATCCTTGGTACACAGACATCCTCCCAGCCCCGCTAATGCCCCCACCCGCCAACGCCTGCCCAGGCCTCATCTATCCAGTCCTTCCCTGACACAGGGCAGCTCAATTCCTCTGCTTCTGTACCCAAGAATCTGGTGACAGGGCTAACTTCTTGGAACTTTGTTTAGGGCTGAACCCTGGTGTCAACTGACCTTTCCATTCCTAAATCCTTCAGTCCCCTCTCTTAGCACTCTTGAGTCCTGTCCGACAGAGAATCTATCAATTCTAGCATTAGAATAAAATTTTGTAGTTTATGTTTGTTATGTAGCTTCTGAAATTAAAGTAAAAATAAACCCAGCTCTTTACAAACAGGAAAATAATAAAAGAATGCTTAGTTGAAATTGCAGACATTTCATGTCTCATAAAAAAGAGCTAATAAAAACGTGGATCACATTTTCATATTCACTAAATTAGCCCTTTTACAAAAGATTTGTTTACTGCTGGGTTAAAACTGCCACAGAAGCTCGGCAAGCTACATGTAAATGTGTGTTTAGCAATCATGGTAGAATAATAATACTAACAATTATTATTATTATTGTCATCATCATCATTATTATTTAGAGTACTGAGCACTATTTATCTAAACAACTTAGGGAATGCTTGCAGTTTCAGCTGAGTTTGGGTAAGTTATCTGTAAATAAAAACTGGGTTTGAGATTTTCATCTTTTTGGTGGATACATATAGCTTATGGCTGTGGCTATTTCTGCCGATGGGATTACCTGGTGAGGACCTCTACGCTGTATAAAAGGGCCTGCAGGGATGTCGCAAGAGCAGCCATGGAGGCGATCTCCTCTCGGGCAGCGGGTCCTGTCTCCACTTGTGACGTTTGCCTCTTTAGCTTTTGTAGGTAACATGGCACCAAAGCTTCCAAGACCATCAGCATCTGAAGACTTTAATCAACAGATAGAAAACCAAATCACGTTTTTACCTCCTACTTGATATTTTGGAGCATGGAGAAATGAAAAGCCTCTAGAGAGTTGGAAAATTCTGAATCCCCTTCCCACACCACCCAAGTCAAGAGTAATTAAAGCTGCTGGAAATATCTACCAACACTAGTTAATTAGTTAATTAAGCACCGGATAAAAGGTGATAAAATTCTGCATTTAGGAAGAATATTACCTACTTGGGAGAGTTAGCATATATACAATTGGTTGAAAGAACAACAGAATGGTAACAGGTAGAGCTATTCAGTCAATCAGAGAAACAAGCTTCACAAAAATCAACAAAGCTTCCATTCAGTAATTTGCAACAAATCTGAGACAAAATAAAACCCTTCTTTAGGAGGCTGGCTTCTTAAAGCTTAAGCAATTTTACAGCAAGAGTCTGGTCTGGAAACAGTCACTGTGATACAGGTATGAAAATGGTTGCTTACTAGTGTGAATAATTTAAAAATTCAGCTATATTTTGCTATCAAGAGACATTAAATATAAGTATATAGAAATGTTGAAGGTGAAAGTAAGAGCAAACACCAAAAGAATGCTGATGTAACTATTATGTCAGACAAAACAGACTTCAAGGTAAGTTAAAGACGGAAATTTCATAATTGTAAAAAGACATATTACCAGACATCAGACTTTTTATAAAACTATCGTAATTAAGACAGTATAATATTGGTGCAAGGATAGACCAATAGATATGTGAAACAGAATAAGGAGTCCGAAACAAATCCGCACTTGATTTATAACAAAGATGACACTGCAATGCAATGGGGAAAGGCTAGTCTTTTCTATAAATGGTGCTTGGGTCTATTGCCTATTAGATATCTCTAGGGGAAAAATAAACTTTGACCCTTACTTTACACCATACCAAAATTAATTCCAGATGGCTTGTTAATCTAAATGTTAAGATAAAAACAAAAAAGCACCTAGCATATAAGGGGATATATTCATAACCTTGGGTTAGCCAAGATTTCATAAGAGGACACAGAAAGCACTAAAAAATAGGAAAAAGGTGATACATTGGACTGTATTAAAATGAAGAGCTCTGTTCATCAAAAGACAACATTAGGGGAGTAAAATTATAAGCCACAGAGTAGGAGATGTTATTTGAAATACAAGTAGCCAGTGGTGTGCTGGAATGGCTAAATAACCAGTCAAGAAGGTCTACTGGACAACCCTCAGGATGGGAGAAAATATTTGCAACTGAAGCAACTGACAAAGGATTAATCTCCAAAATATACAAACAGCTCATGCAGCTCAAGATCAAAAAAACAAAAAACCCAATCAAAAAATGGGTGGAAGACCTAAACAGACATTTCTCCAAAGAAGACATACAGATGGCCAACAAACACATGAAAAGATGCTCAACATCACTAATTATTAGAGAAATGCAAATCAAAACTACAATGCAGTATCACCTCACGCCTGTCAGAATGACCATCATCAAAATATACACAAACAACAAATGCTGGAGAGGGTGTGGAGAAAAGGGAGCCCTCTTGCACTGCTGGTGGGAATGTAAACTGATGCAGCCACTATGGAGAACAGTATGGAGGTTCCTTAAAAAACTAAAAATAAAACTACCATATGACCCAGCAATCCCACTACTGGGCATATACCCAGAGAAAACCATAATTCAAAAAGATACATGCACCCCAAGGTTCACTGAAGAACTATTTACAATAGTCAGGACATGGAAGCAACCTAATTGTCCATCAACAGAGGAATGGATAAAGATGATGTGGTACATATATAAATTGGAATATTATTCAGCCATAAAAAGGAATGAAACTGGATCATTTGCACAGATGTGGATGGACTTAGAGACTGTAAGACTTCACTTCATACAGAGTAAAGTAAGAGAGAGAGAGAAAAACAAATGTTGTATATTAACACATATGTGGAATCTAGAAAAATGGTATAGATGTTCTTATTTGCAAAGCAGAAATAGAGACACAGACATAGAGAACAAACGAATGGATACCAAGGGGGAAGGGGGGGATGGGATGAACTTGGAGATTGGGATGGGATTAACATATATACACTACTGATATTATGTGTAAAATAGATAACTAATGAGGACCAACTATAGCACAGGGAACTCTACTCAATGCTCTGTGGTAACCTAAATGGGAAGGCAATCCAAAAAAGAGGAGGTATATGTGTAGCTGATTCACTTTGCTTTACAGCAGAAACTAACACAACATCGTAAAGCAACTATACTCCATTAAAAATTAAATTTAAAGAAAAAGGCCTACCGTAAGCATCTCTTTCCAACACCACATTCAATGATGTCATTCTGGTATTTTGTATTCAGCAATTGCTACATATTAGCAAATTGGCAATGCTACACATTAGAAACTCTTTCTCCCAGAGAGTTGGTTGTTAAATGTTTACCAGCAACACCACTCTATATAAGTTAAAATGTATTTATATCAGACTCTTTAAAAAAAATTCCATATATC
Source organism: Monodon monoceros (assembly GCF_005190385.1). Taxonomy (NCBI): domain Eukaryota; kingdom Metazoa; phylum Chordata; class Mammalia; order Artiodactyla; family Monodontidae; genus Monodon; species Monodon monoceros. The sequence continues at coordinate 26,909,639 of NW_021703772.1, forward strand.
AAATAAAAATTACTGATAATCTCATTTAAAAATGGGTAGAATACTTCAATAGGCCCCTTGCAAAAGTAGATATCCAAATTCCAGTAAACAATCTGAAAGGCTTCCAAACCTTTTAATTTGCTGGAGGGAAATGGAAATCAAAACCACAATGAGATATCACTATAAGCCAACAAAAACAGTTAAAATAAAAAAGACTGACGATACAAAGTGTTGATGAGGCTGTAGAGTACTGGAACACCTATACACTGCTGGTGGGAGTGAAAAGTGATACAAGCCCTCTGGAAAACTTTTTGGTAGTATCTACTAAAGCGAAGCATATACATACTCCATGATCTAGCAGAGCATTTTTACCCACAGAGACGCATATATATGTGCACACAAAGGCATATATAAAAATGTTCACTGCAGCATTACTGGTAATAGCTTCAAACTGAACACAACACTAATGTCTGTCAACAAAAGAAGAAATACACAAATTGCAGCATAGCCGTACAATAGAATATTATAGACAAATGAAGAACTACTGTTATACACGATTGCATGGATGAATCTCATGAAATAATACTGAAGAACAGAAGTCAGACATTAAAAAATACCTACCATATTATTTCATTGTAGTTGAGTTCAGAAACAGACAAAGCTGATTTGTGATGCTGGAAATCAGGATAGTGGTTCTTTTATCTGATTTTTCAATTTGAGTGGTAGTTACACTGATGTGTTAACTTTGTATACATTCATTAAACTATAAAATTACAATTTGTAAAAACTTTCTTGTATGAATATTTAAATAAAATACATTATTTAAAAAAAATTTAAGCACAACAGGGACTTGGTATTACAAATGTTGAAGTCTTTTAAGAATTGAATTTATTCCCATGAAACATATCCTAGGGAACAACTACTTAAGAGATCCTGGCTCCACCCAGGAATTAAGAACAGTTCTGGCTTAAACAGAGCAGAATAAGGTATTAGGGAGGTTTTTTTAAAAAAATTTAATTTAGCTTAACAGTATTGGACTCTGGCTTTTAACTCACAATGACAAGAGAATTTGATTGTGAACTCTAATTCCTTTTGATTTCAATGTGTTTGGATTTTAACTTGAAAGTGTCTTTTATATCTCATTGGGAATTTGATAATGTGAGGATTTTTTAGTCAAATTTAGGGCTTCTCTATGCTGTTAGCATTTTAATATTAGAGAATCTTTATACATTTTGTCATTGCAGTGTCTTCATGTTATCACTTAATCGCACTGCAGAATCTCTGATACACCCTAACAACATGGTACTGGATATGCTTGGAGTGGAAAATAGAAGAGGGGGTATTTTGACACTTAGGAATCGAGTGGACTTGGAGTTAATGCAAGGTTTTGATCCATGTTTGAACCTTTTATGGAGCTGTGATATTGTAGGAGGAGCCTAAGGAAAGCAGGAGGAGGACCGTCCTGATAGAGGGTAGATTTGCCCTCCTGAGGCAGGGTTGATCAGGGGCATAGAGTTTAATCCCCATTGCTTAAGACAGAATATGGTGGGAATGTTGGGGATGGGTGGCATATTTTACTCATTCCTCATGTTTCCTTCCAGCAGAGAGAGTTCAGTCAATATCAATCCCGGTTCCTCTTTGCCCTTTTACTCATTCGGTTCTGGAGAAGACAAAGACTTACCTGAGGGGCAAATTGATATAGACATACTGGGCAAAATCAGCTCAGCTCTTTTCCTTTTCCTGGAAAAGCCTGCCAACAGGGCTTCTATCCTCTGCTGTGAGTTCTCAGGGCAGTCCTGTTTCAAGCCTGATTCCCCTACTTAATCTTTCTCAGCACTAAAGGTGACATTTCAACCTCCCTTCTGCCTTCCTTCATTTATTTAGAACATGGGCAAGAAAGAAGTCACTCTTCACTGGATCTTTCCAGAAACCTCAACTCTTATGACTGACACCATTTCAGGAGTTTCTGAGAAAGGATAAAGAGGACCCTGAAGATGGCTGTGATATTCAGCTCAGGCAAGGAGAGCAGAGATTTCCACCAGAGGCTGTGGTAAGAATAAACTGTATGCATTTTCTTCAGGCGGCTCCTTATGTTTACAAACTTGGTAGGTAAGAGGCAGGATGAGGTAAGGTGACTTGGCTCAGCGCCTCGAGATGGCTGAGCAACAGATTTCATAAGGGAAAACTTCAAAATAAATTGCTCTGGGACCGGAGGCAGGAGAGATTATTTGCAGTGGGGGAACCGGGAAATGCACTGTGGAGATGGGGCGGAGGTCACCCTGCTTGTCAGCGGGATGTTCTGACCCTACCATCTGCTCTCTCTGTCCCAGCGGTGTGTGAGGAGATAGTACATAATGAACAAACTGATGGAAGAATATTAAATAATGGTATTACACTCTAAGATTAATCCCGAATAATAAAGCAGTCTGGGAATACCTGACCAGTTGTCTGCTGCTTTTTTCATTGATTACTTTAAAAATACAAATTCCCAGTCTTTTATCCAATTCATAATAACTATTTTGAAAGAATTTTTGATATAAAATAAAACTGACAATTGTTAAAACACCACTGAGAAGAATTTGTTATTTAATAAACATCCTGCTTCAGATGTTTATTCTACATTAAGAAACTACATCTTATGGGCACCGTTGAAATTTGACTTGGGGAAACTATGCAGTAATGATCAAAACCTGAAACACAAAAGCTCAAAATGACAGAAAATCTAATGAGCAAAGTTTGATACAGACCAAGATAAAATAAGTCCTCCCCTAAAACTTAATCAATGAATGTAAACTTTATTATAAATTTTACATAGAAAGAAAATAATTTCAATGAAAAGAACTTTGATAAAATAAAAATGAAAAGTTGAAAGTGGCTTATTTGCAACATAAAATGGCTGAGGAATTAAACTGGCATAAATAAATTAGAAAATAATCCCTTAATGAAAATTTATAGGTATAATTATGATTAAGATGTTTGTATTTATAAAGTCGTAGTCAAATATCCTTGGGGTCAAAATATCCACTGGGTTAAAATAGCAGAGTTGCAATAGTTGGGTCAATATTTTTCTACACTAATTGAAAACCAGAAGTAGATTTAAGGAGGAATATGAGAAATTGATAAGGAGATTTGATCAAACAGAGAGAATTAAGAATTTTAAGTAATGTGGAAATCTGTAAGCCCCAAGCAATCTTTAGATCCCAAGTAGATCACTATGCTTTACTTTCAGATCAGTTATACACTTCTATCTAGTGTTCCATAAATCACCCGATCTATAGATGTTTCAGGATAGGCTTGACTATTAGGTTAGAACTGGACTGGTATGAATAGACAAGCGCTAGTTCTCTGTTTGTTTCACCAGGAGAATCACTAGTCATCTTCCCTTTCACTTCAAACCTGAGTCAGAGTCACAACTCACCCTGAGCACATGAGATCAACAGCTGGTCCGAGGAGGTAGGACCAATGTGGGTGACTCTGGGTTAGATCAGAGCCAGCATCCTTGAGTTCACACTCAGATAAGATTTATATTTTATTCCTTGTGTGACAGGAGTTTGTAGTCTCAGTTCTTTGAATTTACATCAGAAAGGTGATAACCTACCTAGATCTGGCAGTCTTAACAGAGGAGCAATACCCTGGAATAATTTATTAGCCCATCCTTCTCTCAAAAGAAAGTTGAGGCAAAAACTGTGATATGTTTATGACTAATCCATATTTTTATTTTCAAACTATTTTCTCACCACAAAGGCCTATGCAAGAAGAATTACAAATGAGAGAAATAGGAACATGGAAACAGTTGGCTGTTATCTGATTCATTCATTTTATAAATTTATACTGTTATATCATGTATGGAATACAGCGCTATATTGGGCATTGGAAGATATATCACATATACTAAGAATATGGTAGAATAGAATCGAATGCTTTGTTTATGGGTTAGATATTACAAGAAAAAATCAAAGTAGATTGAGAAATTAAGAGGGGGAGATTTCCTAATGTTGAATTGAGGAAGAGGAGGGAAGGCCATAGGGTTGGTTAAGCCAGAATTATGGAACATCTTTAAGCATGTATATTACATAAAAAGGGGCTATCCATAATTCATTTGAATTATTGTCTCTGCCTTTAGAATACCTATTTTAATAGAGACATGAGGCTGATTTTCGTTTCACATATTTTATATATATATATATATATACTATATATATATATATATGTAAATAAAATCAGGTCAGAGCCAACATCCTAGAACTGGTAATAACACTCGCCATGGTGAGTCCTTTGGATTCCTTGCACTTGGCAAAATGACAGGCAAGATTCCTCTTCCTGCTCTTTGTGTGACACAAGTTCTTATTGCTCCTTGAAATGAGTTTTCTTAAATAGCTTAAATGTCTTTTCTGAAATTTTATTTGCTATTAATTTCTGTTACATGTGAGGATATTTCCTAAACAAGACTAAAACATCTTAGCCACTTCACAATTTCCAAATTAGGGGATTTCAAATTGATGAAGATTTACTGTATTTTTCATAACCTCTGCTATGACAAGTTCCCTAAATTTAGTTTTTGAAAGCATACTTGCCAGAACATTACAGGCTAATCTTAGCAAACATAACCTTTGTAGTCGCTCAATTTTATTTCCTTTGCCATACTTACTTATTACAAGGCATGGAATAAAAGGCTGCAGTTACCTTCTGAATGACTCAGGAGCATATGCCACCACAGTAACACAGAGCTTAATGGCTTCACTTATAGAGAAAGTCAGGTCTTCATTTCCATAGCAGAAATCTGAAGGGACAGAAGGGCAAGGCACACAATCAGAGTGGATTCCACCAGGGATAAAGAAGAATTTATTACTCCTAACACTTTCTTTCCAGTTATATTTTGTAGGCATTTCCTTGTTAGACTTTATTCCTAAACTGTGAACACTTAATATCCTCATCTAAAGGGACTAAAAATTCTGTTCTATTTTTGAATAATCAGATGACAAATAAAAGTGCTTTTTTTTGGTAGTTTAAAAAAACTCATCTAATAGAAGGATATTTGGATGCTCTAAGGTAAGACACGAGACTTCATCTTTGAATACCTCTAATTGTAGACATTCCATGATAATAAAAGCCTGTCTTAAAGGGTTATTCACTTAGAATTGCCCAGGAAAACCCAATTTTCTGAAAACTACAGCGGTCTATTGAGCCCCCCTTTTAATACAATTTTCATGGCAGAGAATCCTTTACATTTTAAGATTTACAAGAAATTTAAGAAAAACAGGAGATAGGAAAATGTACTCATTTAATTTATACCACCGTTCCACTTATTTTTTTTTTTTTTTTTCCTTTTCCCCAGTGTTGCTCGCAGTTAAAAGGGCCGCCGCCGCGGGGGCAAGACGGCCCCAGTTATGCGCAAGCGCGTGCTGCTCTGACACTGCAGCCTGCCCCCGGCGCCACGCGCAGGCGCGGCGGGGGCTCAAAGGCAGCGCATGTTCCACTTATTTTTGCTATTTTGATTTAGCTCAAAATATTCAGTATAAGGTCATTTAAAAAAAGAAAGATTACAAAAAGAAAAAGAATGCCAAGGCAAGTTTTGCTTTTACCTAATGACTTAAGAGGCTTCTCAGCTTTAACCAGCTCTAAGATGTCTAGGATGTCCATGGTCTCCCCCTCCAGCGACTGCAGCAAGTCAAACAGGCACTGAGCTGACACGCCTTTGCTGGACCCAGTATTGGCAGCATCCTGTACAAAGAAAAGCCATTTTAGGCCATCATTAAAAAGTTTACAAATAACAAATTCTGGAGAGGGTGTAGAGAAAAGGGAACCCTCATACCCTGTTGGTGGGAATGTAAGTTGGTGCAGCCACTGTGAAAAACAGAATGGAGGTTCCTAAAAAAAAAACTAAAAATAGAGTTGCCATATGATCCAGCAATCCCACTCGTGGGCATATACCCAGAGAAAACTCTAACTCAAAATGACACATGCACCCATATGTTCATAGCATCACTATTCACAGTAGCCAAAACAGGGAAACAACCTAAATGTCCATCGACAGATGAATGGATAAAGAAGATGTGGTACCTATATACAATGGAATCCTACTCAGCCATAAAAATAATGAAATAATGCCATTTGCAGCAACATGGATGGACCTAGAGATTATCATACTAAGTGAAGTTAGAAAGAGAAAGACAAATACCATATGATATCACTTATATGTGGAATCTAAAATATGACACAAATGAACTTACCTATGAAATAGACTCACAGACACAGAACAGAATTGTGGTTGCCAAGGAGGGTAAAGGGGTATGGATTGGGAGTTTGGGATTAGCAGATGCAAACTATTATATATAGAATGGATAAACAACAAGGTCCTATTGTATAGCATAGGGAACTATATTCAATATCCTGTGATAAACCATAATGGAAAAGAATATAAAAAAGATGTATATATATATATGTATAACAGAATCATTTTGCTGTACAGCAGAAATTAACACAACATTGTAAATCAACTATACTTCAATTAAAAACAAAAGAAAAGCCATTTTAGTTTATTAATTCCTACATCAGTACTAATATGGTTTGATCAGAAATACAAGTTTCATAAACACTGCCATTGATAACAATATCTAGGCAGTATTCAGCTTACAGAATTCTGCATCCAACCATGCTATTGTATGGAGTGAACACCTGAGTTTTAAGGGATCTATTAAATGCTAATCTAGTACAAAAGAGATATTTGTGGAAACTCATAAACATACAGCAAAATGTGAACTGCCAGTAAAGTTCATGCCTATGTTTTCTCTGGTCTATGATAATGGGACTCAGCATTCCCCCGCAAATTTCCATAATGGATTGGTTGAATACATCAAATATGTTTGAGAAACAGATGAATTTTTTGACAACCCTGGGAATTTTACAGGTCTTAGTTGATAATCTATCTCCAGAATGGAGATACTTACCATCTCAAATCTCTGTAAAATGACTTTGATTCATTCATTAAAACAACAAATCCTCCTGGGCATATATCCAGAGAAAACTCTAATTCAAAAAGATACATGCACCCCAATGTTCATTGCAGCACTATTTACAATAGCCAGGACATGGAAGCAACCTAAATGTCCATCGACAAAGGAATGAATAAAGAAGATGTGGTATATATATACAATGGAATATTACTCAGCCATAAAAAGAATGAAACAATGCCATTTGCAGCAACATGGATGGACCTAGAGATTATCATACTAAGTGAAGTAAGTCGGAAAGAGAAAAACAAATATCATATATTAATGCATACATGTGGAATCTAGAAAAACAGTATAGATGATCTTATTTGCAAAGCAGAAATAGAGACACAGACGTAGAGAACAAATGTATGGATACCAAGGGGGAAGGGGTGGTGGTGGGATGACTTGGGAGATTGGGATTGGCATATATACACTACTACGTATAAAATAGATAACTAATGAGAATCTACTATATAGCACAGGGAACTCTACTCAATGCTCTGTGGTGACCTAAATGGGAAGGAAATCCAAAAAAGAGGGGATATATGTATACATATAGCTGATTCACTTTGCTCTACAACAGAAACTAACACAACATTGTAAAGCAACTATACTCCAATAAAAATTAATTTTAAAAAAACACCTCATTAAATTCCTACTATGTGCCAGGCACCATTTTGTGCACTGCAGTTACAGCAAAACAAAAACAAACAAAACAAAACTAAAAACAAGCAAAAGGCAAGCAAAAACCAGACAAATGTCTCGTTTTAACGGAGCTCAAATTCTATTGTGGGGTGTGGTAAAGATACATGTTAGTGAAACAAATACATATATTACATGTGATATGATATAAATGCTCTGCAGAAAAATAAAAATAAAGCAGGGTAAGTGCTAGAGAGTGACAGAAAAAAATGAGAATCCGGAACTCTTCCTTTTATCATTTTCCATTTTCCATCCTTTCATTAACTGAGTATAAAAAACCAGAGAGTTGATCTATTTACATCCTAGGGGCCGAAATAAGGGTTGAAGAGAAACGCTGAAGAGAGAAGATTTTCTTGTTGAAAGAGAAATAATTTTGGGTATTTATATTCCATTGCTTGAATAAAGAGAGCTGAGAGACTGATTATACAAATGCACAATGATCAGGCCATACATAAATATAGAACTGATCTACAATCTGTAGTAACCAGCCCAGGAATCCCTTGCTGTAGTAAGCTCTGAATAAACAGACTTTGCTTTCCTCATTGGGTTGGTCTTTATTTCCACAGAGCTTACTCACAGGAAACTCCAGGAGAGGGGCCACACTTGCAAACAGCTGGAGCACAAAGGGCTTCCGGTGTAGAATGTAGAACTGATGGCAGGCGAATTCAATGGCTTGACGCAACTGGGGATTGCTTTCATAGTCAGAATACACCTACGGAAAAATGTCACCATATTCAGAAAATTCCTTAACAGCCTACTAGAGTTGTGTTTGCTTTTAAAACTCATAGCCATAGGAAGCATGGACGGAAATGACTAATTTCATAAACTGATGGAGGGGAGTGTAAAATGGTATATACCTTCTTGAGAGAGATCTGGCAATATACATAAAAATCCTAAAAATATAAATATGTTATATATATATTTATTTATATACTTATATATATATATAAGTATATTTATATTTAATCCTAAAAATATAAATATACTTTTTTCTTGGGAAGTTTGTGACTAGTGATTTATCTTAAGAAAACAGACAAATGTACAAAGACATAATATATACAATAATGACTGCTGCAAGGTTGCTTAAAATAGTAGAAAATTTGAAACAACTTAAAGTGTTCATAAATTGGGGTTAAGTGTATTATGTATATGCATTCAACAGAATACTATCAGTTATATTTTAAAAGATGCTATATCATGCTACAGGGAAAACTCCCACAATATTCTTAGTGTCACATTAAAAAAGGTAGGTAACAAACTTGAATATATGGTATGATTCAACTTCTGTTTTAGAAAAAGTAGGAGAGAGTACCAAGATTTTCAAGATGTGTAAACGATGGTTATCTAGGGGGAGGATTATGGGTGATCTTTTTTTTTTTTAAATAATATTCTTTTTTCTTTAAACCCCACATTTGTTTATTTATTTTTGGCTGTGTTAGGTCTTCATTTCTGTGTGAGGGCTTTCTCTAGTTGTGGCAAGCGGGGGCCACTCTTCATCGCGGTGCACGGGCCTCTCACTATCGTGGCCTCTCTTGTTGCGGAGCACAGGCTCCAGACGCGCAGGCTCAGCAGTTGTGGCTCACGGGCCTAGTTGCTCTGCGGCATGTGGGATCTTCCCAGACCAGGGCTCGAACCTGTGTCCCCTGCATTAGCAGGCAGATTCTCAACCACTGCGCCACCAGGGAAGCCCTATGGGTGATCTTTATTTTCTTCTTTAAACTTTTCTTTATCTTTCGAATTTTATAATGAGCATTTATTGTTTTTGATAATTATTTAAAAAGTTATACAGGAAATTCCAACTATCTAAAAATAGGACAGAGTGCCCTGATGATATTAAAAGTCAATTTCTTGGGCTTCCCTGGTGGCGCAGCGGTTGAGAGTCCGCCTGCCGATGCAGGGGACACGAGTTCGTGCCCCGGTCCGGGAAGATCCCACATGCCGCGGAGCGGCTGGGCCCGTGAGCCGTGGCCGCTGAGCCTGCACGTCCGGAGCCTGTGCTCCGCAACGGGAGAGGCCACAACAGTGAGAGGCCCGCGTACCGCAAAAAAAAAAAAAAAAAAAAAAAAGTCAATTTCTTGCCCCTGTAGTTGAGCAAATGCCACTTTACACAAACATGCATTACTTCCATAATTTTATTAAAATTTCCATAAAAATGAGAAGTAGGATGAGCCCTCAAGGCCCCTTCTGAACTTTATTCAGTACTCCTAACTGTAGCCATGTACACATTAGGCATGACTAAGTGAAAACTGTTCCTGCTACATTCACCTCCTCCAACCTTGTCATACCAAATTTAATGGCAATGAAAATCTCTATTCAGATAGAGGTTGGAGACTCTCTTGGGAGAAACATCAACTGAATGCTTGCCATACATTTGAATAATGGTTCTCAAGCTTCCGAGGGCATCAAAACCACCTGGAGGTCTTGTAAAAACACAGATTACTGGGCCCTGACTCCAGACTTTCTGATTAAGTAGCACTGGGATGGAACCCAAGAATGTGCATTTCTAACAAATCCCCAGGTGATGCTGCTGCTTCTTCTGCTGTTGCTCCAGAGATTGCACTTTGAGAACCACTGGTCCAGAAGAAATGGGAAAGCAGAGCCCAGGTCTGGGAGATCTCAGAATAGAATGGAATATTATGACCTTTTGGAAGTTTCTAGGGGGGGGTTCATTTGGTGCCTTTTGAGGTCATAAAAGAAGATAATTCCATCATTAAAAGTTTTGGTACAGATCTTGTTGACCTGTTCCATGGGCAGGAGAGGACAGCCTGTGCACCTGCAGCATGGTGGGCAGAATCCACTGGTAGCCGCTGAGGGAGAAGAGGTGATTGAAGTGCACAGCGCTGTTGATGACGGTGGCCGCGTACTGCCTGAGCAGGGCACTGTCTTCTGGGTGCAGGATCAGAGCCCCGTTAAAAACGTTGAGGAAAAGCATGATTTCATCTCCCCAGGGAAACTCGCTCGGCATGCCCAGGAACATCTCCTCCAGGAGCTGGATCCACAAGCTTTTCTGAAGAGTGTCGAGGCCAAACAGCTCCTTCCCAGCTGTGAAACATGAAACAGCAGAGACAGAATTAGCCCCACGCCAATCCTGTCAGTGTGGAGGGCAATCAAACCCCAGGGCGCTGCTGTTTCCAGCTCAGGGACATGAAGATCTACTGCTGATACGCTTCCCGGAGCAATATTGCAGCCACTGCTGTGACACCTCCTAGCCCTCCAAGTACTTTCTTCATCGCCTCTTTGATTCAACTCTGTGGGCAAGACAGGGCAGGCAGGTGCAGTGTCTTGCTGCTGCATAAGCTGTGGCTTTGAGAAAAAATAAGCTATTAAGAAAATGGCAGGGCTGGGACTTGTTCTTGGTCTTTGAACTCATGGTCAGACTAGAGCTGTGTCTACTATTTCTCTGGAGCTTCTGGATGAAGATGTAGAGCATAGGGATGCTGATTTAAGTAAACTGTCCCAAATTAATAACTGAGTAACAGAGCGTGGTTTCAAAATGGGTCTCTTCCAATTTCTCTGTCTCAGTCTCTCTCTCTCTCTCTCAATTTGAATAATGGTTCTCAAGCTTCCTAGGGCATCAAAACCATCTGGAGGTCTTATAAAAACACAGATTACTGGGCCCTGACTCCAGACTTTCTAATTAAGAAGGTATAATTTAGATAGAGTAAAAGGCACAGAACATAAATGTAGAATTCAATGAATTTTGACAAAAATACCCACTCAGGTAATGAACACGCCAATCAATGTATAGACCATTTTCATCACCTGAGAAAGTTCTCTCATACCCCTTTCTGGGAAATCCATTCCCCCCAATCCAGAGGTAACTACTGTTCTGATTTCTGTCACTGTAGATTTGTTTTGCCTCCTCTTGAATTTCATATAAATATCTGTTCTTCACTTAGTCAAGTACTCTCCTAACGATACCACACTACTTCCTTCAATTGCTTACGATTAGCTTAGAGCAGTGGTCTCAGGATTTGGTCCTTGGAACAGAAGCACCAGCCTCACCTGGGAGCTTGTCAGAAATGCAAGTTCCCAAGCCCCATTCCAGAGCTACTGAATCAGAAACTCGGGGCTGGAGGGTGGGACCCAGCAATCTGTGTTTTATCAAGTTCTCCAGGTGATTCTGGTGCCCACTCAAGAGCTGAGAGCCACTAGCTTAGAGAACTGTCTGCCGATTAAGATAGAGACGTCCTCTAGCTGAGGACAAAAGAAGGGCAGGAGAAGAAGCCCAAGAGAGGAAATGCTTCTTTCTTGATACCTTGAGGATCACTGAAGAGGGAAAACTCCGCATCAATAGCACTTCGAGGGAATGAGGGCAGTCGGAGGAGGTCTTCCTGGAGCATGGAGACGTGGGACTGCTTGTGGGCTGTGGGGATCTTCTGGGTGAGGGAGATGAGAAACAAAACCCTCCCCACTTCCTCCAGCTTCCGAGTGAATACCTACCGGCAAAGGCAGGAGCAGATGAAAAGTAGAATTGGCAACTCTGAAATTACCAAGAGTGAAGAAACTGAAGTGAAAACCTTAATGGCAAACCGGGCTGATTAAAAATTGAAAGATGGGGGAAGTGAAATGGGAGAGAAATATTTTTTCTTTACCACACAGAAAGAGCAAACAATACTTAATTGACTCTCACTTCCTGCATCTGTCCTACAGAAGGAAGCGTTTCTTATGGAGTTTGCCAGCTAGAGGAGGAGAACAAGGCAAGCACTGTCAAGAACAGTTCAGTAGTAAATACAGCCCATTTGTTTGGATGTCATAATATAGAAGACCTTCTCCAACAGGAGCCAGTCAGTTCCAATTGCTTCTATCATTTCTACTGATGCCTTACGCTGTTTCTGGGTTTGCCTCTTAAAGACTGAAATGGGCTCCAGGAAAAACCTATCTTGGAACAAAAGCTAATAGGACCTAGATTGGTGGTCCTTTAGCCCTTAGTTTAGATGACGTGAACATGGGTCTTTTGGTCCTTCTCTTAGTGCCTTTTCTGTTGCTGATCAGTGGGCAGGGGGATGTGACTAGGAAGATGATAAGCAGTGAGCAGCTGTGGAGGAGACTTCAGAGCCAGAACCACAGGTCTGTCTATTATTATCTCCCTGAGGAAATCAGAAAGAAGTCTTAAGATCCCAACTTGGAGTATAAATAGAGTAAGGGCCCCGTTTTATGTTATTCTCTTAAAATGTGTTCTTAAACATGATTTAAAAAACACACTCGTGAAGTGCGGTTATTGATTATGGTTTTCATTATTTTGCTGCCAAAATCAGAGGCTGGGATAATTTGTGGGGAATTGTTTTAGGAATTATTTATATTTAAGGTCTTACAGTTTTGCCCAACACCTCACACTTTGTAATACATTCACTATTTTCTTTCTTCTAAATGCAATTTAGGTAGTTAATACTAACTATGTTTTTAATTACTTAAATGGTCGGATTCTATGCCATCCCCTGAAGATATTTTTGAAAAGCATCCTTGCTACGTGCAGAAAAATTGAAATAATAGTTTGTTTCAACATTTTATTAAAAATAAATGAATATAACACATAGATCACATTAAAATTGTATCATTATTAGAATTGTGTACTACAGCTATATTTTGCTTGCAAAACAGTGAATTTCCTTAAGCTCAAAGTCTGATTTATGATGAGATGTGTAAACGTTATTCTGTTCTTCAATCTTAAATCTAAGTACAGCTGCTTGATTCTGTTTCCTCCTATTTTAAGAGAAGTCAGTAACATGTCCAAGGTCAGATCACTGGTCAGTGGCAGAGCTGGGACTAAGTCCATATCTCCGGACCTTGGTGCGGGGCCTTTTTCAGGCACACTACATTGACCCGTTTTATTTTTTTCCAGCTAGCATAAATTTCTGGGACAACCTTCTTATAGCTACACTATGTGTACTTCCAATCCTGCTTTACAAAAATGTGGAGTGAAAATCCAAACTTAGAAACTAGTAGGTAAATAAATTAGAAGATTTCTGCTATTTATACCCCAATGATTTCTCATAGCATTCTCCAAGTAAGTGTTTCTTAATACCTTTGCATTATTCAACCAATTTATAAAAACTTGGTTAACACACTATTTTGGGTAACTATCTATTGACCAAGGGCCCATCATTCTCTCTCTAGAAAGGATCATAACGGAATCACAGAATCTCAGGGCTGGCAACCGTTTACAGATCATCTATCCCAATGACATGACAAAATAGAACAAAACTGTGGTGGTCAGGCACCTGTTTCTGAATGAGCTCCTGTCCTTTCTCTGGATGCATATGTACAAGGTTCAGCTGTGGAGACACGGATCTCCTAAAAGGGTAAATATCCCGAACATAGGTCTGTGGTGGGATTACACAAAGACAAAAAAAGAGTTCAAATAATTAAACTCTGACTCTCATTTCCTCTTTCCCCAAAGGTCAGACAAACATGTTATGTATTTTCTGATGGTTTAGATTCTTACTACTTTACGCTCCCCAATTCTACAAAATCCTAGGGAAGATAAACACCCTCCTCGGGAAAGCTTCAATCTCCCCAGGCCGAGTATGCTTTCCAAAGTCCAGGATGCTCTGTCAGAAGCCAAGGAGCCAGACGCCATTTACTAAAACCCATTCTGAAGAAGAAAAGAAAAGCCCTGTAAAGTGATGTCAGTGGTCTTCCTGAGGTTTCCTTTGTTCATTAGATCACGTTACCACAATCATGCTTAATGTAGTAGAAAGCGGCACGAGAACAACATTAACATTCCAAATAAACACGTGTACTTACAATACGGGCAACTTAAGTGTTCATCTAGATGTAATAATGACGAGTGATGAAGTGCCTTACTTACCTCCTTTAATTATTACAACGACGCTAAAGTAGCTACTATCATCACCTTCCCTTTACAGACAAGGAAACTGAAGGGTACAAAGGTAAAGTGGCCAGTCCAAAGCTAATACATCAGCAGTGAGGTGGTGTGAACCAAGCGGCCATACGCCTCACCTATAAACAGCGACGCCCCCCTGAGTGAAGCTGCCCTCCGGAAAGGCATAATGGGCTTTTGACACAGCTCTCCATGAGCGTCATCACTGCAGTCTCACCTTATTGTAGTGGATAAGGTTCCATCGTTTATCCATGAGAAAGTAATGTGTAGACTGGGATTCTGGGATATTAAAAAACTCCAGACACTCCTAGAACGACAGCAATTTTTAATAAACATTTATTGAGATCATATTATGAGCCAAACAGTAAGCTGAAAGGTAAAAATGTCGTAAAACAGGGTAACTTCCTATAAGGAATATATATGTATTTATATCTTACACACATTTTATATATTATGTGTGCATATATATATACGTATATATATTATATACACACACATATATATGAACATTTACATGCACACAGCTATCCAAAAAAATGGCAGCATAAAGACTGATTGTGTAAGGTAGTGCAAGATAGGGGTAGGGGATTAAGACGTGCAAACTACTATGCATAAAATAAATAAGCTACAAGGATATATTGTACAACACAGAATATAGCCAATATTTTAGAATAACTATAAATGGAATATGACCTTTAAAAATTGCGAATCACTATGCTCTATACCTGAAGTGTATATAATATTATACATCAACTATATCTCAATGTAAAAAAAGCCCGAGAGTGTAATACAAACTATCTGCCCCGTTCTCATAGAGCTAAAGGAGGTACAGTTGCAATGTAGACTCGAGCGATGCACTGTGAAGGCACAGTGGCATCTACTGGTCTCAGTATCAGGAAGAAAGCATGTTTAGTAGCAACATTAAGAATAATATGAACCACAGTGATTGAGCACTTATTATCTACTATATTCTATGCTCAATGCTTTCAATGTAGAGAACTTGTATAACCTGCCCTAATAATCGAGCACTGTTGAAAAAGAAACTGAGACTAGAGAGAGCCTGTTGTTTGACTTATTTAGAGGTTGTGGTGGAGCCTGGGTTTGAACTCACTGTCTGCCTTCATGCTATCCTACCATCCAAAGTGAGTAGGAAAATGAAGTGGCTGTTAAAGTTTGCTTCACTGGGCCTGAGAGATGCTCTGGAGATGAAGGAGTGAGGCCTGGAGGAGGCTTAACGACCCTTTCTACTGAAATAAAATACACAGGCTTGCAAAACTGAATTTCTCAGAGGTCTTTTCTGGGCTGAAAGTTTGGGCTCCAGATAAACAGGGAATCACTGCACTAGTGTACTTACTACTTTCCCTTAACAACCCTACAGGCATGAGTAACAATGGACTGCGTATCTCCTAAGGGGCGTAATTGTCATAACCATTAAAAATACTTTCTTGATTCACTTAGTTCATTCTAAGGTATATATTTTCTGCCTCTCCAATCATTTCTGTCAGTGGCAAATCAAGACTGTGTATTGTTCAACTCGATGCCACAAAAAGCGTCTCTGGCATGGACTGTCACCTGACCCCTAGAGTTTGTGCCAGTGCCCTTGGCGTGCAAACCCAGGGCGGCTCCAGAACTGCCACAAGTGATGCCAGGATACTCCTAAGCAGGATTCACAGCATCTCAAGAGGAGTGTCACGTGGCTGCCGTAACTGAGAGGGAGCCAGCATGATCTTGCCTACATCCATGTGGGGAAAATTATGCAAGGAAATAGAGGAAGTACACAAGAGTGGGGCAGATTCTAGAAGAGGTAAATAAATGCATATATTCATTTGAAGATAGAGAAAGGCAGTTTAATTCAAAACTGGATGATCAGTGAAGTGGCCATAGCCATTGTGCATTAAAAACAAATCACTTCTGTCAAAAGTCATCCCTACCTTTAACAGGGCTTC
This sequence comes from Monodon monoceros, assembly GCF_005190385.1. NCBI lineage: Eukaryota > Metazoa > Chordata > Mammalia > Artiodactyla > Monodontidae > Monodon > Monodon monoceros. Next base: position 26,926,102 of record NW_021703772.1, read on the forward strand.
AAATTGAGTATCTTCATGGACTGGTAACTGGGTTGGGATATCACACTCATTCTGTCCATGAACTACCAAGGTCTTGGTACCTACAGAAGGTAAAAATCATAATAAACTGACTTCTACTATAAGAAAGTTTATAGATAAAGCACAAATTATTAAAATATTATCAATAAGCTGATGTTTTTATTATTATTATGATTACTACTAGTGAGGGTTTAATGCGACTTGTGCATTGTACTAACTGCACTCCTTTGTTTCTAGTTAAATATATATATATATATATATATATATATTTTTTTTTTTTTTTTTTTTTTGCGGTACGCGGGCCTCTCACTGTTGTGGCCTCTCCCGTTGCAGAGCACAGGCTCCGGATGCGCAGGCTCAGCAGCCATGGCTCACGGGCCCAGCCACTCCGCGGCATGTGGGATCTTCCCGGACCGGGGCACGACCCCGTGTCCCCTGCATCGGCAGGCGGACTCTCAATCACTGCGCCACCAGGGAAGCCCTAAATATATATTGTAAATATATTTACTTATTATTGAAAAATCATAGCTACCGTTTATGGAGTTCCCCATACTTTTAAATGGTTTTATGTGCATAATCATATTTAAATCTCATAGCAACCCTATGATATGGGTATTATTATTTTCACACTACAAATGAAGAAACAGAGAGAACTTATTCTTATAAATAAGAACTTATAAGTAACTTAGTCAAAGACACATTTATTTAGTGGAAGAGTCAGAATTCAAACCTTAAGCATTCCAACAAATAATCTATTCCTTTATTTTAAATGAGATGATGAGGTAATAATGGTTGAGAAGATACAAACAGAGCTATTAGCAAAAGCTAAACAAGTACCTGAAAGGTAGTTTAAGTTTACATTTTCTGTATTCTGCTTGGCTGGTGAGACGGTGAACATTATGATATACCTTGATTTATAATGAGTTGTTTTTAAGTATATGCCTGGCAATATGTTTCTTTGCTGTGATAAAAGCTGATCTCTTTGTTGAGTAACCTACAGGCACATAAATATACCATATATGGTATATATACCATATACCATATACCATATACCACTTACTGAATGCTTACCACGTGTCAGGTATGGCAGCTAGTATTTTACAAACCTAAACTCATTTATTCCTCACAATTATGAAGTATGAATCATACTCCCATTGTACGTGTGAGTAAAGAAAGCTTTAAAAGTGATGTACTTTTTCATAGCTAATATTAATTACACAGATGATAAACGGCAGTGCTCTGATTTTAACATAGGCCTCTTTGCTGCCAGAACCTGTATTCTTATTTATATATAATTTTGTCTTTTTATTTCAATACACGTATTATCTCACATTTTCTTAGACATTGCACAAGGATAAAGGCTTGGCAAAATTTCATCTCCAAGAAAGGCAAGCTATCCAAAGTGAAAAGGAATTGTACCTAGAGTTTATATCACACTGCATGTTTTTTTGTAATTTTCCCTCCTGCTTTTCCCTTTTCCAATTTTTCATAAAGCCATCTCTCGGTGAGTTTACAAAAGCCTGGGGCCCCTGCCATGCAAACAATATTATTCTCCTTGCAGTGCCAAAAATTCATTCAAAAAGGCTCTCAGTTCAGCTGGCCCTCTGCAATAGACTTAAATAAATCTTTAACCTTGGCAGTCCTTCAAGTACTGATTCACGTGGATCTCAGTTCTGATGTCTCCCTTTTCATCTGGCAATTGCTGACTTTTAAAGGGCCTATTGTACTTCTTCAGATTGTATCCAACAAAAGTTCTTTGAAGCACTCAATCCCAGGGTCAGAAAATCTTCTCATGAATGAAAGAGACACTTGCTTCGTAAAAGCCTTATTTATACTCCTAAAAAAGCTATGTCTTCCAAAAGCAGTACCTGGCATTGAAGCGGTCACCAGGAGCTTGACCTCACATTGCTCCTTCTTCATGGTCTGCTTCAGATCCTTGAAGAACAGGCCTTCTACGTAACCGACCACCTCCCACAGGAAAGTCAGAGTGGCTGAAATGGCATCCATCCCCCACTCGCAGGGGGTCCGCACGAAGTACATGATTAATCCTACCTATAAGTCAGAACAGGAAGTGGTCACAAAGTCACAGTAATTCTGAGCTTACATTCTCATTGCCTTGGCTTTTCATTTTCTTAATTAAATATTGTTTTTTTGACTTTGAATTCTCTGTTCAAATGCTTCTCTAACACTTTCAGTGGAAGTAAGCAGAAGAAGGGACAACTGGAAAACTGACCTGAACAGGTTGCCATATATTTTTATGTCATCACTAAAATACTTACTGCTATTTTTTTTTAACATCTTTACTGGAGTACAATTGCTTTACAATGTTGTGTTAGTTTCTGCTGTGTAACAAAGTGAATCAGCTACATGTCTGCATATATCCCCATATCCCCTCCCCCTTGCGTCTCCCTCCCACCCTCACTATCCCACCCCTCTAGGTGGTCACAAAGCACGGAGCTGATCTCCCTGTGTGATGCAGCTGCTTCCCACTAGCTATCTATTTTACATTTGCTAGTGTATATATGTCAATGCTACTCTCTCACTTCATCCCAGCTTACCCTTCTCCCTCCCCATGTTCTCAAGTCAATTCTCTACATCTGGGTTTTTATTCCTGTCCTGCCCCTAGGTTCATCAGAACCATATATATTTTTTTAGATTCCATATATATGTGTTAGCATACCCTGAGAAAACCATAATTCAAAAAGAGTCATGTACCACAATGTTCATTGCAGCACATTTACAATAGCCAGGACATGGAAGCAACCTAAATGTCCATCGACAGATGAATGGATAAAGATATGGCACATGTATACAATGGAATATTACTCAGCCATAAAAAGAAACGAAATTGAGTTATTTGTAGTGAGCTGGATGGACCCAGAGAGTGAAGTAAGTCAGAAAGAGAAAAACAAATACTGTATGCTAACACACATATGTGGAATGTAAAAAAAAACCAAAATGGTTCTGAAGAACCTAGGGGCAGGACAGGAATAAAGACACAGACGTAAAGAATGGACTTGACATGGGGAAGGGGAAGGGGAAGCTGGGATGAAGTGAGAGAGTAGCATTGACATATATACACTAGCAAATGTAAAATAGATAGCTAGTGGGAAGCAGCTGCATCACACAGGGAGATCAGCTCCGTGCTTTGTGACCACCTAGAGGGGTGGGATAGTGAGGGTGGGAGAGAGACGCAAGAGGGAGGGGATATGGGGATATATGAATATGTATAGCTGATTCACTTTGTTATAAAGCAGAAACTAACATACCATTGTAAAGCAATTATACTCCAATAAAGGTGTTAAAAGAAAAAGGAATTTTTAAAAAAATGACATATACACTTTTTCAACAGAAAACTAAAATTATGGACCGACATGAGGAAGTTCTATAATGCCAAAGGGAGACAGAGAGGAAAGAGACATTTACTGAGTGCCCATCACATGCCAAGGATTGTGCCAGGAGGGGCTTCCCCATACAAACAGTGGTGAATTCAGCTGACCATGATTCACCTTCAGTCATATAATTAATGGGAACTTATTGAAAAAAAAAATCTCCTAAGATCTTTTTCTCTTATTGTTGCTTCCTACTTGGAAATGAATATTTATAACCTACTGGAGGTGAAACTCACCAAGTAGTTGAATAGGATGTGAGAGGTCTGAGCAGGAAAGTCTCCGATATTCAGGAGAAGTTTGCGCAGCATGTACATTAACTCATCCTGAAAGAACAACAGAATTTCTAGGTCTCATTCAGCTGCCATGCTGTAGGAAATAAAATTAACTTCTTGAAAAGCAAGGTAGGGGGAATTTTCTTACTTTTGCCCACATGTTGATCTCCCTTATGTTCAGAATTTTAATATAGTATTTGTGATACTTGTTAAATAGCATTTAAACCAACTGTAACACCGTCTCCTAGAAGCTAATACATGAAATTACTAAGCAAGAGTCAAATTTTTAAATAAAAATGTAGACTGTGTCTATAGGTCACAGGCAAATCACAGGAAAGCTGTACATTTAGTCATCTCTATTTGCTGTGGCTTCCAGGTGTGATGGAAATGTGAGGAGGATCTATCTTAAGAAACCATTAAACAAACTAGGTTTATTGAACTTCATAGTTCTGCTTCCTACGTTTCAAGCCAAAGAGATAAAGCTGGGCCAAGAGAGAATAAATGGAGGTGTTTCTAATTAACCTTCCTTTCAGAAACTTAATCTCCCAGTGAACAGGACCATAACACAGAAATGAAGAAATAATTTGTAATCATCAGGGTATTTTGCCATTGCTCAGAAAATGACTTTTATTTGGCATAATCTTCTCACAGGGTGACCTGATAAATTAGATTTTTTGATTAATGGAGAGTTTCAACATGCTCTAATAATACTACCTGCACCACATACTACCAGCCAGGCAGAATTCAGTAAATGTACCGAACACTGAAAACATTAAACTGAATTTAATCTTTCTTTAAAAGACTGAGAATCTTTCAGTATCTTAGGGTCATTACTAGCAGTGTACCATATACATACGGAGACATCAGTTAATGCAGAAATTCAAAAGAAAACAGCCAAGTTTAATTTGTTCATCATTATCATCATCCGAAGTACTTCTCGGCTATATGTCAGAGGACACCAATGTTGCATGCATGTCACTATAAAGTCCACTGCTTGTTTTAACCATGTTCACATACATAGCTACATAGCTACACTATAAAGAAAGAGGAATTTACTTGTCTATTGCTGATGGTCAGTTTTTCCAGGAAATGTCGAAGAACTGTTGATGGATCTTCAATTAGACAATTCCATAAGACTTGCTGGGCCACAGCACTCACTTCAGAAGAGAAAGGAAATTGAATATTCATCTTAAATGGAGAAAAATCTATTAGATAAAGTATTCAAATAATTTTCTAAACTTTAATAGGTCTCGCTCAAATTTTTGCCTTACAGATGTTCTGTGACCTCTTTTTCTATCGAAAGGCAGGTATCTGTTCTTTTTGTTGTTGTTTCTGAACATTTTAGCCTATAAGGAAAATGTGACAAAAGAGTATAGGATGCCCTTTAAATATCAGCATTGCTTTTGTTAAAAATGCATTTGTGATATACAATGGAATATCATTTAGCCATAAAAAAGGAAATCCTCCCATTTGTGACAATATGGATGGACTTTGAGGGTGTTACGCAAAGTGAAAGAAGTCAGACATAGAAAGAAAAATGTATGATCTCACTTACATGTGGAATCTAAGAAAAACCCAAACTCATAGATACATAGGACAGATTTGTTACCAGAGGTGGGGGGGTGGGTACTGGGGGGAGAGGGAAGGTGGTCAAAGGTTACAAACTTCCAGTTATAAGATAAATAAATCCTGGGGATATAATGTACAGCATGGTGACTGTCGTTAACAATACTGTATTGTATACTTGAAAGCTGTTAAGACAGTAGTTACTAAAAGTCCTCATCAGGACTTCCCTGGTAGCACAGTGGTTAAGAATCTGCTTGCCAATGCAGGGGACAAAGGTTCGAGCCCTGCTCCGGGAAGACCCCACATGCCGCGAAGCAACTAAGCCTGAGCGCCACAGCTGAGTTTGCACTCTAGAGCACACGGGCCACAACTACTGAGCCCGTGCACCTAGAGCTCGTGCTCCACAAGAGAAGCCACCGCAATTCGATGTCTGTGCACTGCAACGAAAAATAACCCCTGCTCGTCGCAGCTAGAGAAAGCCCACGTGCAGCCACGAAGACCCAAAGCAGCCAAAAATTTTTAAAAAAAGTTCCCATCATAAAAAAAATTGTAGCTATGTATGGTGATGGATGTTAACTAAACTTATCGTGGTAATCATTTTGTAATGCATACATATATCAAACGTTTATGTTGTATACCTAAAACTAGCACAATGTTATATGTCAATTACATCTTAATAAAAAAAGAATACAGTTATGAATCTTTGTTTTGGAAATTACCCTAATGTTAACAGTGGAAAGTATTTATTAAAGTCCCACTTCATTGTTTATTGTATGCAGAAATTCCTAAAGTAATTATTTGGTTTAGAAAATATGCTTTGTTTAGAATGCACATGAATTAGACATGACCTTTTATTGTTCACATGAATGTTTTAAATAATAACTCCCACAGCAAGATGACATAGTTGAGCCAGTAACAGTTAGGGTTCCCACTTCTAGTGAGGGTGTCTTAGGAATAAATAATTATTCCTAATGTGAAAGAAAGTGCTACTTCTTTGGGAAAAGTGGTCAGTCTAAGGTTGCCTGGAAGTGCCCAGGCTAAGAAAGCAGGTGGGTAAAAGTGAGCAGGGGGTAAGCATTAGATGATCTTCAGTTTAAATGGTTTAGTTTAGTTTTCTAAACTAGGAATATAGAGTTTAGCATAAATTTATTTTTCAGCCTATATTTAAAATAAATCATACCAATTTTTTTTGCTTCAGAAGCTAACCATCCAATTAAAATTGAGCTATATAAATAAATAATTTAACAGATGTAAATATAAGCTTTAACTTTCATGTATCTTTATAAATAATTAAAATAGATGTGGGTTTTTGTTAAGTTGAAATTGGCTGCAAAACTATCTTTATAACACTATTTTTATTCTAATTGCTAAGTACGGCAGTTTAAGCTTAAAACATGAGAAATACAGAAAAAGACAAAGAGGAGAATAAGGCTGATAAGTCTACCAACCACCAAAACAACTATAAACATTTTGGAGTATATGTTTTCATATACATGAAATATATATATTTACATGTATCTTTAAATAATATCATATAGAAAATACTCTCTGGTACTCACATTTTTAATTATAAATTGAACACTTTTATGTTAATATTTTTCTAATGTGCACAGAAAGCTGTCATATGGAGGTACCATGATTAACTAATTGCCTATTGTTGGACATTTAAACTCTTTTCGAATATTTGTTATTTTAAAACTATACAAGGTACAGCGTTCTCTGTAAACCTTAATTCACCCCTCATTACTGCCTTAGGAAATTGCTAGATACCAAAATCTGTGTCAAAGGGTGTACACACTTTTAAGGCTTATGGTGAAACTGTGAAACTGTTTCAGAATGCTTGCATTAAATTTTTACTGACGTCAGCAAGGTGTGAGGATAATCTTTTCTCTGAATCTTTACCAGCTATGCATAATTTCTTTTGAAATAATCCTTGCAATTTTTTATATGAAATGTAAGATTTCACTGTTGTTTTAAACAACAGTGTTATTTACAGATTTAATTGGCTGTTGGAGTGTGTGTTTATATCCTTTGTCCATTTCTCTACTGGGGTATAAAAATGTCATTATTGAGTTATAAAGGTTTTTTTTTTTTTAAAATAACATCAAGAATATTAACCTGTTATCTGTGACAAATGTAACTCATCTTTACCCCTAGTTTATCATTTCACTTTTCAATTATTTTCTTTACATATTACCTCTGGAAAGGAAATCAAGTGAGAAAGATGGCATTAATGATGTCAAGCCAATGGCTAAGATTTCTAAGGTGGCCAAAATCACTATTTGATTTCTCCGTGGCCAAATGAGGGTTGGTCTGTTCTCCAGTCCTAAACAACGCTCCTGGAAAAAACTGCCTATTTTAAGTGCAATACCTTGGTCATAAAGTTTGTGGGAGGAAAAGGGGGAGAAAGTGGTAGTGTTAGTTCAGTGTACTACAAATCTGTCATTATAGTATGTCCATAAAACAACTCCACACGTGGCCAGTGGTTCATGGCTTCGAGGGCACCCTACTGCTCTTTATCAGATCAACGCCTTCAGTATTTATTAGAGTTACTGACGGTTTTGACTAGTCAAAACTGTACCTGTTGGTCTTCCCTGGTGGCGCAGTGGTTGAGAGTCCGCCTGCCGATGCAGGGGACACGGGCTCGTGCCCCGGTACGGAAAGATCCCACATGCCGCGGAGCGGCTGGGCCCGTGAGCCATGGCCGCTGAGCCTGCGCGTCCGGAGCCTGTGCTCCGCAACGGGAGGGGCCACAGCAGTGAGAGGCCCGCGTACCGCAAAAAACAAACAAACAAACAAAAAACTGTACCTGCTACTCCATCTTCCCGCACCTCACCATCCTCCATCAGGTGGACAATGGGGAGCACTGCTGCACAGATGCATGCCGGGAACACAGCCTGCGGGGGCTGAGGCACGTGGGGGCTGGGCATGTGTTCGGTGGTGTGCTCCTCATCTGAAGAGGGAGACAGAATCGGCGTGCTTTTCTCAGTTCAAGACCTACTTATGGAACATTTCTTTTCTGTGCAGATATCTAGCTGTGCCAGCATCATCTGTTGGAAAGACTATTCTTTCCCCCATTGACGTTTCATGGCACCCTTTTCAAACTTGAAATCAACATACATGTAATGGTTTTCTTCCGGTTCCAATCTAGTCCCTTGATGTGTATATCAACCCTCAAGTCCATACTGCACAGTCTTGGTTACTGCAGCTCTGTAGTCAGTTTTGAAATGGGGAAATGTATGTTTTCCAACTTTGCTCTTCATTTCCAAGATTACTGTGCCTATGCAAGGGTGTGGAACAGTTGGAACCCTTATGCTTTTTGGTCGGAATGTAAAACGATACAGACACTTTTGAAAAGAGTTTGGCAGTTTTCCTCACAAAACTTATACATAATGGTTCATAAGAGTGTAATTCATAATAACCAAAGGGTGGAAACAACCCAAAAGTCCACTCTAACTGGTGAACGGATAAACAAAATGTGGCGTATCCATATAATGGAACATTATCTTGTAATAAGAAGGAATGAAGAACTGATACATGTGGCAGCATGGATCGTCCTTGAAAGTATGCTGAGTGAAAGGATCCAGTCACAAAAGGCCACATATTATATGATTCCATTCATATGAGATGTGCAGAATAGGCAAATCCATAGAAATAGAAAGTAGATTATTGCTTGTCAGGGGTTGGGGGGAGTGGTGGATGAGGCGTGACTACTAATGGGTATAGGGTCTCTTTTGGGGATAATGAAAATATCCTAAAATTAAGTAGGGTTGATGGTTGCACGCTCTACAAATATACTAACAACCACTGCGTTATGCACTTCAAAAGGTGAATTTTAGTATGTGAATTATATCTCAAGAAAGGTGTTAGAAAAAATATAGATATGCCTTGGGCTGCTGTGATTAATTAGCATTGGTCATTTTTGAAGTTTTCCAGGGTTGTGCAGTGAAGGGTTGAGAACCACTAGTTTCTGTACAACTTTTTGATGACTTTATAAATCGTGATGAAATCTGTATAATATTGAAGGAGCGAGTCCCCAGACAGTTATTTATCATTAGAGAAGCGTAGTTTTTAAATTCTTAGAACTGAAGAGTATCACATTTCTCCCCCGGAATCAGATTTCATTACAGGACTGGCACGAGCTTTGTTCTTCCTTTGATAAATTATTCCAGAACAGCATCCTAAAGCATCCTACTGAGTCTTAGCTATGCACTGGAAGCACCTGAGAAGATTTTAAAAACACTGAGGTGCTTGAGTCCCACCCTTAGAGATTCTGATTTGGTCTTGGGTGTGACCTGGGCATTTTTAAAAGCTCCCTGGTTGATTGTAATGTGTAGCCAGTGTTGAAAACTGTTAACTGCCTAGAATGATGTTTTACTGAACCCTCAGCAATATGATGACATGTAATGTAATTAAAATAGAACCAATTTATCAAGGACATTTGCTGGATTAAATCAACAATTTTTTTTTAGAATACCACTCATCTAATATACATTTTTAAACTTTAAGATCGTGAGACAGGTTATTTAATGAAGACAGTGTAATGAAGTGAGATAATCATATCAAATAAAAATTGTTTCAAAACACACAAGTCATGAGGAATAAAGGACACATTTGTAAGAGGACACACCTTCAGCACTGACAGCTGAACGCACTGACCAGACTGACCCTCGGCGGAAGGAATAATTCCTGTGGGAAGTGCTGGAGGTACAGGATGGACTCACAGACAGTCGACGGGCTGCCAGATTGGTGACTTCTTCTACTGGCAAAGAAAATGGGGAACGTGAACTTTGGTTTTGTAACAAAAAAGTTATCATCACTATTATAGTTGTACTTACATCAAAGTGTATATAGCTCTCATAGCATAAGGCTTAAGTAATTTAGAGTGTACTTTGGTGAGGAAGAAACACCTACAGAAAGGCAGACAGAAAATTCCTCCCAAAGATTTCACAGAAGTGGGGCAGAGAATCACTGAATTTAGAATGGTTCAGAAATCATTTTTCTGATACCAACCAAAAAACTGTCTGCACTTGTGAAGGCTGAAAGTAGTTAATGGACTAACCCCATTTTTAATGATGAAAGATTGATTGCGTATGTTTTAGCACACACTCTGGATTCAGCTGTTGCCTGAATCATAGTCACTGCTTGGTCCATGATCATATTAGTTCATTCAATGTGGGTAATGTCCTCCTCTGTAAACAAGCCAGCTCTAAACATTTAGAAAAAGACAACTTTTTTCTCTTTCTTTAGATAGTGTCAGGAGGTAAGAGAGAGAGATAGAGGGAGCATATCACCTCATGTCACATAAAATCGTCAATGTTTATTTCAAAGCAAGTCCTTTCCCTTTTGTGTGACTCAGCGCGCCCCCCTCAAAGAAGTCCAGTGTGTAGAGGGCACCTTCTTCTTCTGGCTCTGAGTTGGGTGTGCAGGTGGGCTCGTAGCAAGCCTCCTGGGTGATGGGGATGGCAGTGATGAGGCTGGCTTCTCGACCAAGACGTTTCTTCTCTTCCTCCTGTTGCAAGTTCTTTAAGATGTGTTCTGCCCTTTGATGGGAGCGGGACACAGCCCGGGCTGAAAAGGATTTCTACAGAGACATGAAGGCAAGTTTATTTACTAGCAACTCTTCTGCAAGGTCACATGTATAAAGAGTGTTCTACTAAATGGAGACACAGATGTGGCACTTTGTTCTCAGGAAATGTTAGGGCATCCGTGATCTAGTTTCATGGAGATTTATTTGTTTGCTTCTTTTTCTACCAAGTTTCCAGGCTGTGTACAACTAAGACATTCTTTTTCATTCAATCTGGATAATTCTTCAAGGATGTTTGTAATTTCGGGAAAGAAAAAATGTTATTTTACTTAATCTTATTTTAGGATAAAATATCAATGATCCACTCTTTTAAACACATCGAATAAACATTTTTAATGCTCTTTTTCCTTCCAAAATTTCTTGAACTCGTTTTAAATGAAGGACATTTACTTCATAAGGTTAATAAAAGAGAAAGTCAGAACCATGGGAAGGAGGAGGAAAGATCTCTTTCACGTAAAACAATTAATTATGTGATTTATTTCATTTTTGTATCTTAAGTATCTACCACACTGCAAATATTTAATATTTAGAAATATTAATGTTAAATAATAATAAATATAAATAATAGAAAATACAGTGGCACACTGTAAATACTTAACAATACTTATAGGAACAAAGCTACTGAATGGAAATTATGAGAGTTGGTAGTGTTACTATGGTTGAATGTAAAATCTGACTCTGTTTACCAGCAGCAAAAGCGTAACAGATAGGAAACAATAAACGAGAAAAGATTCACTTTGCAAAGGGGCCATTCTATTTTTGCCTTAATCATGATGCTTATGCTGAGATAAATTCCAAGAGCTCTGGGATGAAGTCATTGGTCTCAGAGCAGGGAAGTGATCACGTGATGTTCTTCACTACCAATTTGAAGTGATGTCTATGTATAGTAGAAATTCTACATCTTTGTTGGCCAGTGGTCACATAGGATTAAAGAGACAGACAAGGGGTGTTGGTCACTCTTCTAAAGGACAGCTGTCATCGAAGTTCCCTTTATGCAGGGTCTTAACATAAGACTAAAGGTTTCCAGTAGTGGGTGACACAACAGCAATTAAGGGCATTTGATGGGCCACATGGCAATTCATTTTCAGAGCCAGGGGTTAAGCTGATTTATTATAATAAGATAAGGGAAAGATAACTGGATCTAGAATTAGGGGCTTTGGCTTGAAATTCACTGTGAAATTGGGAAGAGAATGTACTTGACTCAAATGAATCTATCACATGTATGAGAAAAAAACCAAGGATCTTTATACCAGTGGTTCAGATGCTGGAGGGAAGAACCAAGCGTGCCTTTGTCTTTGGCACAAAACCATCAGATATGAAGGTAGTGTATGCAGAAGAACTAAAAGAAAAATATTCTGATGGGTAAAGAGTTCAAACAGTTCAAAGAAAACTACAAATGCCTAGAAAATAGATGTATGACATGCAAAAATGTTCAACCTCGCCTCATATATTCAACCAACTTTTTAAAGATGTGTGAATAAAAAAGCCAATAACTTTGTTTTTTGCCATTCAATGTGGCATTAAAAAATAATACTAGTTAATTTGAATAAAGAAGACATTTTCCTATTGTGTTATATAAAGGTAAAATGGTACAATCATCCTGGGGATATTTTGTGAGATATATCAGAAATCTTTAATATCCACATACCAATTGCCCTAAATCCTATGGGAAATTATGCAAGGAAATAATCATGAATTTGTGTATAGAGATGTGTTCTTTTTCTATATTTGCTTTATCTCCCAAATTTTCTACATTATCTTGTAATTTACGAAAATGCTATGCAACAGGTGAAAAAGGCATATTTTGAAGATTCATTTTTTCAAAAGGCACATATTCTTGGTTCTTGTTTATAACTAGACTGGGTTCTAAACTTAACTGTTTATAAACTATATTACTTAGAGCAGTAATGTATTAGAAGAGCGTAAGACCTGAGCTCTGAGTGACGTTTCTGATGATGATACTGATGATCAATAAGGTAAAGAACAGACTAAGGTCCAAACAAGGACAGCAAGAGCAGGAAACTCAGTTCTTTTTCTTATTCATCCAGAGTCAATCTCATTAACTTTTGGGTAGCTTATGTAGGTTAAATGAATTGTTTGTTTTATAATAAAGAGAGGCACAAGCACTACCTTTGGCTAGGAAATCAATGCCTAATGCTTTTAGTAGCTTTTATTATAAGGTGGCTGCTTCTACGATTACGGAACAAAACTGTTTTGGCTTTTGGAGGTCTGCAAATGCTCACCCCAGATGTCAGTTCCTTCTATCTCACAAGAACTAAAGGCCTTTTGTGATTGATTTTCTGTGCTGTTATTACATTCTTATGACAACTGTCTCACACATCCATTGTTCTCTCTTACATGTACACCATGGAGCCTGAAGATATTAGAAAGAAAGTGCCTGTTACTTACAGACTGGTCTTCATTAATGGGGTCCTGGACACTCCCGCTGCACTGAGGGACCCAAGGGGGGTCAAACATCGGGACAGATGGCATTCCAAGCACTGGGGAGGGCAGGGTGAAGTTTATACTGGGAGGCGGGATCTGTTAGTTGATAACAGAAGAATGAAGTGAGTAAGATGGAAAATAAGGTAGAATGAGTCTGAAGCAAAATTATGACATAATCTTTTAGAGCACAGGATGTTATAAGGCACATGAAGAACGTCTCTGGGCCTCAGTTTACTCATTAATAAAATGAAGGGTTTCAACTATATGATCTCTATTTGTGTTAATCACCCCATCCTCCAAAGAACATCTGTATTCATATAGCAAAATGTATGGAAGATTACACCCCAAACTTCTATGTGCTTACCTCTGGGGATGGTGCTGAAATCTTGAGGTTTATAGAAACTTGATCTCTTACTCTACATTCTTATATTTCAATTTGTTTTAAGGACAAGAATTCACTCATATATGAGTTAGGTTTACTTATGTAATCAGAGAGGGAAAAAAAGAAGCATCTTGGGCTTCCCTGGTGGCGCACTGGTTGGGAGCCCACCTGCTGATGCAGGGGACGCGGGTTTGTGCCCCAGTCTGGGAAGATCCCACATGCCGCAGAGCAGCTGCACCCGTGAGCCATGGCCGCTGGGCCTGTGGGTCTGGAGCCTGTGCTCCGCAACGGGAGAGGCCGCAACAGTGAGAGGCCCACGTACCACAAAAAAAAAAAAAGAAGAAGCATCTCTTGGGACATACACTGTGGGTTTGAGGTTCAAGGACTGAAATGAACCTTGGGTTGGGTTTCCTAATCTAATACCCATGTTGGATGTATGCCTCACCTTAAAAATCTGCTGTGCTCCCTCCTCCATCCGGGGCCAGACCTGATAGCGAAACCTCCAAAGCGTGTGGAACTTAAGGACAGCGTTCAGCCGCTGCACGGTCTCCGGGTGGTGGAACTCTGATGTCAGCATATCAGACACGGCCTCAGGAACTTTCACCGCACACAACAGGAACATGGCGGCTAAAGACAGTCAACATCAAAGACAGTTCATCAGCTACGCATCTCATAATTTTGCATTATTCCTGGGGATAGGGAGAAGGGGGAAACTGCTTCTGTCTCTTGAAAATGACCACTGAGCTATAGAGCCAGGCCACCAGTGCTGGCAAAAGCAAAGCCTGTTTCAGCACCTGGAAAGCAGACTTCATCCTTTGTGCCTCCCACAATCTTCCAATATCTGATGCGAGCACGATCTGTGACAGCACGACATTGCAGTAGAAAAACTCATTCTAAACAAAGTTTCCTTTGGCTCACAGTGAAAAGTAGATGCCAGAGGAAGCAAATGAAGAAAGGAAATGACAAGCTGAAATATCCTGTTTAGGAAATGGCTAGAGTCATCTCAGAGTAACCCTAGGACAGTACATAAAAATGTCCATTTAAAACTGTCTCAGTTCCATTAGTTATATTAAAAATAACATTCATCATCCAGTGAGTGGGCACCACTGGGAAACTCCAAGGGCACAGAAGTGGCTGACGTGTGGTGGCTTGAGGAGAGGAAGACAAGGGCCAAAAAGAGCCTGCCATGTGGCTGAAAGGGTCTTGGTGCTCCATCCAGGTGTCAGGCCTGAGCCAAGTAGGTGGGAGAGCCGAGTTCAGGACACTGGACCACCAGAGACCTCCCAGCCCCACGTAATATCAAACGGTGAAAGCTCTCCCAGAGATCTAAATCTCAACGCTAAGACCAAGCTCCACTCAACAATTAGCAAGCTCCAGTGCTGGACACTCTACGCCAAACAACTAGCAAGACAGGAACACAACCCCAACCATTAGCAGAGAGGCTGCCTAAAATCATAATGAGTTCACAGACATCCCCAAAAAACACCACCAGAACGACAAGATCCAGCCTAATCCACCAGAACACAGGCACCAGCCCCCTCCACCAGGAAGCCCACACAACCCATTAAACCAACCTTACCCACAATGGGCAGATGCCAAAAACAACAGGAACTACGAACCTGCAGCCTGTGAAAAGCAGACCCCAAACACAGTAAGTTAAGAAAAATGAGAAGACAGAGAAAGACACAGCAGATGAAGGAGCAAGGTAAAAACCCACCAGACCAAACAAATGAAGAGGAAATAAGCAGTCTACCTAAAAAATAATCCAGAGTAATGATAGTAAAGATGATCCAGAATCTTGGAAATAGAATGGAGAAAACACAAGAAACGTTTAACAAGGACCTAGAAGAACTAAAGAGCAAACAAACAATGATGAGCAACATAATAAATGAACTAAAAAATTCTCTAGAAGGAATCAATAGCAGAATAACTGAGGCAGAAGAATGGATAAGGGACCTGGAAGATAAAACAGTGGAAATAACTACTGCAGAGCAGAATAAAGAAAAAAGAAGAAAAAGAATTGAGGAGAGTCTCAGAGACCTCTGGAACAACATTAAATGCAACAACATTCAAATTATAGGGGTCACAGAAGAAGAGAAACAGAAAGGGACAGAGAAAATATTTGAAGAAATTATAGTTGAAAACTTCCACAATATGGGAAAGAAAATAGTCACTCAAGTCCAGGAAGTGCAGAGAGTCCCATACAGGATAAATCCAAGGAGAAACATGCCAAGACACATATTAATCAAACTATCAAAAATTAAATACAGAGAAAAAATATTAAAAGCAGCAAGGGAAAAACAACAAATAACATACGAGGGAATCCCCATAAGGTTAACAGCTGATCTTTCAGCAGAAACTCTGCAGGCCAGAAGGGAGTGGCAGGACATATTTAAAGCGATGAAAGGGAAAAAGCTACAATCAAGATTACTCTACCCAGCAAGGATCTCATTCAGATTTGACGGAGAAATTAAAACCTTTACAGAGAAGTAAAAGCTAAGAGAATTCAGCACCACCAAACCAGCTTTACAACAAATGCCAAAGGAACTTCTCTAGGTAGGAAACACAATAGAAGGAGAAGACCTACAATAACAAACCCAAAACAATTAAGAAAATGGTAATAGGAACATACATATCCATAATTACCTTAAATGTAAATGGATTAAATGCTCCAACCAAAAGACATAGACTGGCTGAATGGATACAAAAACAAGACCCGTATATATGCTGTCTAGAAGAGACCCACTTCAGACCTAGGGACACATACAGACTGAAAGTGAGGGGATGGAAAAAGGTATTCCATGCAAATGTAGATCAAAAGAAAGCTGGAGTAGCAATTCTCATATCAGACAAAATACACTTTAAAACTAAGACTATTACAAGAGACAAAGAAGGACACTACATAATGATCAAGGGATCAATCCAAGAAGAAGATATAACAAATTGTACATATTTATGCACCCAACATAGGAGCACCTCAGTACATAAGGCAAATGCTAACAGCCATAAAAGGGGAAATCAACAGTAACACAATCATAGTAGGGGACTTTAACACCTCACTTTCACCAATGGACAGATCATCCAAAATGAAAATAAATAAAGAAACACAAGCTTTAAATGATACATTAAACAAGATGGACTTAATTGATATTTATAGGACATTCCATCCAAAAACAACAGAATACATTTTCTTCTCAAGTGCTCATGGAACATTCTCCAGGATAGATCATATCTTGGGTCACAAAGCAAGCCTTGGTAAATGTAAGAAAACTGAAATCGTATCACATATCTTTTCTGGCCACAACGCTATGAGACTAGATATAAATTATGGGAAAAAATCTGTAAAAAATACAAAGACATGGAGGCTACTACTAAATACTAAACACACTACTGAATAACCAAAAGATCACTGAAGAAATCAAAGAGGAAATCAAAAAACATCTAGAAGCAAATGACAATGAAAACACGATGACCCAAAACCTATGGGTTGCAGCAAAAGCAGTTTTAAGAGGGAAGTTTACAGCAATACAATCCTACATCAAGAAACAAGAAACATCTCAAATAAACAACCTAACCTTACACCTAAAGCAGTTAGAGAAAGAAGAACAAAAAAAACCCCAAAGTTAGCAGAAGGAAAGAAATCATAAAGATCAGATCAGAAATAAATGAAAAAGAAATGAAAGAAATGATAGCAAAGATCAATAAAACTAAAAGCTGGTTCTTTGAGAAAATAAACAAAATTGATAAAGCATTAGCCAGACTCATCAAGAAAAAAAGGTAGAAACTCAAATCAATAGAATTAGAAATGAAAAAGGAGAAGTAACAACTGACACTGCAGAAATACAAAGGATCATGAGAGATTACTACAAGCAATGATATGCCAATAAAATGGACAACCTGGAAGAAATGGACAAATACTTAGAAAAGCACAACCTTCTGAGACTGAAGCAGGAAGAAATAGAAAATATAAACAGACCAATCACAAGCACTTAAATTGAGACTCTGATTAAAAGTCTTCCAACAAACAAAAGTCCAGGATCAGATGGCTTGTCAGGCGAATCCTATCAAACATTTAGAGAAGAGCTAACACCTATTCTTCTCAAACTCTTCCAAAATATAGCAGAGGGAGGAGCACTCCCAAACTCATTCTACGAGGCCACCATCACCCTGATACCAAAACCAGACAAAGATGTCACAAAAAAAGAAAACTACCGGCCAATATCATTGATGAAAATAGATGCAAAAATCCTCAACAAAATACTAGCAAACAGAATCCAACAGCACATTAAAAGGATCATAGACCATGATCAAGTGGGTTTTATCCCAGGAATGCAAGGATTCTTCAATATATGCAAATCAATCCATGTGATATATCATATTTACAAACTGAAGGAGAAAAAAACCATATGATCATCTCAATAGATGCAGAAAGAGCTTTTCACAAAATTCAACACCCATTTACAATAAAAGCCCTCCAAAAAGTAGGCATAGATGGAACTTACCTCAACATCATAAAGGCCATATATGACAAACCCACAGCCACCATTGTTCTCAATGGTGAAAAACTGAAACCATTTCCACTAAGATCAAGAACAAGACAAGGTTGTCCACTCTCACCACTATTATTCAACATAGTTTTGGAAGTTTTAGCTACAGCAGAGAAGAAAAAGAAATAAAAGGAATCCAAATTGGAAAAGAAGAAGTAAAGCTGTCACTGTTTGCAGATGACATGATACTATACATATAGAATCCTAAAGATGCTACCAGGAAACTACTAGAGCTAATCAATGAATGTGGCAAAGTAGCAGGATACAAAATTAATGCACAGAAATCTCTTGCATTCCTGTACAGTAATGATGAAAAATCTTAAAGAGAAATTAAGGAAACACTCCCATTTACCATTGCAACCAAAATAAATAAAATACCTAGGAATAAATCTACCTAAGGAGACAAAAGACCTGTATGCAGAAAACTATAAGACACTGATGAAAGAAATTAAAGATGATACAAACAGATGGAGAGATATACCATGTTCTAGGATTGGAAGAATCAACATTGTGAAAATGACTACACTACCCAAAGCAATCTACAGATTCAATGCAATCTCTATCAAACTACCAATGGCATTTTTCAGAGAACTAGAAAAAAAAATTCACAATTTATATGGAAACACAAAAGACCCCGAATGGCCAAAGCAATCTTGAGAAAGAAAAACGGAGCTGGAGGAATCAGGCTCCCTGACTTCAGACTATACTACAAAAGTACAGTAATGAAGACAGTATGGTACTTGTACAAAAACAGAAATATAGATCAATGGAACAGGATAGAAAGCCCAGAGATAAACCCATGCACATATGGTCACCTTATCTTTGATGAAGGAGACAAGAATATACAATGGAGAAAAGACAGCCTCTTCAATAAGTGGTGCTGGGAAAACTGGACAGCTACATGTAAAAGAATGAAATTAGAACACTCCCTAACACCATACACAAAAATAAACTCAGAATGGATGAAAGACCTAAATGTAAGGGCAGACACTATAAAACTCTTAGAGGAAAACATAGGCAGAACACTCTATGACATAACTCACATCAAGATCCTTTTGGACCCACCTCCTAGAGAAATGGAAATAAAAACAAAAATAAACAAATGGGACCTAATGAAACTTCAAGCTTTTGCACAGCAAAGGAAACCATAAAAAGATGAAAAGACAACCCTCAGAATGGGAGAAAATATTTGTAAACGAACCAATTGACAAAGGATTAATCTCCAAAATATACATGCAGCTCATGCAGCTCAATTGCAAAGAAACGAACAACCCAATCCAAAAATGGGCAGAAGACCTAAATACACATTTCTCCAAAGAAGACATACAGATTGCCAACAAACACATGAAAGGATGCTCAATGTCACTAATTATTAGAGAAATGCAAATCAAAACTACAATGAGGTATCACCTCACACCAGTCAGAATGGCCATCATCAAAAATCTACAAACAATAAATGCTGGAGAGGGTGTGGAGAAAAGGGAACCCTCTTGCACTGTTGGTGGGAATGTAAACTGATACAGCCACTATGGCGGTTCCTTAAAAAACTAAAGATAGAACTACCATACGACCCAGCAATCCCACTAATGGGCATATACCCTGAGAAAACCATAATACAAAAAGAGTCATGTGCCACAATGTTCACTGCAGGTCTATCTACAATAGCTAGGACATGGAAGCAACCTAAGTGTCCATCAACAGATGAATGGATAAAGAAGATGTGGCACATATATACAATGGAATAGTACTCAGTCATAAAAAGAAATGAAATTGAGTTATTTGTAGTAAGGTGGATGGACCTAGAGTCTGTCATACAGAGTGAAGTGAGTCAGAAAGAGTATAACAAATACCGTATGCTAACACATATATATGGAATCTAAAAAAAAAACAAAAATGGTTCTGAAGAACCTAGGGGGAGGACAGGAATAAAGACGCAGACATAGAGAATGGACTTGAGGGCACAGGGAGGGGGAAGGTTAAGCTCAGACAACGTGAGAGATTGGCATGGACATATATACAATACCAAATGTAAAATAGAAAGCTAGTGGGAAGCAGCTGCATAGCACAGGGAGATCAGCTCAGTGCTTTGTGTTCACCTAGAGGGTTGAGATAGGGCGGGTGGGAGGGAGACACAAGAGGGAGGAGATATGGGGATATATGTATAAGTATAGTTGATTCAATTTGTTATACAACATCAACTAAAACAACATTGTAAAATAATTATAGTCCAATAAAGATGTTAAAAATTTTAAATAATAAAAATAACATTCATAAGGTAGACTCTATTAGAAACATCTACCCTTCCAAGAGGTAGAAGAGATTGAGAAACCAAAAGAGATTTCATGAACCGTAATACCATTGTTGTTTTTTGGGGGGAAAGCCAAATATGAATAAGAGAAAGATCAGTGCTATGATGAGTTACGAAGTCAATGAATAATGAGGAAAAGAAACACACTCTGTAGCATAGATGGAGGAGCCAGTGTTGATCATAAAAATATAATTTAAAAACTCTCTCGTACTTTTTCCAAGATCCTCAAAACATGCTCAGGCAATTGTTAAAACAACTGGGGTTGAATCCCAGCTCTGAAACTTCTCTCCTATTGATCTTGGCCAAGCCTCTTAACTTCTTAACCTTTGTTTCTATTGGTAAAATGTCAGTGATGATGATGAGAATGAGGATGAGGACGCTGCTGATAGCTGCCTCCTAATTTGTTGTTAGAATAAAATAATGTACGAGAAAGTGCTTTGTGACATGAAAAGTACTACAGAATTCTAAAGCATATTTTATTTTTTAGAGGCAAAGTGGTATATGCAAAGGGCATCTATTTGTAGTCAAAAGATCTGGGTTTGATTTCCTGGCTCTGCTAATTCTGAGCTGTGTGCACTTGGTTAAAAGTCCTTTCAACCTTCTGAGTTGGATTTTGCGCGTTTATACAATCATTGTTATGAGGATCAAGTAAGATAGTGTGTATGATAGAGTTCTAGAACAAATGTGAGCTACCGTCATCAGTAGCTTTTGATAATGTTTCTTAATCCTACCACCTCCTTAAATTTCCACTTTTTCTCTTTTCTTTACTTTTCTTTAAAGTGTACTCTGTCTCAATTTTTAAACACCATCGTCACTCTCTAAGTCATTGCAGTTGGAGTTCTTCCTCAATCTCTTTACTGAAACAGTTTTCTTGTAATGCTCACTAAGCAGCAGATCCAGTGATATTTTTACAGCATTTCTCTTCTTTCAGTTTTTAACACTTTCATAACAATCTCCTTGAAAAGGATCTTCCTCTACTTCCATGGTTTGAGATTACTTAAGTTCTACTTTTCTGGTCGTTTTTCTGGGTTTTGCTGGTCAGCTCTTCTTCCTGTCCTTTGAAGGTAGAGAAAGCCAATGGCCTAGTGTTCATTCCTCAGCCCTCTCCTCTACACCAAGAAATCATCCTCCCCCGGAATCATTTCTCCCCTGGAAATAATCCTCTCTCATTGCTTCAGCTGCCACATACATCAAGTTTTCCCAAGTTTCTCTCTAGCTATGGCCTTTCTCATTAGCTTTAGTGTCATATCACCACTGATATGTCTCCTCGTCATCTAAAAATCAGTTTCTAAAACCAAGCCACTCCACTCATTGCTGCCACTTTAAACTTGGTAATAATTCAACATTATATGCAACATTACTCTTTGGCTCGGAACCCCTGAGTGGTTTCCCACAGTTCAGTGGAAAGTCCACACTCCTAACCCTGTTGTTCAAGGTCTGTTACAATGTGAGACCTGCTCACTTGCTTAATATTACAGACTAGCAACCT
Source organism: Monodon monoceros (assembly GCF_005190385.1). NCBI lineage: Eukaryota > Metazoa > Chordata > Mammalia > Artiodactyla > Monodontidae > Monodon > Monodon monoceros. The sequence goes on from NW_021703772.1 coordinate 26,948,108, forward strand.
CTTTACAAAAGCCACCCCAGTCTCAATTCCTCCTCAGGCTTTCCAAATCAACCCAGTGCATTTCCACACCCCATGTGCCTTTGCATACACCATTTCCTCTTCCTTCTAGCTTTTCTTAAAGCTCAGTCCCCCTGTTCATAACTTCCATGAAAATGTCCATGGCTGTCCCATATTTAGGGAGCATGCCCTTCTCTCTGAAAAATACTTGGTAGAGAAGCAAAAATCTGATACTTAATGTGAACAAAGACATTTTACAAAGACATTTGATGCAGCATAGTATAAAAGAAGCAAAAGGCAAGAATCAACTAAAATTTCCAGGTTAAAAAAATTGTTATATCCATTCATTCAATGGAATATTTGGTAGCCATTAAAAAGAATAGGTAAACTTATAGACTGATGTTAAAAATGGTCTCCTAGAGAGAACTCTTAACCACTTCTTGTTTGGCATTTCTCAATTCAAATTTATTTTTGTTCAAATTTTTAATATGCCTCAGTTTACCTTTTAACAGTTCTGGTGTCAGAAGAGGGAACCAAAGGAGACGCCCCCCCAACAGCCCACAGGAGCAATGAGCAACCTGGCATAGGTATCTGTTGAGACCTTGAGCTTGCTGCTTTCTCGCTGCCTCTGGAGGTCATGGGTAAGTCCCTCTCAAATCCTAGCACTGAAGTTTTTGTGTTATGAGCTTGCAGACTTTATCTGAGCCTTTCTTTTTCATGCTGGGTCCAGAAACTGGCTACAGTTGGAATGAGTCAGACTTAAAAACCAGACTGGGCTCAGGAATGGACTGGTTCCAATTTAGAAACCAGACTGGATCCAGGGTCGGACTGGGTCTGACTTAAAACTGGACTGAGTCTAGTGTGAGGTCTCAGGTGAACAGAATTTTTTTTTTTTTTAAGGAACAAGTAGGTTAACTATACCAAAGATAATCTTGAATTACATTGGCCACAGTGGAGAACTTTAAACCATCTTAGATAAGCCTATCCATTTATGAGTTATCCTAGAGGAAAAAGTATTTCAGCCAGGCACTCACTGTTAAGGGTAGAGGGAAAATTATTTTTCCTCCTTTACAGTTACTGGTGACCAGGATGAGACCCACTGGAATGCCTCCCTCACTCTGGAGCCTGCAGACATCACCCTGGGAAAACTGGCAGAAGCCGGCAAAGAGTAAGAATTTTTACTAACGTCAGCTCCCCCAGACCTCTCTACCTGTGGTGGCTGGTTGAGAGAAGAAGGTAAAATTTCACATTGCCGCTTCCTTTCCAAATTACCAAAAAAAAAAAAAAAAAAGGTTATTGATCTTTTCTCTCCCGGGGACAGCTATTGCCTTCTTGTCCATCTCATTTTTTGTCCTGAGAGCTTAGCTTGGCAATCATCAGGTTGGGGAACTCAAAAATATAGCCAGGCAGAAATGTGGGTTACATTCCATTTGTGGCTAGGGTCCTCCCATTGCCAGCTCTCAGGGGAACTGTCTAAGTCCTTCTTTCTTTTGGCTATCTTTGGGGGTGGCTCTGGATGTTGTGCTCATGGGGTAGTTCAATACTGCCAGGAATATTTACTGTTTGTCTCGCTCGAACCTGACAAGATATTTGAAAGAAAAAAATTTTTTTTTAATTAGCTCTATAGTCAGAAGTTGACCAAATTGGAAGCTGATATTCAGAGCCTGATAGGAACCATTTTTTAGGCCTTCTCCCCTAACCTAAAATAAAATTATGTACCCAGAGGGAACGAAAAACATGCTGAAGCCATTGTAGAAGGATTTACTGAAGCGTTCCAAAGACACACAGCTCTAGAACGCAGGAATCTTTTGATTTCCATCTTAGAGCTCTTCTCCCTGATATAAAGAAGAAAACTAAGAATAATGTAGTTGGATGGTTGGGTCAGCATCTTGATATTCAGGCTGCAACCCAATCTTTCAAGGAATTAAAAACAACTGTCTAACACACTAAGTCTTTGTAAGAACAGAAATGTGGCTCTAGAAACAACTCAAAGCCCACCTATCCTTTTTACCTATCCCCAAATTTCCCCTATTTATCTCAAAAGGCTTGCAGATATTGTTAAAAAAAAACTGGATTTAGGAAACAAAAGTCTTTTTTGGAGAAATTTATATCTTTTCTCTGTGCCTTTGAGATATAAACGTTCTACCTGGTCTTCTCTAGGAACCCAAAGGCATCTCCGGAAATGTAAACTTCAGGGAAGTAATTCTTATCAGAAAAAGAAGGGAGCTGTTTTGGAAATTAAGTGAATGAAAAATCTTAAAAGTCTTTTCCACAAATATTAGTAAAAGTTTTAGCTATCTGAGCAGGTAACCTTAACTTATTTTATCTGCCAGAAACACAGTTTAGATCCAACTGTTCTTTTATAAACTAGTCAGTTTTGCATTATCATACCTGTCTCATGGCCAAAATTTTAAAACTAAAGCTATAAGATCTCTGCATCTGTCTGTATGCTTATGTATATCTCTGTTCGTATGTTGTAGATGTGTGATATTTTTCTACCTTTGGATGGTATTGCCAAAATTAATGTGTAAAGAGCTCTATTAATTGGCTTAAAGACAAACAAGCATTTACATAAATCAAGTATACTCTCAGAAATCCAGAAACTAACCAAAAATTTTTTCAAGTTCATTTGATCTAGGATAATCTTCAGTAAATAAAAGGTGGTTTAAGTTTGTTGGTTTAATCAAAATAGGTATGTCTTTAGAGTTATTAGCATTAAATATAATACTTTTATCCTACCTAGGTTTACTAAAAGTCAAATAAACTCATGTTATAGAATTTGTCAGAAAGAAAAATAACTTAAAATGATGGTTATCTGTTTAATGTCTCACAAAATTTTCATGAATATTCTAAACATAATTGTTAAGAACAAATAAATTAAATAGATGTAAATAAAAGTTTACTTTTTAAAAAAGTAAAAAGTTTATAAATAAATTTTTCAACATTATGCTTTATGGTATGTCTACTTAAAAATAGTTTCTAAAATCTTTTTGGTAACTTGAAACCTTAAAGTTATGCTGAGATAAGTTAAATGATGGATATTCATTGAATATCTAGACCATTTCCAAATAAGATACAATACTGAAACATTAATTACTGAACATAGCTTTATCTACTTTTGGTTTCCTTTTCAGAGGCACTAAAGATATTTGGGTTTATTACTAAACATGTTTTGTGCCACAATGAAAAATTTACTGAGAAAGAATATACTTCCAGAAATCGTGAAATGTATTTATAAATTTGCCAACCCACAGAATGCTAGTATAACAGACACTCCACAATTGCTTACATCTTAGTTTCACTAGGAAAAAACAGTTCTAAGCATTAAGAATTCTAATCAATATATACAATTAAAACTACTTAGAAAACTTCATGGAATTGAACCTTGGGTCCACATCCCTCAGTTAAAAAGGGCTTCTCCAAACTCTTGAAACTGCATACCAGCTGGAGACCTAAAATTAAAATTGACTAAGGAGGTTCTTACCCAGAGGCAGATGGCATCTTGTGGTAGACAGCTGTCTCCCAAGATTGCAGATCAAGGTCTTTAACACCAATATGAAATGTTTATTCCTTTTGCCTTTTCACTACTTGCTTTTTCTCTCTGTTAACGCATAGGAAGATAACGCTCCTTAATTCTGGCAACTGCTGATGGATCTACTGCTAAGGCCGTAGCTGAACAACCAAAGTCCCAAGGTTTTCTTGCTAAGGTAAATTTAGATAATAGAATTGCTTTAGATTAGTTATTGGCTGAACATGTGCCATAGCAAATGTCTCCTGCTGCGCCCTGATCAACATCTCTAGTATTGTAGCAAATGCAGAAAATTAACAAACAAGCCACTTGGTTAAACAGGTACATCCTTTGATTTATTTGATACCAGCTAGTTTGGTTCACTGGGGCCCTGGCTAAGGAGTACACTTTAGTCTCTTGATATTATCCTCCTAATAGTTATCACTGTAGTCTCTGTGGTGTGCTGTATTCTCTCAAAGGTCTTAAATGCATGTTCACAGCCATCAGCAGTACATTAGCTGGTCTTACTATGCTTGGAGAAACAGGAACGAGATGAACAGCAAAACAATTCTTCCACGGACATGACGTCATAACCTACTATGAGTTTCACAATGAGACAAGAGAAACTTAACTGTGCTTGGAGAAACAGGAACAAGATGAACAACGAGATGAACAGCAAAACAATTCTTCCACGGACATGACGTCATAACTTACTATGAGTTTCACAATGAGACAAGAGAAACTTAACTCTGATGGTGACAAAGAGTGGCATTAATACTAAATTTTTGGTCAACTTTTCACATACGAGAGGATGACCAAAAGGGGGAAATTGTTAAGTTGTTTTAAAAGGAGACCATTAGACTGAGGTAGCTCTAATGCCACGGCAGCTTACATAAGCAAACCAAAATCTATGCCTATAAACACCTCAAGGTTACAAATCAAAATGCTAAGGATAACCAGTCACAAACAGCTAACTAGGCTTTATGCTACAGACAATAAATAATTGCTTTTCTTTGCTTCTGCGTTTTCTCTATAAAAGTCTCTCCCTGAGCTACTCTTGGTGGAGTGCTCCTAACCACTTGTAGCTTGGCACTGCCTGATTGGAATCAATTTTTGTTCAAATAAACTCTTAAAAAAGTCTCCTAGATAAAAATGCAAGATGCAGAAGTCTTTATGGTATGTCCTATTTGTGTGAAAAAGGAAACGTAATATATACATACATAGGTATAGATATATATATATGCATAGCTTACCCCAGAGGTTTCCTGGGAAATTTAAAAATTGTCACCTCTGAGAAAGAGGACTGGGAATCATGGGAAAGAGGGTGATACTTTTAAACTTCATACACTCTTATATTATTTGAATTTTTACCATGTGCATTTTCAATTAAAATAACTATAAAATAAAGGAATATGCAGAAAAAATGGAAAACGATGAAGAATCCAGATTCTACCTCTACCATTTGTTAGCTATGTGGCTTTGGACATATCACTTAAATTTCACAAATTTATTTTGATATTGTGATTTGAACACAGACTATTACTCACATAAGATTTAATAAAATTAATAATGGTTGTTCATGGTCAATCTGGGAAATCACAATGCACAAAAAGAATTTTATATATATATATATTTTTTTTTTTTTTTTTTTTAAGAATTTTATATTTTGTGAAATATAGTGAAAATGTAGGTTCTGGGAGAAATCATTCTCTATAATTTGGTAACATCTTGGGAGAGACATGCTGCCCTTGTGCAAACTATACAGTGACATGAAAAGGGTGCACACAGAACCTATGCCTGTTTCTGTTTAGTGCACAGCTCTGTCTAGAGGTCCAGCCATTGCTAGCAATCTGACCTAAGGGTGAAAATGGAATGAATGTGCCTCTCTCTTGTTTAAATGCTGGGATGAGTGGCAGCAGGACCAGAGTCCCAGGTGGTCTTTCTTTACCTGCTGCCCCTGCCATGTGCTCATCCATGCTGAGCAGGAGCTCCCAGGCAGCTGGCTGGATGTCTCCATACATCTCCTCCGTCAGAATTGGTGCTGCCTTGATTAGCAGAGATAAGGGAGCAGGCGACAGGCTCATCACCTGGAAAAAGATGGAAATGATGTCGTAAAATCTTTGAAGACACTGATTGCTGTACTCCTCTAGAGTGTTAAGTGTCATTTCCCCTCTGTCTGCTTTCCTTAAATGACCTTAAAATACGTTCTAAAGTGGGAGCGTATTTATTGGCATGATGTATAATAAGCTTTATACCCTATTAGTTGATGTATAATTACCCCCAAATCATATTAATTTTATAATACTTTCACCACAAAAATTAATTTGCAACCACCTAGGGAATAAACTGTAGAATAAGTATAGCTCTGTGAGAAAGAAGGACTCCAGCCAATATATCTTTGTGTTTAAAGTCCTGGTGGACTTTCATGGCATCTTATCTTCCTTCCTGTTAGAAGCTGATTTCCACTGGAAACTGTGATCAGCCTCTAATTTATAAAGGAGTCCCGTTCAGAAAGTTAGTTTTCTAAGCCAGTGAACTTGGATGGCATTTTCCCTTCAAAACATTATACATTGTGGTTATTGCTCCAGGTTAGCCAACAAAATCCCATTTAATCCATTATTTCAAATAAATGTAGGTTTGGGGCAAGCCTAGGTCTTTAACCATCATTTAAAACACTTTCTAGAAAAACATGAAACTTTTTTTTCTCTTCCCCTGGGAAATGTATTATGATTTAGAGTTTAGGTTGTAATAACAATATAACTGTGCCAAGCACTGGATAAGTAGATAAATATACTATCTTTTTTAATCCATGCAATAATTCTTTGAGATGGGTCTAGTGTTAAAATCCCCATTTTAGAGATTAGGCAACTAAAACTGAGAAAAATTAAGTTAACTTGCCCAAGGTCCCAGAGCCAGAGCAGCAGGTATAGGATTTGAAACCCAACTGTCTCATTCCAAGACCTATGAGCGTCACTACCACACATTGGTGGGAAGCTGGCTCCATTAGAGTGGAGAGAGTGGGAAGAGGCATGGCTCTAGCCAAGCCCCCCCAAGCCTTGTCTCTATGGAAGTTGGCTGTCCAGCAAGAAGGGATTTTTTCCTTGCATACTTGGTAGCATTCTTGCTCACCAAATTAGAGGGGCCTTTATGCCAACACTGTGTCAGTTGGCATTGTATGTCCCAAACATTAGTAAACAAGATATCTGGAGTTCCCTCCTTATTACTGCTCCGTGAACATTTCTGATCCATGCATCAATACCTGTAGTCTGATGTATTTCAGCATTCCAGAGTCCTTTTTCCCCTCTAGGTTGGCATCTGAAACTCTCTTTTTCAGCGAAGGTGTCCTCAGGCATGATTTATCTGAGCACTGGAAAGAACATAAGATAGGTGACAAAGAGTGTTGTGTTCTCTCAAAACCCAACAGTGCTGTTTTCCTCCAAATTCTCCAAACAACCAACTGGTTCTAATGCAACAGATAATTTCAGTAAGGACTTTTTATGGGCCTGTACTTTCTGAAAGTGATAAAAGCAGTTAATTTTGTAATGAAAAGGTAGCTTAGGGGTATTTAGCAACAAACTGCTCTTTTACCACTGAGGAGACCAGGACCCAGAGAGGTGGAGTAGCTTGACCAAATTGCAAAACTGGTTATTAGTAGAATAAGGAAAGGACAGAATCTCCTGATTTCCATTTCAGGGCTAATTATATTCCACCAAGCTGTTAAAAACACAAATCTTTTAAAATATTGCCAGTTAAAAGCCACTCTCTCTAATAATCCCTTTAAAGGGTTGGATGTTACAAGTTGATTATTTGGAAGAGAAAATGTTTCACAGAGGAGTGTTAGGAAGTGAAGGATAAAAGACTCATCAACGAAGTACGAGTTCATAGCATCCATCATCCAGGTAAAGTGTTTTTTTGTTTGTTTGTTTGTTTTTTTTAAAAACCCATACAGCAGCTCTTCTTTCAAATTGTCCCCTCACCCGGGGTCCAGAATAAGCATGACATCTGCATACACACGGAGGAGACATTTTCTTCCCCTGACTCTCTAAGTGCCAAGGAATGGAGTGGACAGAGCAGCTGGGAGAATGATTGCTCCAGTGGTGGCAGGCCCTTGTTTATTTATCCTGAGTCCTGATGCCTCCATTTTTGCACTCCAGGCTGTGCAAACAGGGAATCCATCCCTTTGCACAGTATAAATGCTCATTTGTTTTTCCAGTGACATGTCAATGAAACACTCTCTCCCTCAGTGCCAAGGGAAAACAACTGAACTCCTTAAGAATTTCTGAACAGAGCTTCACAGTGTTATAGATGGAGATATTTTGAAAGAAAAAGCAAATCTAAAAAGTACATGCATGTTCCAAGAAAGTCTTTCAAAACTCTGACAAAAAGACCCAAGACAATGCATCTGTTATGTGACCAGTATGGAATGAACTCTTAAACGAATCTACTTGGAAACAAATGAATCAGAGCTCTTGCTGTGTTTTCTAAAGATTAAAAAAAAAAAAGTGGAGGCACATACTTGGGAACACATATCATTTGGGGAGAGAAATCCTGCTTGGGAATAAATATCATCTGGGGAGAGAAATCCTGCAATGCTTTATTTCCCCCCTGTGAATGTAAAAGCAAAATATAGCATAAATATCATGCTTATTTTATATAATTTGAAAACTTCTAAAATCATATATGGCAATCATTTTCCATATAAATATAGGCGTGTATCTGACTTTGTAAAAAATCAAGGTATTTAAAAAGTGGCATCTTTCTGCTTTTATTCTATTTATTAAAAAAAATGTAAATTGCAGAATACCTGGAAAATACAAAAAAACTGTGAAGAAGAAAATAAAAATCCTTATAATCCTCAACTCAGTGATGGCCATTATTTGGTTCTTTTCAGCCCTTTGTCCCCCTAGGCATCTTAGCAAAGCTGTGACGATGCTATATATGTGGTACACAGTTTTAAACATTTCATTTCACTGTGATTTTATGATGAATATTCCCCAGGTTGTTAGAGTTATTTTAAAATTGATTTTTAAATTTTGAAAATATTTTATTGCTTTCTCCTTTGGCTGGACAGTTTATCTTTTCAGGGTTACCTTTGAACAATACTTTTGATTAATTTATAGGAATTTTAAGCAAGCAGATACAGAAAAATACTCAGAGGAAAAAGGACAAACATTTACGTCTGTTTCTCACACTCTATGAAATGTAGGCTTCTGTTTAATCCTATCTGCTGGGGACAGAAGGTATAAGTCAAGCTTCTCAAATATCGAATATTTAATATCCTGGCATGCTTCCTTAAGAAGCCTGGTGTGTTCTGCTGGCTTCAAGATATTAGGATGTTTGTTTTAGTGGAAAGGGAAGGGAATTGGAAAGGCTTTTACACTAGGGTGATGGGCTAGGAACTCTTCTTGAGTGACTTGTTCAGGCCTGACAACAGGGATTAAAGATGGGTACACGTGTGATGGGCACTTGGGTACCCTATGTGAGGTCCCTAAAGTCCTCTACTGGTGTGACCCTGACTCAGACTAACAACATTATCATCAGTTGCTTTTTGCTTTGGTAAAACGTGGTGTAAAACTTGGCTAGAAGAGAGCAAGAAAATGGATGGAGTAGGAGGCTGGTTCTGAAGGCATTTATAACCATATTATGTAATGACAACCATTAGTGGTTCCTGAAGAGTTAGAAATTTCACTGGACTGTGAGATGTAGGTGGTGGTTGGAAACACACATCAATCAGGGACTGCAAAGAAAACCAAAACTAGTAACCCAAGACTGAAGGACAGAATTTACCACTAATAGAGGATGTCATTCATTGTTGAGTCAATCTACCAGAGGAAGCTATGGTCAGTGGGAGGACATTATACAGTCCCAAGAGCTGGCAGGGATACTGGGACATGCTTGCTATGGGATGGTGTAGAGCTTCAGATAAAATCTGTAGTGCAAAACCTATCCTTTAACTGTCCAGGGAATTATCACTTGTGGTGTTTGGATCAGAAAGAGGAGGGGTTGGTCCCATCAAATTCCTGTCCTAGGGAATTAGGGGACCGAGTCTGATTCATTTAGTGATGGTTACTGGGGCTGAGAAATGATGATGCAACCTTGAGACTTCAGTCTAAGTACAAGATGAATAAAGCAGGGGTTGCTGGTCAGGGGACAGAGATGAGTCAGCAGACAGAGATGATGCAGAAAGAAGCAGAGATGAGAGACTGTCCACCCTGAGATGGACAGCTGCTTTGGATCTCATTCCTTTGAGGCCTGACTGTGTTTCCCACCTGTCCTTCGTTTCATGAGATTCTGCTATATCCTTTGAAGAAACTCTAATTATTTGAACAAATTTCAATGGGTTTCTATTACTCACAACAAAATATTATTGACAACGGAGGCATAATACGTTTAAGTAAAATAGTTTAAGTAAAAATAGTTTAAGTAATAATTTTACTTATTCATTTAATAATTCAAGTATGTTTATTAAGAAATGACCATTTGCCAGGAACAGGGCTAACTTCTGAGGATATGCTGAGGAGCAAAACCCCCATGATACACCATTCTGGAGAGTGTATCTTACCAGGAGAGACAGCTAGCAAACAAATGAAAATTCAAGATAAGTAGAAAAGGAGATACATGTCGTAAATGATGATAACACTGTGGAAATAATGAGGTATTTAACATTTGGGAAAATTGGAGTCAGCCTACTGGGTTCTTTGGGAAAGGGACTGCCTCGCGTTTCTGGAAAGAAACATGCCAATAGAAGTATAGTATTTCCCCAGAGGTAACCCAGACCCTTTGTGTCTCATACATCTTTGACATAGGAGCTATTTATGTCATAGTGAAGAGTAATTCTGACCCATGAAATCAAGACCTAGGGCTTGGTCTTGGCCTCACAGCTGTGTTTTCCATAGCTTTAGAAAAATATTAGTCCTGCAGGAGATCAGGTGGCCTCTTGCCATTTACACTGGCTTCACAAAATTTATGGACACTATGCCCTTTCTTTTTTTGTGGTACATATAACCTTTTAGTTACCTCTCCTTTTTGGCTGAAAGGAAAAAATGTTTTATCCACCCATTTCCATCAGCAAGCACTAACTGTGCATTACTATGTTTAGAACATAGCATTAGACAAGGTACAGATATACAGGAAAATTCAAAGAATTCTTTGGTGAATTCACCCTTCGGTGAAGGTGATATATATAATGATAGCTTACCTAAACCTCTCAAATTTGGAAGTGCACTAAAACAGACTAACAGAATGTACAGTGAGTCTCTGAGCACTGAAATGTAGATTAGCAGATTGATCAGAGTTAGAAGGGTTACAAAATGTACTAGCTGCCACAAATATATTCTGCCACAAAAACCAATTAAAAAGGAAACACGAATGAAATACCAATTGCTCATAAGTCTCGATTTTAATCAGAATCACTGCTTTTATTCTTGATTTATTGCCTACTCTGTTTTCATTTGGGCTCTGAAAATGTGGGCATTGTTCATTCATGTGACAGATTCAGAACAGGCAAATGGAAACATCATGAGAGAATAAAAAAGAAGCTTGAACAGGAGGCTGGCATTTTGGAAATAAAATGTTTATCACAGAAGACTCAATACATCTTTTCAGCTCTCCACCTGCATGACTAATTTAAGTGTGTTAGGGTTAGGGAACACTTATACTCTTGCTTTACTTTCCCTTTCAAAAATGTAAGCAACATGTAAGGTTGGTAACTTTTTCTGCTGCTTCAGGTCAGTGTCCTGGATGGGCCAGAGGTGAAAGGCACTCATGAAACATCATAGAACTCTATAGCCCACTCACTCACTCAATATTATAGTCTTTCTGCCATAGTGAGGTACTCTGTTAGGTATCACACAGGATGCAAAATGTGTAAGACTGCCTCAGTTCTCAAGAAGCTTTATAATTAAGTGAGAAGAGAAAAAGGGATGTAAGTAGCCCCACTTTGCAGGCAGAGCAATCTTAAAAACCTCTTGGTGCTTGTCACTATTCACAGGATAAAGACTAAAATCCTTCCCAAGGCCTCAGAGGCTCAACCTGGTCTGCTCTCTACCTGCTTGTGCAGCCTCATCAGGCACCACGGTCCTCCGTGCTCCAGCCATCATCCTTGGTTCAAAGTCTTATTCATAAGATCTCTCAGCACAGAGTGCTTCTCCTTCATTGTGCTTATCGTTGTTGCAATTTTACATCAACTTGGGATGTTTATTTGATTAATTTCTGTCTCTAGACTAGACTGTGTGCATCTTACAAGGGTAGGGCCATATCTCTTTGGCCATTACTATACCCAACACAGTATGGACTCAGCATGGTCCAGAATCTCTTTAAAATATGCTGAATAGACACATGGATGGATGGATCAATGAATGAATGAATAATTGAATGAAGGATGTGAAAAGCACAAGTAAACCATCATTGTAGTTTAGAGGAAGAAGGAATAGAAAATGTCATTAATCATCCACCTGCAGTATGCCCAGTGGTAAATGCTAGGGAGATCAGAAAAGAAGGAGGCGGCACTTGAGCTGGATCTTGAAGGATGTTTGGGTTCAGCCACATGTAGATTACAGGTGAAGATACAGCTGGAGCAAAGGTATGGAAGTAAGAAATCTCAGCGTGTGTATGGTGAACAATGAACATTAGGTTGGCGTATTTTTACAATTTTCAACATATATGGTTTTCTTCTAAAGCTAAGGGAGTTTTTATATGAAGGAGAACTTACCTAAATAAAAATAGGTTTTCTTTGTATGAAGTGTTATTTATGTTTGAGATACATGTGTGTACATACATGTATCTCAAACATAAATGCATGTCTATGTACATGCATACACATACAAACATATATACACATACAAAATTTTCTCTTTATGTCATCATTTAGCAGTTCATGTAGTTTCCCCACCTGATTTCCCCTCAGAATTTGTGTAGTTTGAATACTGGTAGATGCAATAGAGTCTAGTTGAAAAAGCCCTGACTTTGAAATTCCATGTTTATAAATTAAAGTCTAGCTGTTCTAGATGTGAAGTGTGGACAATCCCATCTTTCTGAACCTCAACATTTTCATCTGTAAAATGTGAAGAGTATCTCCTGCACGAGATTTGCAAGAATCAAAAAGTACTTTGTCAATGATGTATACCTACCTTATACGCTCATACATATGCTTTGAAGAAAATACTAAAAGGTCATATTCCAGAAGGCAAATTAGCACACTTATGATACGCATGAGATACATATTTTTTTTCTTTAGGATCTCTTTAGGAGCTCTTGTATTAGCCAAAATTTCTTCCATATACCCATATTGCTTTCAAAATTTAAAAAATCATAATTAAATAAATCCCTTTTGTGAATGCTAAAGCATTACAGATTGATATACAACTCAACTGTGCATTTTTTGTTATTGTTTATATTCTCTAGCTTGATTTGTATTTTATTGCCATCCTCCCACCCCACCAAACCTGGTTCACAAACTCTTTAGTATCAACAGAAATAACCTCTACTCCTGCTTAATTATTTTTTATTTCTCCAAGAATATCTAGCCTCATATTATATATATATGCCAACAGCAGGTGCACAATGAATGCTCATCGAAATGAATAGGGATTATATAAAAATCTCTTGGCAGATCCACTTGTGAGAAGCAGCTGCAGGGGCGGCCAGCAGCATGCAGTAGAGCATCTTGGCCATCACGCCTGTTCAGGGGCAGATGGGTAACTCAGGGCTTCCCTGGCAGAAGCACGGCAGCCCTGGTTACTGTCTTCATCTTCTGCCAGTTCAGCTGTTCAGTTTTCAGGAAAGTGCAGCTGAATGCTTAGAAAATGTAATAGTTTCTTGAAGAAGTTTCCTTTAGTCTGATTTGACTCTATTATTTATCAGTGAACAGTTGGGCCATTTATTGCTTATTTCTTAAGCTATAACTGTATCAGTCTCCTATTACTGCTGTAACAAATCACTAAAACCTTCCTGGCAAAAATATAACACAAATTTATTATCTTAACAGTTCTCTAGGTCAGAAGTCTAAAATGAATTGGCAGGGCTGTGTTCCTTCTGGAGGCTCTAGGGAATCATCCATTTCCTTGTCCTTTCCAGCTTCCAGAGGCTGCCTGGACTCACTACCCTGCATCATTCTGACCTCTGCTTCTGTCATCACATCTCCATCTCTACCTCTGACTATGTTCAGCCCACTTGGCTAATCCAGGATAATCTCCCCATTATAAGATACTTAATTTACTCACACAGGCAAAATCCCTTTTGCCAGGTGAGGTAGCATATTCACAGGTTCCAGGGATTAGAAATCAGACACCTTTGGGGGGACATTATTCTTCCTACCACAGCAACCTACTTATCACCAGTGCCCCTTTGAGTTCATATTTATTTGTAGAAATAAGCCTGGGAAAAGAGTTGAGCCCATGTTTGCTCATGGACATGAAGACAAAGCACTTGTCTTTTATTTATTTATTGTTTTTGGCACTTGTCTTTTTTGTACCCATCTTCTAATTTTGCTCGAAATCACACAGATCTGTAGCCTGGTTTATGCAATTGCAGTGGGCTGAAGTTTGCATTTCCAGAGAAAAGGTTGTTAGGACATCACTTTCCCTATCATTGGTATATTATCATGTGATCATTCGCTCACCTCTTTCTGCTTCTTGCCCCGGAGAGCCACGTTGTTGACGCTGCTGCTCTCTCGGAGGGAGTCCACAGAGTCTCCATAGAGCAGCTTAATGGCCCTGACGAGCCGGGCACAGGAGCGGCTGTGGTGCAGGTAGCAGTGAGGGTGGCAGTAGTCAATGTGGGTGCAGATGAAGCTTTGCTGATTGCACAGCAAGATCATGACCTGGAAAACAGACATCATTGAAGCTCAACCAGGCAACCAGGGTACAGACCAACTGTGAACGACGATGTGGGGTGGAAGATGAAAAGTGAGAATGTCAACTTTCTTTAATGGGTCTTAAAATCACAATAATTCCACAGAGAATAATAATTCCCACAAGAGAACAAAGAGTTACAAGCCTTTATGTACGTGGCTTCTTTTGCTCCCTGGATTCACACTCGATAGAAAGTTCTTTTTGAAATAATACAAGGTTAAGTGCTCTTCAAAAGTTGAAACAATTATCGGGGAGTGTCTGATTCCCAATTTTTCAAATGAAGATTCTGAAATTAAAATGTATTATTTTTTTCAGCTCTTATGTTGTAGAAGGAGCCAGGAGAAGAGCAGAAACTAATGAGAAGCTCCATCCCAAAGGATTTGGCTGGCCTTTGACAGCTGTGGGATGTCTTTAACTCCAGCCCACCTACATGGAACATGAAAACATTTCTGCACCTTCCACCCTGGCCTCTAACCTTCAACTGGGCCTTGAAACCCAGTGTAGCACTTCATTTCCCTCTCTACAAACTAATTTGTTTTCAGCTTTTGGGCTATTCTAGCTCTTCACTTGTGGCTTGATCTGGCTAAAATCTTCATATCTTCTAGACTTCTCAAGTAGTATTACAGAAAAGAACTCAGTTGACTTAAATGATATGGTTATTTTAAGAAAAGAAATGAAGGGCCTTGAGATGATAACTTCTTAAGTTGCCTTCCTAAAAAGGCAGTAGCATTCCTAGAGCTGCAAGTTTAGTCAAATCTGTACAGAGTAATCTTCTGAATGATTCTATCCTTCATGAAACTAGTTCCCACCCCAACACCTAAACTGTGCGAGACCATGTGCCACATTGAATGGAGAACATAAAGTAAGTCTACACAGATAAGACCAATCGAACCTCTAGAAAGGGCTGCCATGCATTTCCTTAGGAATGAGAGGTCCTGCTTAATCTGAGACAAATGTAAATAACAGTAACAATGCACCCCTCTCAAACTCGGCTAACAATACCTCATACTCTTCAAAGTTTTTTTAAAAAAAAATAGGTGTTGTCTGAACAGAATATCCAGATCTCTCTCAAGATTCATTGAAGATCCCTGATATTCCTGTTTATACTAATATGAGTCAGGGCACAAAGAAGAACTGTAAACCTTCCCTTGTTCGTCTTGAATCTGGCCAAAAAATGGTTCTTTGACTAATAAAACTGATAAACTTCTAGCAAGACTGATCAAAAGAAGAGAAAGAAAAGATAAAACCTACCAATATTAGAAATGATAAAGGCACATTACTGTAGATCTCACGAAATTTAAGATGATCTTAAGAAAATATTATAGAGTGTCTCCCCACAACTAGGGCATCTGCCGCCCGCTGGTGGGGGACCCTGATGCCCAAGGAGACAGGAGGAACCCCCAAGTGAACTGGTAGGATGTGGGGGGACAGAGGGGGGGAGGAGAAGTGGAGGCCAGACAGGATAGGCGTCCCTGAGGCCAGGGAGATCAGGAGAGGCAGAAGGGAGGGTCCCTCCAGGAGGAGGGGAGAGGAGTGGAAGGTGACTGCTGCACCCACTTGGGCCTGGGGAACCTGCTGAGTTCCCAGGCCAGTCCTCTGCCCTTCAAGGCCCCCTCCAGGCCACATGGGTGCTTGGGGGCATAGGAGGGAGGCTGGGGAGATCAGGAGAGGCAGGCGGGAGGGGCCCTCCCGGAGGAGAGGGAGAGGAGTGGAGGGCGTTCACTCCACGCACTCGAGCCCAGAAAGCCTGCTGGGCTCCCAGGTGAGGTCCCCTACCCTCTGAGACCGGGGTGGGGGCATGCCCAGCCCCTTCTCTTCCTTGAGCCTAAGCACCACCCCCCACAGCTCCCAGGGCCTTTTCCAGCCCTGTGGGTCCTAAGCATAGTCCCTGCCCCTGACAAACCTCACCCTTACTTAGGCCCCACCCTCCACAGCCAAGGCCTTTTCCCCTTTTTTTCTTTTCTTTTTTGTTTTTCTCTTTTCCCTCCTCCTCTTTCTTACTATTGTGGTACTGCTGTACCTTCTGGTTGTTGATTCATCTATATTTTTATTTTTATATTCTTTCTAACATATCTGTTAGTTTCCTAGTATAATTTTATTTTTTACTTTGTAATTGTTCTCCTTTTTTTTTTTTTTTTTTGCCATCCCACATGGCTTGCGGGATCTTGGTTCAGAAGCTGGGGGTTGGGCCAAAGCTCCTGCTGTGGGAGCTCTGAGTCTGAACCACTGGACTAACAGAGAACCTCAGACCCCAGGGAATATTCATCAGAGTGAGGTCTCACGGAGGCCCTCATCTCAGCACCAAGACCCAGCTCTACCCAACAGCCTACAAACTCCAGTGCTGGAAGCCTCAGGCCAAACAACCAGTAAGACAGGAACACAATCCCACTCACTAAAAAAAAAAAAAAAGAAACGGCAAAAAAATATGTCACAGATGAAGGAGCAATGTAAAAACCTGCAAGACCAAGTAAATGAAGAGGAAATAGGTAACCTACCTGAAAAAGAATTCAGAGTAATGATTATAAAGATGATCCAGAATCTCGGAAAGAGAAGGGAAGCACACATTGAGAAAATACAAGTGTTTAACAAAGATCTAGAAGAACTAAAGAACAAACAAACAGAGATGGACAGCACAATAACTGAAATGAAAAATACACTAGAAGGAATCAGTAACAGAATAAGTGAGGCAGAAGAACGAATAAGTGAGGTGGAAGATAAAGGGTGGAAATAACCACCAAGGAGCACAATAAAGAAAAAAGAATGAAAAGAATTGAAGACAACCTCAGAGACCTCTGGGATAACACTAAACACACCAACATTCGAATTACAGGGGTCCCTGAAGAAGAAGAGAAAAAAAAAGCATCTGAGAAAATATGTGAAGAGATTAGAGTTGAAAACTTCCCTATCATGGGAAAGGAAATAGTCACCCAAGTCCAGGAAGCACATGGAGTCCTGTACAGGATAAACCCTAGGAAAACCACACGAAGACACATAGTAATCAAACTAACAAAAATTAAATTGAAACGAAAAATATTAAAAGCAGCAAGGGAAAAACAAATATAACATATAAAGGAAACCCCATAAGGCTATCAACTGATTTTTCAGCAGAAACTCTGCAGGCCAGAAGGGAGTGGCAGGATATACTTTAAGTGATGAAAGAAAAATACTTACAACCAAGATTACTCTACCCAGCAAGGATCTCATTCAGATTTTATGAAGAAATCAAAAGCTTTTCAGACAAGCAAAACCTAAGAGAATTCAGCACCAACAAACAAGCTTTACAACAAATGCTACAGAAACTTCTCTAGGTGGGAAACACAAGAGATGAAAAAGACCCACAAAAACAAACCTGAAACAATTAAGAAAATGGTAATAGGAACATACATGTTGATAATAACCTTGAATATAAATGGATTAACGGCCCCAACCAAAAGACACAGACTGGCTGAATGGATAAAAAACAAGATCTAGATATATGCTGTCTACAAGAGATTCACTTCAGACCTAGGGACATATACAAACTGAAAGTGAAGGGATGGAAAAAGATATTCCATGCAAATGGAAATGAAAAGAAAGCTGGAGGAGCAATACTCGTATCAGATAAAATAGACTTTAAAATAAAGACTACTACAAGAGACAAAGAAGGACACTATGTAACGATCAAAGGATCAATCCAAGAAGAAGATATAACAATTATAAATGTTTATGGACCCAGCATAGGAGCACCTCAATACATAAGGCAAATGCTAACAACCATGAAAGGAGAAACTGACAGTAACACAATAATAGTGGGGATTTTAACATGCCACTTACATGAATGGACAGATCATCCAAACAGAAAATAAATAAGGAAACACAATCTTTAAATGACACAATAGACCAGATAGATTTAATTGATATTTACAGAACATTCCACCCAAAAGAGGCAGAATACAATTTCTGCTCAAGTGCACATGGAACATTCTCCCAGATAGATCACATCTTGGGTCACAAATCAAGCCTTGGAAAATTTAAGAAAACTGAAATCATGTCAAGCATCTTTTTGGACCACAACGTTATGATATTGGAAATCAATTACAGGAAAAAAACTGTACAAAACACAGGAGGCTAAACAGTGAACTACTAAATAACCAAGAGATCAGTGAAGAAATCAAAGAAGAAATTAAAAAACACATAGAAACAAATGACAATGAAAACACGATGATACAAAATCTATGGGATGAAGCAAAGGCTGTTCTAATAGGGAAGTCTATAGCAATTCAATCTCACCTCAAGAAACAAGAAAAATCTCAAATAAAAAATCTAATCCTACACTTAAAACAACTAAAGAAAGAAGAGCAAAAAAACCCAAAGTCAGTAGAAGGAAAGAAAGCATAAATATCAGAGCAGAAATAAGTGAAACAGAAACAAAGAAAACAATAGCAAGGGTCAATAAAACTAAAAGCTGGTTCTTTGAGAAGATAAACAAAATTGATAAACTCTTAGCCAGACTCATCGAGAAAAAAAGGGAGAGGATGCAAATCAATAAAATTAGAAACTAAAAAGGAGAAATCACACCTGACACCACAGAAATACAAAGGATTATAAGAGACTACTACAAATAACTATGTGAAAATAAAATGGAAAACCACAAAGAAATGGACAAATTCTTGGAAAGGTACAATTTTCCCAGACTGAACCAGGAAGAATTAGAAAATATAAACACACCTATCACAGTAATGAAATTGAAACTGCAATTAAAAATCTTCCAACAAACAAAAGTCCAGGACCAGATGGCTTCACAGGCGAATTCTATCAAACATTAAGAGAAGAGCTAACACCTATCCTTCTCAAACTCTTCCAAAAAATTGCAGAGGGAGAAACACTCCCAAATTCATTCTATGAAGGCACCATCACCCTGATACAAAAACCAGAAAAAGATATCACAGAAAAAGGAAATTATAGACCAGTATCACTGATGAACATAGATGCAAAAATCCTGAACAAAATACTAGCTAACAGAATCCAGCAACACATTAAAAGGATTATACACCACGATCTAATGGGATTTATCCCAGGGATACAAGGATTCTTCAAATATGCAAATCAATGTGATACACCACATTAACTAATTAAGGAATTAAAACCATATGATCATCTCAACAGATGCAGAAAAAGCTTTTGACAAAATTCAAAACTTACTTATGATAAAAACTCTCCAGAAAATAGGCATAGTGGGAACCTACCTCAACATAATAAAGGCCACATATGACAAACCCACAGCAAGCAGCATAATCAATTGTGAAAAACTGAAAGCATTTCCACTAAGATCAGGAACAGGACAAGGACGTCCACTCTCACCACTCTTATTCAACATAGTTTTGGAAGTCCTAGCCATGGCAATCAAAGAAAAAGAAATAAAGGAATACAAATTGGAAAAGAAGAAGTAAAACTGTCACTGTTTGCAGATGACATGATACTATACATAGAAAATCCTAAAGATGCCACCAGAAAACTACTAGTCAATGAATTTGGTAAGGTTGCAGGATACAAAATTAATGCACAGAAATATCTGGCATTCCTATACACCACCAACAAAAAATCAGAAAAAGAAATTAAGGAAACAATCCCATTCACCATCGTAACAAAAAGAATAAAATACCTAGGAATAAACCTGCCTAAGGAGGCGAAAGACTTGTACTCAGAAAACTGTAAGACACTGATGAAAGAAATCAAAGATGACATAAACAGATGGAGAAACATACCATGTTCTTGTATTGGAAGAACCAGTATTGTGAAAATGACTATACTACCCAAAGCAATCTACACATTCAAGGCAATACCTATCAAACTACCAATGGCATTTTTCACAGAATTAGAACAAAAAATTTTACAATTCGTATGGAAACACAAAAGACCCCGAATAGCCAAAGCAACCTTGAGAAAGAAAAATGGAGTTGGAAGAATCAGGCTCCCTGACTTCAAACTATACCACAAAGCTACAGCAATCAAGACAGTATGGTACTGGCACAAAAACAGAAATATAGATCAACGGTACAGGATAGAATGCCCAGAGATAAACCCACACGCATATGGTCATCTAATTTACGACAAAGGAGGCAAGAACATACTGTGGAGAAAGGACAGCCTCTTCAATAAGTGGTGCTGGGAAAACTGGACAGATACATGTAAAAGAATGAAATTAGAACACTAACACCAAACACAAAAATAAACTCAAAATGGATTAAAGACCTAAATGTAAGACCAGACACTATAAAACTCTTAGAGGAAAAACACTCTTTGACATAAACCACAGCAAGATCTTTTTTGACCCACCTCCTAGAGTAACGGAAATAAAAACAAAAATAAAGAAATGGGACTTAATTAAACTTAAAAGATTTTGCACAGCAAAGGAAACCCTAAAACATGACAAGACAACCCTCAGAATGGGAGAAAATATTTGCAAACGAAAGAACAAAGGATTAATCTCCAAAATATACAAACAGCTCATGGAGCTCAATATCAAAAAAGCAAACAATCCAATTAAAAAATGGGCAGAAGAGCTAAATAGACATTTCACCAAGGAAGATATACAGATGGGCTAGAAGTACATGAAAAGATGCTCAACATCACTGATCATTAGAGAAATGCAAATCAAAACTACAATGAGGTATCACCTCACAGTGGTCAGAATGGCTATTATGAAAAAATCTAGAAACAATAAACACTGGAAAGGATGTGGTGAAAAGGGAACCCTCCTGCACTGTTGGTAGGAATGTAAATTGATACAACCACTATGGAAAACAGTATGGAGGTTCCTTAAAAAACTAAAAATAGAACTACCATATGACCCAGCAATCCCACTACTGGGCATATACCCTGAGAAAACCATAATTCAAAAAGAGTCATGTACCACAATGTTCATTGCAGCTCTATTTACAGTAGCCAGGACATGGAAGCAACCTAAGTTGCGCGGTCCGGGAAAATCCCACATGCCGCAGAGCGGTTAGGCCCGTGAGCCATGGCCGCTGAGCCTGCACGTCCAGAGCCTGTGCTCCGCAACGGGAGAGGCCACAACAGCAGTGAGAGGCCCACGGACCGCCAAAAAAAAAAAAAAAAAAAAAGATTCAGGCACCTCAGTGTTCATAGCAGCACTATTTACAATAGCTAAGACATGGGAACAACCTAAATGTCCACTGACAGATGAATGGATAAAGATGTGGTGTATATATATATATATATATATATATATATATATATATATATACACACACAATGGAATATTGCTCAGCCATGAAAAGAATGAAATAATGCCACTTGCAGCAACATAGATGGGCCTCAAGATTTTCATACTAAGTGAAGTAAGCCAGACAGAGAAAGACAAATACCATGATATCACTTATATATGGAATCTAAAACATGACACAAATGAACTTATCTACGAAACAGAAACAGACTCACAGACATAGAGAACAGACTTGTCATTGCCAAAGAATAGGGGATGTGGGGGAGGGATGGACTGGGAGTTTGGGATTAACAGATGCAAACTATTATAAACAGAATAGATAAACAACAAGGTTCTACTGTATAGCACAGGGAACTATAGTCAATATCCTGTGATAAACCATGATGAAAAAAATATGAGAAAGAAAATATATGTATATATGTATGACTGAATCACTGCTGTAGAGTAGAAATTAACACAACGTTGTAAATCAGCTATACTTCAATAAATTAAAAAAAGAGAATATTATAAACATCTTCTTGTTAATAAATGTGAATATTTGGATTAAATTAACAAATTCCTAGGAAAAAAAATCAATTTGCCCAATCTGCTCCCTGGAGAAATCTTAATTATATTACATAAATTAAATCTGTAATTAATAACTTTCCTACAAAGAAATTTTTAGATCTAGAAGGTTCTACCAGTGATCCCTTCTAAATATTTAAAGAATAAATAACTCTGGTCTTACACAAACACTTCCAGAGGGTTAACGGTACACAAAACTAAAAAGCATTATTGAATAAAATTGAAGAGATCCTAAATGAATGATGGAACACAAATTAATGGAGGATAGACCTTTTTATACATTAGAAGACTTATTAAAGATTTTAATTCCTCAGTTTTAATGATCTTTGTATTCAAAGTAAGGCTGCTGTGGAAGCTTTCTTATGGAAATTAACAAGGTGATTCTAATAGAAATGAATATAGCCAAGAATAGAACAGGCCACCCTGCAGAAGAACAAAGCTGGAGGATTTACACTTATGTGAAAAAAAGAAATCAGACACAATAGAGTACCCAGCCTATTTCACCAATTATATGCATTTCAAAAACAGACAAAATAATTTTTGGTTTTAGAAGTTAGAATGGCAGTGACCAATAGCAGAGAGTAGTGGCTGGTTGAGGGCCCGGGTAGGGCTTCTAAGGTACTGCTAATGTTCTTCTTGAACTGGTGGTGGTTACACAGATGTGTCCATTTTGTGAAAATTTATTGAGCAGTACACAAAGATTTTGTATGCTTTTTAATATGTAGGTTGGACTTCACTAAAAAGTTTACTTTAAAAACAGCTGCCTCAGAGATTCTCAAAATCAGCCAGTTCTGGAGATTAACCAGTTCCAAGGGCATAGCACTGTAAACACTGAGCGTGAAGTACCAGCCAGCCCTTTATCTGACCCTACCAGGAAGTCAGATTAAAATCAGAGGAGATGGAGACATTCCATATCTAAGATCAATAATAGTGCTGGCCTCTTCAATAAGTGGTGCTGGGAAAACTGGACAGCTACATGTAAAAGAATGAAATTAGAACAATCCCTAACACTATACACAAAAATAAACTCAAAATGGATTAAAGACCTAAATGTAAGGCCAGACACTATAAAACTCTTAGAGGAAAAGATAGGCAGAATACTCTATGACATAAATCACAGCAAGATCCTTTTTGACCCACCTCCTAGAGAAATGGAAATCAAAACAAAAATAAACAAATGGGACCTCATGAAACATAAAAGCTTTTGCACAGCAAAGGAACCCATTAACAAGACGAAAAGACAACCGTCAGAATGGGAGAAAATATTTGCTAATGCAGCAACTGACAAAGGATTAATCTCCAAAACTTATAGGCAGCTCATGCAGCTCAATATCAAAAAACCAAACAACCCAATCCAAAAATGGGCAGAAGACCTAAATAGACATTTCTCCAAAGAAAATATACAGACTGCCAACAAACATAGGAAAGGATGCTCAGCATCACTAATCATTAGAGAAATGCAAATCAAAACTACAATGAGGTATCACCTCACACCAGTCAGAATGGCCATCATCAAAAAATCTAGAAACAATAAATGTTGGAGACGGTGTGGAGAAAAGGGAACCCTCTTGCACTGTTGGTGGGAATGTAAATTGATACAACCAGTATAGAGAACAATATGGAGGTTCCTTAAAAAACTAAAAATAGAACTACCATAGGACCCAGCAATGCCACTACGGGGCATATATCCTGAGAAAACCATAATTCCAAAAGAGTCATGTACCACAGTGTTCATTGCAGCTCTATTTACAATAGCCTGGACATGGTAACAACCTAAGTGTCCATCATCGGATGAATGCATAAAGAAGATGTGGCACATATACACAATGGAATATTACTCAGCCATAAAAAGAAACGAAACTGAGTTATTTGTAGTGAGGTGGATGGACCTAGAGTCTATCATACAGAGTGAAGTAAGTCAGAAAGAGAAAAACAAATACCATATGTTAACACATATATATGGAATCTAAAAAAAAAAAAAAAATTCTGAAGAACCGGGGGCAGGATAGGAATAAATACGCAGATGTAGAGAATGGACTTGAGGTCACGGGGTGGGGGGAAGTGTAAACTGGTATGAAGTGAGAGAGTGGCATGGACATATATACACTACTAAATGTAAAATAGGTAGCTAGTCGGAAGCAGCCACATAGCACAGGGAGATTAGCTCGGTGCTTTGTGACCACCTAGAGGGGTGGGATAGGGAAGGTGGGAGGGAAATGCAAGAGGGAGGAGGTATGGGGATATATGCATATGTATAGCTGATTTGCTTTGTTATAAAGCAGAAACTAACACATCATTGTAAAGCAATCATACTCCAATAAAGATGTTAAAAAATAATAATAATAATAGTGCTGGCAGTACCCTGCCAACTGTGGATCTCACATCATGCTTCCCGACCTTTCTTTTCCTTTCTTTACACCCAGGTCAAACCTTGAACTGTAATCTGTGCTTGGGATTCCCTCCTGCCTGTGCCCTCTGGAGAGCCCTTTGAGGTGTGACCTTCATCATCTTAGAATCTCCATGTCCTAGTTTACAATTTGATCTAATACAGACTCAAGACTGACACCATGACCTTGCTCTCAGCATTTGTGGTGACCTGTATAAAAGTGATCGTGATGCCTTGCCTTGTGTCACTCAGTCTCTCTTGACCACCAACCTGGCCTGATCCCTCAGGGTTTTTTTCCCTGACTTATATTGACTCACAAGCCGACTATAACAAAGCACCCTTGGTCTTAGATAAGCTTCAAATGAATATAATCCAGCAGAAGACCAATCTTAGTGAGTATCCAGAGGTTCAGCTGAAATAAAAGCCTATAATGTTTCTAATAGGCTGAAATGATGGATGTTTTTAGTACAGTCTTTCATCCTACCTCCACAGATCTTCCCCAATGCCAAAAGAAATTGATCTCAACGCTCTTTCTGAGATTCCTACTTACATGAAGCCATGACATGTTCCTGTGGTAATTTTCCTCCGTGCTGGCTGTACTCATTCCCTCTGGCTCAATGCTGGGCTCACTTGCACTCCAAGGACTCCCTTCTTCAAAAGAAAAATACCAAGAAAGGTTATATTGTTCTGTCTCCCTGGAGAGCATGTTGCTATGGTATAGTGGTCCATGCTTTTGAATCCTAGGGCAGACTACCATGGCCAATGAGTTACAGGGCACAGCATTGGCTTTAGTGGAGTAATATTAATAGGAGCTGTTCCCTTCACCACCAGCTGAACTGGCAATTACAAAGACATTTATGATCTCTGTTATGGTGGCTTCCACTTTGAGATATGGGAGCAGAGAAAAAGAACAGAGTCAAGTCCTTGAATTGCTGAGATGAGCAAGTTATTGGTTGAGTGTGCCCAAATCCATTCCAGACTGCCCAGACCTCGCAGGTGTAGTTAAGTAGGGACACCAACCAACCTGCAGTGGCCACAAAGGGTGCTGCTACCTCCACTGCTGCTGTGACTACGGCTAGTGCTACTACTCTTAACACCACCTGGCTTTGCTATCAGAGCTATTTCAAAGATGGGTGGTGCCTTGGAAAGACTAAGGGAATTTGGGAGCAACTGTGCCCAACTGTGGACAACCCTTTGTCCAAACTCGTCTCTGTAGGAAACTGTGAAGGAGACATGTCACAGGAATTCTCTACTCAGTATACTAGATAACAAAGCTTTGTCCTCAAATCTACAAGCTTTTCTGGGTATTTCCTATGACAAAACTATGCTTCTAGCTTGGATAGTTTGACTTAACTGGCTAGGCTACATTGATCAATTTAAATAATTAATTCAAATAATATTTTCCCCCAAACTAACTGATGGTACTCTTACAGCTCAGACCTGTAACAAAAGATGTCATAAGGTTTTTTCTATTGTCTCCTTAAAAAAATAAGCTGAATCTTAACTAACGCATAAATTAGCTATTTTCAAAGGCAAGGGTGGGTAGGTGTAGAAACATTTTCTATTTTAAACTCCCCTTGATTAAATATACTCAGCTTCTGTTTCAGCAGGCTAGATCGATAATTTATCCACATTTCCTGACTGACTTCTGAAACAACTTACTTAGAAAGAAGAATTTTACACTTTGGTTTTCATACAGGGATTGAAAGGCAAAGAATATGCACTTCAATTTTTAACCTAACATTTAAATTCTAGGCAGCTGGTGAGTCCTATCGGCAAGCCTGCTTAATCTTTTTCTTGTCTACTAAGATGATGATGAGAGCCCGTAGGACTAACACATTTGGGGATTCAGGGTCTCTTTGGGTCCTATAGTGACAATCTACAACTCTGATTGTATATAAAGCTTATTCTCAGGAGTTTAACATACTTTACTATCATCCCTAATTTACCTTTAGAGCATCCTTTACACAGTAGGCAAGGAGTACACAGAATTATTCTCACTGGGTAGCTGGGGAAAACAAATCCCTGAGAAGTTAAGTGACTTGCTGAAGGTCACTAATTGTTAGATTAGTAGACAATCTTTCCTTTCTGAAATTTTGGTTGTTTTTACTTGGGAAATAGAGACTTTAGTTTACAGAAGACTTTAAGCCAGCTATTCCCAAGGGAATATCTACATTTTGCTTTAAAGGTCTTGACCAGAAGAATAAAGGCACAAAGATCTAGATTTCAAAAAACTGTCCTTGTCATTAAAATGTTTTCTTTCCCTACTGTAGACTCCATATGCTCCCTGCTCAAGCTGTGGTCCTTGAACCAGCAGCATCAACTTTACCAGGAAGCTTGTTAAAAGCGTAGAATCTCAGGCTCCCATCCCAGAGATGCTGAATCAGGACTGCGTTTTAACAAGCTCCCAGCTGACCCTGTGCACAGTAAGGCTGGAGCAGCCCTGCTCTGGAGGGCAACATAGCTTATGGACTAAACAAGTACTCTAACCTATGACTCTGCCCTCCATCTACTGATGTATCAGAAAATGGACTTGAGCTGTTTGGGGATTCGGTCTCTGTCTTCCTACCCCCCACGTCCCTGCACAGCCCACTCCTCTATGTTACCTAGGTCAGTGACAGTGTCCCTGCTCTGGGACAGCTGCAGCTTCTCAGCCTCAGACTCTGAGTCCTGCCGTGATAACTTGCTGCTCTTTAAGCTGCCGACCCGGCGAATGCTGGACAAGGAACCCCCCTTCTTCACCTGGAAACTGCGGGTTCCTTTAATCTGGAGCAGGCGGGAACCTCCTATCCTGATCTTCCTGCTGGGAACTGTATTAAAAGAATAAAATAGGGCTTTTTCCCCCTTAGTTCTCCCCAGCCAGCGTTAGAGCCAAGCTCTCCCCAGCTTGTCCCTGAACAGCCTCCTCTCTGCTGGCCGGGATGAGCAGCATGTCTGGACAAGGAGCTTCTCCCAAGCCCCAAGTCAGGCGGCTTTGTTAGGTGGGCAGGAGGCTGGGTCCACCACGAAGGGCTGGTGCAGCTTCTTTCTTGGACACACAGCTCATCAGTGCTGGGAACAACCTGCTCTCTCTTTGGCCCAGAATTCACAAGCATGAGCGCGCCCTCGCCACGGAGTCCTCCGGGACCGTTAGTACATTCACACAGCATCAATGCTTGATTCAGCAGAACCACCAACCATTTGTTTTTGTTTTTCTTTTGAAATGGGACTGACAGACTTATGTGAGTTAGGGAAACCCCTTCATGGAAAATCCCTTCATTTGGGAATACCTCATTAAGAAATAAAAACAAGAGGCGCTTCTCTCTCCAACAGTCGGCAGTGGGTTCCACTGAGCTCCTCAGCAAAGTCACTAAAAGATGTTTGCAGTGGGAAACTGAGAAAGACTAAAATTATCACCACTCAGCTGGCAAAGGCTTCATGGAGCTCCGTGAACACATCTGGATAGAATTTCGCATCTAGACAGAAATTCTCACAGCACAGTTGAATACATCCCACAAAGACCATAATGCTGTATTTTAGTTATAGCACAAAACTCATCCACTGTATTTTTCAGTGTTATTTTTAGGTATAATTGAGACTTTATGACTTATCTGAAATGCATTTGAAACCGAATATACTTATCATTTTTAATGACTATTAATACAATTTATGTCAAAATAGATTGGGAAGTAGAGAAAATGATTAAAGAAATAATTTAAAAATTTTTACAGAGGCACACTTTGGCATTCTTTGCCTGATTTCACGATATTTTTCAGCCTACAAGTACAGCAAAATAACCCCAGATTAATATGACATGAAAAAGAATTTAATTTTGAGAAACTGTTCTATCACCAAAGATAATTGGAGACATTTTATAGCACTGAAAAAAATAATGTTCAGAATTATGGCATTGGTTATTTACAAAGGACATAATATAGTTAGAATTCAGATTTGGTAAAGTACATGAAAGACATCAGTCGAGATTCTACACCACTGAAGTTTAGCCTTTATCTCCATGACAACGAGAACTAGTATGAAAGCAAAACAAATTCATCTAAATTAGATAAAACATCTCTTTTCCTTTTTCTCTTACACCGCATATATCCATCAGCAAGTCCTGCTGATTCAACACTTCAAAAGAGCGTAGGATTTTGAAAGCCCTGTCACCTATTCCCTAGACTAATATAACTACCAAACTGCTTGCTCTTACCCCCACTCTAACAGCTTGACTCATCTTTTAAATACATAAATCATAAATACAAATATTATATCGCTTTTCTGGTCAAAACCTGACAACAACTCTCAGACACATTTAAATAGAATTAAATTTCTAACCATATCTACAGACCCTATTTATTTGCCCTTTGCCTGACCCTCTCTCCTACCGCTCTTCCCCCAACTCATTCTGTTGCAACCTTGTTGTCCTTTTTGCCCTTCTTCACATGCCCCAAGTTCATTCCTGCATCGGAGCCTTGTTCTCACTGTTGTCTCTGTTTGGAAGACTCTTCTCTCAGCCCTTCACATGACTGGATCCTTGACATCACGCAAGTCTCACCTCAATGACACTTAGGACTACAATCCTTCCTACTTCAGGTCGCTACCAATTCTCTGACCCTAACTGGTTTTCTTCATACTACTTATCTCTACTTGAAAGTCCAGAAGTTAATGTTATTCACTATTAAGTTATTAACTATTAGCTAATATAAACTAAAATACATGTGGGAAATTTTCCCTGTTCATTGCTGTATTCTAGGAACCTGTAATAGCGCCTGATATACAACAGGTGCTCAGTATATGACTGTTGAGTGATCACACATGTCTCGGTGTCTGTATTCTGGAATGCCAGTCTTAGTTTGTATCTGGAATATGGATAAAATGATCTGACAGATCTTGCTTGGAGATTTTAGGCAGACATTTTTAGTTCTAAGGATTATTTCATGTTAGTTTTCCTTTGTAGAATCCAAATTGTCCTCAAGTTATTTCAAGAACTCACATTTTTAGATGTTATACAAACAGATGGTATGAAATTTTAAATAAAATTTTAATAATCTGAGTTAGCAGGGTCCCTGTGGTCCCCATTTTCACATCAGCTTTAGCATCTGGTATCAGCTTATTGAAAGGATTAAGGAAGATTTAGGAATCTTCAGGAAGTTTCTTGCCAACTGGTAAAGGGCATTTTATGAATATGTTCTCATTTTATCTATACTTTTAGTTTTCTCCTCCTAATTTATTAAATAACTTTCATGTAATTACATAGCCATTCTATGAGGAGAAAAATTATTAAGTATTTGTGTGTTTGAATATTAAAGGCAATTTACATAAATGATAATCATGAAATTAAAGTGTTCTTAAAAATTAATCTGAGGTTTTATTTTTTTAAATGGTGTAGAATTTACTCTGCTGAAATTTGACCATGTCAGTATTAGCAATTTTTATTTCAACTACTTTAAATAATAACTAACATAATAATTTTGAATGGGAAAAAATCCCTGTGGGATATGTTTAAAAGATGGGAGTTTCACAGAATCATGGACATAGAGAACAGAATGGTAGTTGCCAAGGGGTAGAGGGTTGGAGGAGGCATGGAGTGGGAGGCTGGGGTTAGCAGATGTAAGCTATTATATATAGAATGGATAAACAACAAGGCCCTACTGTATAGCACAGAGAACTATACTCAATATCCTATAATAAACCACAGTGGAAAAGAATATAAAAAAAGAATGTACATATATGTATAACTGAACCACTTTGCTGTACAGCAGAAACTAACACATTGTAAATTAACTATACTTCAATTAAAAAAATATTGATAAAAAAGAAGGATGTTTCTCATCATATGCAGTCATCCTTGTCATAAGTAGTAGTATTTGAACAAACCTTGACTTGATACCTCTTCATACTCAGAAACTGCCAAAATTTGGCTAATCCTTCCCACAACATGGTTTCTGTTCACCATAAATTCAACACAATATAATTATTTGCATTTTTTAAATGCTGTGACAACAATCTGATCTTAAAATATTAAAAAATTTTTTTCAGAATATATCCATTCCTTACAACATTTTAAATATTTTAAATATGTTGTGTTTTCTTTATCTAGGGCTATTTCTTTTTTAAAAAACATATATATATTCTTTTTCAGATTATTTTCCATTATTGGTTATTACAAGATATTGAGTTTCTTCCCTGTGCTATATAGTGGGTCCTTGTTGTTTACCTCTTTTATATATAGTAGTGTGTATATATGAATCCCAAACTCTTAATTTGTCTCTCCCTCCCCACCATCCCCTGTGGTAACCACGTTTGTTTTTCTATGTCTGTGAGTCTATTTCTGCTTTGTAAATAAGTTCATTTGTATCATATTTTAAGATTCCACATATAAGTGATATCGTATGATATTTGTCTTTCTCTGTCTTCACTTAATATAATCTCTAGGTCCATCTATGTTGCTGTAAAAAGCATTTCATTCTTTTTTATGGCCAAGTAATATTCCATTGTTTGTATATGTATATATATATATATATATATACACATATGCATACACACGCACACACGCACACACACACACCCCACATCTTTTTTATCCATTCATCTGTTGATGAACATTTAGGTTGCTTCCATGTCTTGGCTATTGTAAACAGTGCTGCTATGAACTTTGGGGTGCATGTATCTTTTCTAATTAGTTTTCTCCAGATATATGCCCAGGAATGGGATTGCTGGATCACATGGTAATTATTTTTAGTTTTTCAAGGAACCTCCATACTGTTCATAGTGGCTACACCTATTTACATTCCCACCAACAATGTAGGAAGGTTTCTTTTTCTCCACACCCTCTTCGGCATTTATTATTTGTAGACTTTTTAACGATGGCCATTCTGACCGGTGTGAGGTAATACCTCACTGCAGTTTTGATATGCATTTATCTAATAATTAGTGATACTGAGCATCTTTTTATGTGCCTGTTGGCCAAGCCTTCTTTGGAGAAATGTTTATATAAGTCTTCTGTAGGGCTATGTCTTTTGAGAATCATGCATTCCTTAAACTACCAAACATTTATGCAGTCACTGTCTGCAGAAAATATACCAATGGATAAAACTCTTTGACTCTTTTTACAAATATGCTGTTTTCTAGCGGAATTCACTAGAAAAACATTGAAGGATAATGAAACTTAAGAAAATAGAAAAATCAAATAGAGAAGTTAACAGTTTAAAGGAGCCTTTAAAGAGCAACTTAAAACTTTGCAATCTGTAACTCATATTTAGGATTTTCTGCGTGGATTTTAATCTAATGCTCATGATATAAATTAAAAAAACCAATGGTGACGATTATTTATTGTGTCCTTATTAGGTATCTGGTACTGAGTTTATGTTTTACTTGCAATGTCTCTTTTAAAGCTTTCAACATTCCAATGTGGTAGGTGTTATTAATCTAATTTTACAGGGAAGAAAACTGGCTTAGAAGGTAAGCAACTTGGACAAGGCCACATAACTACTTTATTTCACCATTTTAAGATGCACATTTTTTTACATTTGAACATCTCTGAAATTGAGATTTGGCTTACAACTGATGACATCTTAAGATCACTAGAGCCAGGTGGCAGTTGGGACACATTTGCTATTGCTTGTGTTCATGTGAATATCTAAAGCACCAGCAACAAAATGTACAAAATGGGTGCCAGTGTCTTTTAAGTCCCAGGAACCAAATGATAGTTGGGTGGAGGAGTGGGTGGGATGGTAAGTCAGATGTGTTTGGGAACATTCCTGAAGCAGAGACTGAAGTAGGCTAGCTTCATACAGTTGCACGTTGGCTTGTGTAACTATCACCAATAGCTTTGCTTCTTTTACAGATTCATTTAAGAAATGATGTGTTACTAACACAGAGGACATTATCATATATAAAAACACAGACACTGACAATTCTGAGTTGAAAAGTGATTAAGAATTTGATCTCTGAATTGAAGATGGTTTAGAAAACCTTTAACCAGTTTACCTGGCTGCACAAAGAATGATATAGACCGATAATAAAAATCTACATCTCATTACGTCTGAAAGTCCTCTTTCAGTAAGAATAAAGCACAAATTAAGTGATAAGAAAGTACTGCATAAGAGCTGAATGGGGAGTATTTTTCCTTTCTTATTGGTATATAAGATAATGGTTCATCTTACAACTGATGCCATCTTAGATTCAATGGGATATGGAGAATTGCTGAGCCGGAATTAGAGTCTGACTGCAGAGTCCAACTCCTAACTAGCATGATTGCCTACCTCACTGAGTCAACAACAGTTTTGGACTTCTTTCAGTGCACAATTCTGCAGTTTAGACCCGAGACCAAATATCCCATGAGAAACCCTGAAACGTGAATTAATTTTTGCTTATCCATACCTTTCTTCTCCTCAACACCTGCATCTGATTTGAGGGTGTGGCTACTACTGTGAAGGGAATCTTTTGAGTCTTCATTTTCATCCAGGACACCAGCAAAGCTGATCTTCCTCTCATATCTGTGCCGGTCCAACTCAGGATCCAAACGAAGTCGGCAGCTCTCCAAGTCCTGAAATGTCAGTGAGGAGCACATGGATGCTGGCATCTCCCCAGCACTGCATTAGTTTTCCGGCAAACCTCCCTCCATATTTTTTTTTTTTTTTTTTTTTTGCGGTACGCGGGCCTCTCACTGTTGTGGCTCCTCCCGTCGCGGAGCACAGGCTCCGGACGCGCAGGCCCAGCGGCCATGGCTCACGGGCCCAGCCGCTCCACGGAATGGGGGATCCTCCCGGACCGGGGCACAAACCCGTGTCCCCTGCATCGGCAGGCGGACTCTCAACCACTGCGCCACCAGGGAAGCCCCCTCCCTCCATTTTAAGCTGCACACAACAGCATTTAAACAGCCAAATTTCCCTCTATCTAATGCCAGGTTTAGACTGGGGTCATGAAGATGTTTTCCTTAATCCACAGGTTAAGGATTCAGTCTCACAAGACTGTCCCCACTTCAGACATCAGTTGTAAGGCCAAGTGCTCACCTGTGCTTCTAACCAACTGGTTATAAATTGAAGGTTCCAACAACACCCCTCCTCAGGTTCAATTAATTTGCTAGGGGGGGCTCATAGAACTCGAGAAATATTTTGCTTACTAGATCACTGGTTTATCATAAAAGGATATAATCAGCAACAGCTAGATGGAAGAAATGCACAGGCCAAGGTATGGGGTGATGGTGCCAAGCTTCCATGCCCTCTTCAAGGGCAGCACACTCCCCAGTCTTTACGTGTTCACCAACCAGAAGCTCTCCAAACCCTGTTCTTTTGGGTCTTTATGGAGGCTTCATTACATAGGCATGATTGATTAAATCGTTGTCACCTGGAGGTGAGGGGTGGGACTGAAAGTTTCAATTTTCTAATTATTTTGTTGGTTCATCTGGTGACCAGCTGAACCTTAGGTAATCTAGAGGCATTCTACAAGTCACCTCTTAACGTAACAAAAGACACCTTGGTCACCCTCCCGACTTAAGAAATTCCAAGGATTTTAGGAGCACTGTGCCAGAAACAGGGATGGAGACCAAACATATATTCTTATCATAAATCACAATATCACACAACAGAAGTAGAAAACAAATACCAAGGTGATGTTGGAGTTAAATCCTGAGGATTAAGTAAAGTTAGCTCTGCAAACTGGTAGGGAAACCAGTTTGGTTTCCTCTTAAGAAACCTCAGGGGTAATGGCCAGAGGTTTAAAACAGGATCATGCGTTGGAGGAATCTCTCACTCTCTCTTAGGAAGACTTCATGATCCCAGAACTGAAAATAAGCCTTGGGGAGTTTAAGTATTTAGTAGGAGTTTGGCCTGTGAGGCCCCAGTGTGGACATTTGACCTGTTCTGTAAATGGAGACTCGCTCATGCTGAAGATCATAATTAATCATTAATCTATGAAGTGCTTTCAGACTTGATAAATGAAAAATATATAAAATGCTAACTTTATTTTTATACAGCATTTTTTCTAATTATGACATAATAATCCCTCAGATTCAAGTAGTTTGAAAAACAAAAACTATTTTGAAAAACCCAGTTTGTACCAAGATTAAAATCTTATGCTTTTAACTATTATTAATAAATGAAACTTCAGACTCTACATATCGTTTCTTCTTTTCCCTTTGAATTAAGAACAGAAGTTATACTTGGGTACTCAGAAAATTATATCACATCTAGAAAAATAAGGAACCACATGGAGTCTATTTAACACTGTCAAAAAATATTCTAGGAATATAATTGTTTCTCTGAAATTAATCCCTTTTAGGAAAAAGAATAACCTAACTACTTTCCATTTTGGTAGCCAAATTTAATTAGATAAGTTTCTTAGGTGGGACAAAAAGTAATAAAATAACAATTCTGATTATCAAAAGTAGTTCTCTCTTCCAACTTCTTGTATCTACTAGTCAAAATCCTACTTATCTTTCAAAGTTACATTCAAATGTGATCTCATCCAGGAAGGCTCTTCAGATTTTTCCAGTCCCTTCTTTGGCCAACCCTGGCCCTCTGCTCCTTTCTTAAGTGTGTTGTTTACGTGTTGGTTCTCCTGTTACAACATAGTCATCTCTGCATCACCCCCACTCCCACCTCTGCATCCATCACACCACCTTGCTCACAGCCTTACTCTCAAATATTCATCAGTCCACTCTTCATATATGTGAACTGTGCTTTGCTTCTGATTCCTTAACTTTAGGAGCATTTGGAATCCAGCAGTGTATTATTTATAACCTGACTTGTTAAATCCAGTTGATACAGTTGGTACAGCTTCTAGCACAATCTTGTACAAAAGCACCCAATATGTTGTTTTCCCTAATGAGTGAATATAGATGTACAGAGACTTCCTTACTGCCTTTTACTTTATTATTATGGACTCGTCTTGGCGTTGGATGGGAATTAATTTAATTCCATATTGCTTGGTCATCAGTTATTGGTTTTACTAATTCAACAGGAAAACATTTTAACAGACCAGCAGTTTTATAGACAAAATTATCTAAAAAATATTTCTTTGTTTTCAAGTTTGGAAGTTAACAATCAGAGAAAAATTGATTGCTATGCTTTTTATGATAAATATTGTAAAATACGGTATCCTTTTTTAGATATTATTTGTATGGTTCACAAAAAGAGTGAAAAAAATGCTACCAGAAGTTGTTTTTTTGGGGGGAAAAACACATTAAGTTGCATCCAGGGATCTATCTGGGAAACAATTTGTTAAGTTGGTAAAAATATGGTTTTAGCAACATTTTAAACCCTTTTGATATCATTTTTCCTTTTCTCTTACCGTCATTCCCCACCAAACCAGTGAGTGGTCTCCTGAGATTTCCTGACCCTATCAAATTAACCTTTAGTTATTGTATTTTAGGCTCTTTTGCTTTCTGTTCCACACTTTGGATATAACTAGGACTTTTTTTTTTTTTTTTTTTTTTTTGCGGTACAGGGGCCTCTCACTGTTGTGGCCTCTCCTGTTGCGGACCGCAGGCTCAGCGGCCATGGCTCACGGGCCCAGCCGCTCCGCGGCACGTGGGATCTTCCCGGACCGGTGCACAAACCTGCGTCCCCTGCATCAGCAGGCGGACTCTCAACCACTGCGCCACCAGGGAAGCCCATAACTAGGACTTTTTCAAGCAAACAAATATTTCACAGGGAAATCTCTTTTATCTTGCAAATGGCCTTATGACATTTCTATCAGAAAGACTTTTTCTTGGTAGAAAAGTTTATGTTCCCTATCTTCTCCCATCTTCAAATCTCAGATCCCAGGATATTTATAGCTTCTAATGTGATTTTTCTGGCTTATACTTTTATTATTCTGTACATTAGGGTAGCTATTTATTTTTACTGCTGTTAAAAATGTTACTGAATAAAACATCCCAAAGATCTATAAATACTCTTACAGCAAGTGCTTTGTTAAAACTTTAGAATATTTCATTTTGATGGTATTTATGCTTAGCCTCTTAGATTCACCATTTAGTACAATTTCTTAAAAAAATATTTCAAGCATTTATAGTTTCTGTGTTGGTAAAAGTTTTATGATACTGTTTTTTCTACAATAGTTAAAAAAATGTGATTTGAGTTTTCTTTATCATCAACTGTAGTTAGATAGGTTAAACATGAGAAAGCATCTTTCCCATTTATTTTATAAAGGTCACATCCCAATATATGAACCTATACTTGACAATGAAAATCCTAGCTTAATGAATAAAAGATTTGTGAGACCTAGTTAAAGGCAATGAAAAATTTCCTCTTATTAACTGAATGACCGCAGCCTCTGTTTTAGTTTAATTCCTTGGCATTTTCTCCTAGATAGCCAGTTGATTACACAGTCATTTTTAAAAGATTTGATTAATTTTCTTAAAAAATGAAATGTGTTACAATAATAAGGAATATTTAAACTATAGCTTTATAGTGATGAAAGAAAGAACAAAAATAAGTGACTCAAGTTTCAAGATTCTTATGTTTTAAAATCATAATAGGTCAAAATGGTGACCGTTAAAAATCTGTAAATTTAAAAGTAGATGTGTTTCTGTGCTTTTATGAAGACTTTGATACAATTAGAATGTTGATAGAATAACACCGACAGAGGCCTACAGATCAGACTTGACTTTAAACTAAACACGTGTTAAGTGGCAGCCTTGATTTGATTTTATAGAATAGTCTCAATATAATAATGAAGGTGACAATTCAGAAAAATCAAGGTTCAGGATAACATGAAATTAAGTAAGGGCAGTAAGAAGAACTCTCTTTTTCAGTATTTAAAGGGTGCAGTTTCACAGGCCACATGTCGGTATGTTTCTCTTGAAAACATATTTTACCTATAAATATTTCCATTTTATGTTTTAGAGTGTGAGGAAACAGGCTGTCCAGACATTGGAAAATCAGAGTTAGAGGCACTGCTCAGGAATACCAGAGCACTGACTTTTTTGTCCCGTTCCCTCCCCTACCTGCCCTCTGGAACTAGGTTATGGCCTTGTTCCTGCTGAGTTTGGTCAAAAAAGCAGGAGAGCTGGTGGATTGTAAAATTCACCTACATGGAACCACACAGATTGTTAGTGTACCAACTGTTCTGGTTGAATAGTGTAAATCTGTGTAAAGGGGGAAAGAAGAGAATTTGGTTCCTCAGCTCTAGTTGGATAATGCCTATGACAAAAGAACCACCGGAAACTTGGTGCCTGTTAGGGAACAAAGGGCCAAGGAAAATGGGCTCT
This sequence comes from Monodon monoceros, assembly GCF_005190385.1. NCBI lineage: Eukaryota > Metazoa > Chordata > Mammalia > Artiodactyla > Monodontidae > Monodon > Monodon monoceros. The sequence continues at coordinate 26,985,830 of NW_021703772.1, forward strand.
GAGGTGTGCCTCTGTCCCAAATGCTCTGTGATGACTCCTGGCTTTTGTTAGAATTTGTATCCTAAGTTAAATAAATCAGACCCTGATGGTACAGGGGTGTGTGTGTATGTGTGTGTGCCTGTGTCTGTGTGTTTCCATGCGCGCGTGCGTGTGTGCATGCACACATGTTCTTTCTCTGCCTATCTGTATCCACAAGAAATACTGCAGAAATAAAATATATGTTCAGAGGCATTTACATGCTAAAGACTTGAGTCTTTTCGCCCTTAGTTTAAATGAGAAAATTCATTGGAGGCACATGAACTTATGAGTTGTTAGTATGCAAAAAAAAATCTATCAGTGATTCCTGGAAAATGCTGGCCATTAAACTCGTAGTTTGCAGAGTAAAGGAACCTGGAGGTTCTCAGACATTCCTAGGTTAACTGACAGTGATCAATCAAACATCTTACCCAGTGGTACCATCTTTAGTGATTTCAAGGTCAATTTTAGTTCTTTTTTTTAATAGATAAAAGAGATTTTCTTTTTATATATGAAAATCCCTTGGTTGAATTTTTAAACTATGCGATACATTTGGTCATTTGGTATTTGAGGAAACTGTGAATACTCAAAGTCTAGCCACATGGTTGGACTCTCCAAGTAGCCTCATTATTAATATGTTTTACGTACCATCAGAGGCTCAGTGCGTGGTCTGGGCAGGCAAGAAAAGGTCTCTCGCAGGAAGGTGGTAATCTCCAGGAGAAGCTGGCATGCTGCCATCTTCAAGGCAAAGGGGCAGCCACATTTAGACGGGTTCACAGTACCTATGGAATGAAAGAGTTCTTTTACAAGCAAACAAACCAATAAAAAATAGAGAGGCACAGTTTGATGGACATAGCTACACATGTGTAAAATCAAATTGCATATGAGAATGTTACCTATACATGTCCAAAATGAAACTGCAAATGAGGATGTTTCCTGTACATGTTCAATTTACCCGGTCCCTTTAGCATAATCTATGCATTACAATACACCTCTCTTTTGCTCCATTTTGCAATTCTATAATGAATGCCTCAGTATTAAAATGTCAATCAATAAGAATTAAATTATTCTCCTCAAGGTATCATAGAGTAACAAAATGCAGCTCCACTAGACCGGAAAGCCTTTTAATGAAAACAGAAACAGAAAGCAGTCCTGCCAGATTTTCATATCGTTATTCAATCAGATTTAGACAAGGTACAGAGCCGTGAACTAGATTTGGAACTACAAAAATCCTGTCAGCTCACTTTGTGAGAGACGTCTGTCTTGATGTTCTTAGAGCAGTGAAGTTGTTTCAGCTTTAGCCCAGATGTGTTTCTGTAGCATAAACTAGGATTACTTACTTGGTCACCTCTATTATACTGTTTATACAAGTTAGCCTGTCATATTAAGGAACAGCTACACTAGAATACGCAAATATTCTCCTTTGCTTTGAAGAACACCAGTCGTTGAATAAGTAAAACATTGCATCCACCATAGACCAACAAATGGATTTTGCTCTAAAGGCAGATAATGGCCAAGGTGACACCAGAGACTTTTAAATCCTCAGGTATAGGTCTCAGATACACGACATCACAAATCATGGAGAAATATATTGATTACTTATCAGTGTTCAGAAAAGAAGACCAAAGTCATGCCTCTCATAAAAGAAACAAAATAGTTATCTATTTCCAATGACTCAACTTATCACCAATCATTATATCGTTACATATTAACCTTCCTAAAAATATCTCTAAAATACTTCCTATTTGGCTTTCTTAATTGAATATAATATATAATTCATGGTTTATATTGATAGTAGGTAGAATTATGGTCTTTCTGAAGATATCTGGCTATTTCTTCTCCATGAAAACCATTATATTTTCTACAGAGGTACTATGTGGCTGGGAACATTGTCTCTTATTAAGAATGAAAACAACAAACTCCTCTAGAATTTCCAGACTGATACTTATACCACAATTATTTTTAAAATGCAAAATGAGCTATGTATTGACTTGAAAATGGAACTAAAGCAGACATTCCAATCTTATAGTCCGTGGAGGCTACATGACTCTAGAAATTGCCTAGATTGCAACTGTTTTTAAAAAATAATTGAACACTAGATATTTAGTATAAACTTCCAGATCTGTCCTTGCAATCTTGAGGATATCACTTAGATTCTTCTTGTCAGTCCTATAGACGATGAGCTTGGTTTTAGTCCAGGCTCTCTCATAATTATCATCTGAAATATTCTGTTATAATGAACGAGTATTGACTTATAAATAACCTCACCAAAAAACTAATATACCATGCATACCATATTGGCCAATGATACTTATGTGGTCTCATGGAGATTTGAGATCATTTTGGCCTATGAAGATACATCCATCTAAGGTTGCTTTGGCTCTTCTCTGTTCTGAAGGACCCCTAGGAGATCCAGGGCAGTTTGGGGATATCTCCTGGCAGGCTTAAACTAGGTTCTGTGATTTCTGGATAATCTTCAAGTCCTCTTACAAATCAGACCCAATACTATGAGTCATTCTAGGATAGCCTAGACTCTTATGAACTTGAGGGAATCTTTGGGGCCAACTTCCATCATTACGCTAAAAGACTAATGTCAGAATTTGGTATTTTGTCAACAGCTAAGTCAAGAAGATTTCTCTGATTTGATATGGGCTAAGGAAGAGCAAAATGATGAAAAATGCAAAAAAAATATTACTGGTATGAAAGTGGAAAAGAAGACAATATGTTTTCTGTTATTATTATATAGTTCTGTCCAATGTTATATTCTAGCCATCCTTTTACATTTCATGCCTCTAAGGATGAAGTAGGTTTGGCATCACTTAACTAAGGACAATCCATAAGACATCATCAGGGAGTCTGAACTTGAAACCACTAAGAAAGGTCAAAAGGTAGAGGCTTCAATGTCTTCATCAGATAACAATATTAATTCCAAAACTGTCCTGACATTTGATATTCCATAAAAGGCAGTGGTACACATACACACAAGCTTGTATGGTATAGAACACACATATGCACAAAATGGTGTTGAGAAGGAGGTTCAGGAATCTCTTCGTCTCTATTCGTCTATGATGGGACTCAATTATACTTTTAATAAATAAGTACAATACATCAAACATTCACAGTTCTAATAATCTGAATCTTAATATTTTAATTTCATGTTAAATATTATAATATACTCTGATAAAATATTTCAGGGATTTGAGAAGCTTTTCACGTTTAATTTTATTTGCTCTACCACTTTTTAACATTTATTTATTTATTTATTTTAACATCTTTATTGGAGTATAATTGCTTTACAATGGTGTGTTAGTTTCTGCTTTATAACAAAGTGAATCAGCTATACATATACATATATCCCCATATCTCCTCCCTCTTGTGTCTCCCTCCCACCCTCCCTATCCCACCCCTCTAGGTGGTCACAAAGCACCGAGCTGATCTCCCTGTGCCATGAGGCTGCTTCCCACTAGCTATCTATTTAAACATTTGGTAGTGTACATATGTCCATGCCACTCTCTCACTTCATACCAGTTTACACTTCCCCCCACCCCGTGACCTCAAGTCCATTCTCTACGTCTGCGTATTTATTCCTATCCTGCCCTTAGGTTCTTCACAATTTTTTTTTTTTTTTAGATTCCATATATATATGTGTTAACATATGGTATTTGTTTTTCTCTTTCTGACTTACTTCACTCTGTATGATAGACTCCAGGTCCATCCACCTCACTACAAATAACTCAATTTTGTTTCTTTTTATGGCTGAGTAATATTCCATTGTATATATGTGCCACATCTTCTTTATCCATTCATCTGTTGATGGACACTTAGGTTGCTTCCATGTCCTGGCTATTGTAAATAGAGCTGCAATGAACACTGTCGTACATGACTCTTTTGGAATTATGGTTTTCTCAGGATATATGCCCCGTAGTGGCATTGCTGGGTCCTATGGTAGTTCTATTTTTAGTTTTTTAAGGAACCTCCATATTGTTCTCTATACTGGTTGTATCAATTTACATTCCCACCAACGGTGCCAGAGGGTTCCCTTTTCCCCACACCCTCTCCAGCATTTATTGTCCGTAGATTTTTTGATGAGGCTATTCTGACTGGTGTGAGGTGATAACCTCGTTGTAGTTTTGATTTGCATTTCTCTAATGATTAGTGATGTTGAGCACCCTTTCATGTGTTTGCTGGCAATCTGTATATCTTCTTTGGAGAAATGTCTGTTTAGGTCTTCTGCCCACTTTTGGATACAGTTGTTTGTTTTTTGGATATAGAGCTGCATGAGCTGTTTCTAAATTTTGGAGATTAGTCCTTTGTCAGTTGCTTCATTTGCAAATATTTTCTCCCATTATGAGGGTTGTCTTTTCATCTTCTTCATGGTTTCCTTTGCTGTGCAAAAGCTTTTAAGTTTCATGAGGTCCCATTTGTTTATTTTTGTTTTTATTTCCATTTCTCTAGGAGGTGGGTCAAAAAGGATCTTGCTGTGATTTATGTCATAGAGTGTTCTGCCTAAATTTTCCTCTAAGAGTTTGATAGTGTCTGGCCTTACATTTAGGTCTTTCATCCATTTTGAGTTTACTTTTGTGTATGGTGTTATGGAGTATTCCAATTTCATTCTTTTAAATGTAGCTGTCCAGTTTTCCCAGCACCACTTATTGAAGAGGCTGTCCTTTCTCCACAGTATGTTCTTGCCTCCCTTGTCATAAATTAGATGACAATATGTGCGTGGGTTTATCTCTAGGCATTCTATCCTGTACCATTGATCTATATTTCTGTTTTTGTGCCAGTACTATACTGTCTTGATTACTGTAGCTTTGTGGTATAGTGTGAAGTCGGGGAGCCTGATTCTTCCAACTCCGTTTTTCTTTCTCAATGTTGCTTTGGCTATTCGGGGTCTTTTGTGTTTCCAAACGAATTGTAAAATTTTTTGTTCTAATTCTGTGAAAAATGCAATTGGTAGTTGGACAGGGAGTGCCTTGAATCTGTAGATTGCTTTGGGTAGTATAATCATTTTCAAAATGTTGATTCTTCCAATCCAAGAACATGGTATATCTCTCCATCTGTTGGTATCATCTTTAATTTCTTTCCTCAGTGTCTTATCATTCTCTGCATACAGGTCTTTGGTCTCCTTAGGTAGGTTTATTCTTAGATATTTTATTCTATTAGTTGCAGTGGTAAATGGGAGTGTTTCCTTCATTCCTCTTTCAGATTTTTCATCATTAGTGTACAGGAATGCAAGACATTTCTGTGCATTAATTTTGTTTGCTGCTAGTTTACCAAATTCCTTGATTAGTTCTAGCAGTTTTCTGTTGGCATCTTTAGGATTCTCTATGTATAGTATCATGTCATCTGCAAACAGTGACAGCTTTACTTCTTCTTTTCTGATTTGGATTCCTTTTATTTCTTCTTCTTCTCTGATTGCTGTGGCTAAAACTTCCAAAATGATGTTGAATAATAGTGGTGAGAGTGGACAACCTTGTCTTGTTCCTGATCTTACAGGAAATTGTTTCAGTTTTTCACCATTGAGAATGATGTTGAGAGTGGGTTTGTTATTTATGGCCTTTATTATATTGAGTTAAGTTTCCTCTATGCCTACTTTCTGGAGGGTTTTTATCATAAATGGGTGTTGAATTTTGTTGAAAGCTTTTCCTGCATCTATTGAGATGATCATCTGGTTTTTCTCCTTCAAGTTGTTAATATGGTTTATCACATTAATTGATTTGAGTATATTGAATAATCCTTGCATTCCTGGGATAAACCTCACTTGATCATGGTGTATTATCGTTTTAATGTGCTGTTGGATTCTGTTTGCTAGTATTTTGTTGAGGATTTTTGCATCTATGTTCATTAGAGATATTGGTCTGTAGTTTTATTTCTTTGTGATATCTTTGTCTGGTTTTGGTATCAGGGTGATGGTGGCCTCATTGAATGAGTTTGGGAGTGTTTCTCCCTTTGCTATATTTTGGAAGAGTTTGAGAAGAATAGGTGTTAGCTCTTCTCTAAATGTTTGACAGAATTCGCCTGACAAGCCATCTGATCCTGGGCTTTTGTTTCTTGGAAGATTTTTAATCATAGTCTCAATTTCAGTGCTTGTGATTGGTCTGTTTATATTTTCTATTTCTTCCTGCTTCAGTCGTGGAAGGTTGTGCTTTTCTAAGAATTTGTCCATTTCTTCCAGGTTGTCCATTTTATTGGCATATAGATGCTTGTAGTAATCTCTCATGATCCTTTGTATTTCTGCAGTGTCAGTTGTTACTTCTCCTTTTTCATTTCTAATTCTGTTGATTTGAGTCTTCTCCCCTTTTTCTTGATGAATCTGGCTAATGGTTTATCAATTTTGTTTATCTTCTCAAAGAACCAGCTTTTAGTTTTATTGATCTTTGCTATCATTTCCTTCATTTCTTTTTCATTTATTTCTGATCTGATCTTTATGATTTCTTTCCTTCTGCTAACTTTGGGGTTTTTTTGCTCTTCTTTCTCTAATTGCTTTAGGTGTAAGGTTAGGTTGTTTATTTGAGATGTTTTCTGTTTCTTGAAGTAAGACTGTATTACTATAAACCTCCCTCTTAGAACTGCTTTTGCTGCATCCCATAGGCTTTGGATCATCGTGTTTTCATTGACATTTGCTTCTACATATTTTTTGATTTCCTCTTTGATTTCTTCAGTGATCTCTTCGTTATAAGTAGTGTATTGTTTAGCCTCCATGTGTTTGTATTTTTTACAGATTTTTTCCTGTAATTGACATCTAGTCTCACAGTGTTGTGGTCGGAAAAGATATGTGATATGATTTCAGTTTTCTTATATTTACCAAGGCTTGCTTTGTGATCCAAGATATGATCTATCCTGGAGAATGTTCCATAAGTACTTGAGCAGAAAGTGTATTCTGTTGTTTTTGGATGGAATGTCCTATAAATATCAATTAAGTCCATCTTGTTTAATGTATCATTTAAAGCTTGTCTTTCCTTACTTATTTTCATTTTGGATGATCTGTCCATTGGTGAAAATGGGGTGTTAAAGTCCCCTAATATGATTATGTTACTGTCAGTTTCCCCTTTTGATGGCTGTTAGCATTTGCCTTATGTATTGAGGTGCTCATATTTTGGGTGCATAAGTATTTACAATTGTTATATCTTCTTGGATTGATCCCTTGATCATTATGTAGTGTCCTTTGTCTTTTGTAATAGTCTTTATTTTAAAGTCTATTTTCTCTCATATGAGAATTGCTCCTCCAGCTTTCTTTTGATTTCCAGTTGCATGGAATACCTTTTTCCATCCCCTCACTTTCAGTCTGTATGTGTCCCTAGGTCTGAAGTGGGTCTCTTGTAGACAGCATATATACAGGTCTTGTTTTTGTATCCATTCAGCCAGTCTGCATCTTTTGGTTGGAGAATTTAATCCATTTACATTTAAGGTAATTATGGATATGTATGTTCCTATTACCATTTTCTTAATTGTTTTGGGTTTGTTATTGTAGGTCTTTTCCTTCTCTTGTGTTTCCAGCCTAGAAAAGTTCCTTTATCATTTGTTGTAAAGTTGGCTTGGTGGTGCTACATTCTCTTAGCTTTTCTTGTCTGTAAAGGTTTTAATTTCTCTGTCGAAACTGAATGAGATCCTTGCTGGGTAGAGTAATCTTGGCTGTAGGTTTTTTCCTTTCATCACATTAAATATGTCCTGCCACTCCCTTCTGGCTTGCAGAGTTTCTGCTGAAAGATCAGCTGTTAACCTTATGGGGATTCCCTTGTATGTATTTTGTTGTTTTTCCCTTGCTGCTTTTAATGTTTTCTTTGTATTTAATTTTTGATAGTTTGATTAATGTGTGTCTTGGCATGTTTCTCCTTGGATTTATCCTGTATGGGACTCTGCACTTCCTGGACTTGAGTGGCTATTTCCTTTCCCATATTGTGGAAGTTTTCAACTATAATTTCTTCAAATATTTTCTCAGTCCCTTTCTGTTTCTCTTCTTCTGCGACCTCTATAATTCGAACGTTGTTGCATTTAATGTTGTCCCAGAGGTCTCTGAGACTGTCCTCAATTCTTTTCATTCTTTTTTCTTTATTCTGCTCGGCAGTAGTTATTTCCACTATTTTATCTTCCAGTTCACTTATCCATTCTTCTGCTTCAGTTATTCTACTATTGATTCCTTCTAGAGAATTTTTAATTCATTTATTGTGTTGTTCGTCATTGTTTGTTTGCTCTTTAGTTCTTCTAGTTCCTTGTTAAACGTTTCTTGTATTTTCTCCATTCTATTTCCAAGATTCTGGATCATCTTTACTATCATTACTCTGAATTCTTTTTCAGGTAGACTGTCTATTTCCTCTTCTTTTTTTTGGTCTGGTGGGTTTTTACCTTGCTCCTTCATCTGCTGTGTGTTTCTCTGTCTTCGCATTTTGCCTAACTTACTGTGTTTGGGGTCTCCTTTTCACAGGCTGCAGGTTCATATTTCCCGTTATTTTTGGTGTCTGCCCCCATTGGCTAAGGTTGCTTCATTGTGTTGTGTAGGCTTCCTGGTGGAGGGGCTAGGGCCTCTGTTCTGGTGGATGAGGCTGCATCTCGTCTTTCTGGTGGGCAGGTCTGTGTCCAGTGGTTTGTTTTGGGGTGTCTGAGACCTTATTATGATTTAAGGCAGCCTCTCTGCTAATGGGTGGGGTTGTGTTCCTGTCTTGCTAGTTGTTTGGCATAGGGGGTCCAGCACCATAGCTTGCTGGTCGTTGAGTGGAGTTGGGTCTTCACATTTAGATGGAGATCTCTGGGAGAACTTTCGCTGTTTGATATTATGTGGAACCGGGAGGTCTCTCGTAGACCAATGTCCTGAACTTTATTCAGGTATTTCAGAGTTGCAGGGTACATCAAGTTGATTGTGGAGATTTAATCCACTGCTCCTGAGGCTGCACAGAGAAATTTCCCTTTCTCTTCTTTGTTCGCGCAGCTCCTGGGGTTCAGCTTTGGATTTGACCCTGCCTCTGTGTGTAGCTCGCCTGAGGGCAACTGTTCTTCACTCAGACAGGACGGGGTTAATGTACCAGCTGATTATGGGGCTCTGGCTCACTCAGGCAAGGGGGAGGGAGGGGTATGGAATGCAGGGTGAGCCTGCAGTGGCAGAAGCTGATATGATGTTGCAACAGCCTGAGGCACACCGTATGTTCTCCCAGGGAAGTTGTCCCTGTATCACAGGACCCTGGCAGGGGTGGGCTGCACAGGCTCCCAGGAGGGGAGATGTGGATAGTGACCTATGCTTGCACACAGGCTTCTTGGTGGCTGCAGCAGCAGCCTTAGTGTTTCATGCCTGTCTCTGGGGTCCGCGCTGATAGCCATGGCTCACACCTGTCTCTGGAGCTCATTTAGGCGGTGCTCTGAATCCCCTCTCCTCGCGCACCCCAAAACAATGGTGTCTTGTTTCTTAGGCAGTTCCAGACTTTTTCCCGGACTCCCTCCCGGCTAGCCATGACGCACTAGCCCCCTTCAGGCTGTGTTCACACAGCCAACCCCAGTCCTCTCCCTCGGATCTGGCCTCCAAAACCCAAGCCTCAGCTCCCAGCTCCCACCCGTACCAGCGGGTGAGCAGACAAGCCTCTCAGACTGGTGAGTGCTGGTCGGCACTGATCCTCTGTGGAGGAATCTCTCTGCTTTGCCCTCTGCACCCCTGTTGCTGTGCTCTCCTCTGTGGGTCTGAAGCGTCCCCCCTGCCCACCCCTACCTCTACCAGTGAAGGGGCTTCCTATTGTGTGGAAACTTTTCCTCCTTCACAGCTCCCTCCCAGAGGGGCAGGCCCCACCCCTATTCTTTTGTCTCCCTTTTTTCTTTTTTCTTCTGCCCTACCCAGGTACGTGGGGAGTTTCTTGCCTTTTGGGAGGTCTGAGGTCTTCTGCCAGCGTTCAGTAGGTGTTCTATAGGAGTTGCTCCACATGTAGGTGTATTTCTGATGTATTTATGGGGAGGAAGGTGATCTCCACGTCTTACTCCTCCACCATCTTGAAGGTCTCCCTCAGGTCTAACCCTTTTTTAAAACTCCAAGAGCAGTAATAAAATACAAACCCTGACCAGCCCTCTTCTGGGGCAGCACAACTACGTTTTCTCAAGTAGGCCTAAAACTGATCTTCGTATTTACAATATTAAGAGTCAGAGACTTCAAAGCAGTGAGTTTTCCATATTGCCAAATCTTTGCCCCTGTCTACAGTCTTCTCCTTCTGGTTCCTGCTCTCTCTTTGTGTGGCTTTATGCACATGCTCACATCCATGCAGAGGGAATAGGGGAGAAGGTGCAGTGGGAGACATGGGAAGGTGGTAAGAATGTGAAAGAGGAAAGAGAAATATTACGTGCTCCTAAAGCAGAGGTTCTTACAAGCAGGGGTTCTTGTAGTAAAGGGAGTCTCCTTACTGTCATCTAAAAAGTCTTCCTCATCATCCTCCTTTCTCAGTCTCCTCTTGGTCTCCTCATCATAAATGAGACCCAGCAGGTTGGCTGGGCTCTCACTTTCCCCATGGCACAGCTCATTCAACCGGACGCCAATTGCCTACCACGAAGAGAAGAAGAATGAAACAGCATGAGATACGTCAGACTGTAAAATAGGCTCTCACATTACAGAGGTCACCAGCAACCGATTAATGGGAATGATTTTCAGCATAAGCCTCCTCTGTCTGCCACAGTGTTGTTACCACCATGTTTCATTTCCCAATGTGGGAACCCAGAGAGGGAAGGCACTGATGCTATCTCTAAGGTCACTGTGTCTAAAGACTTTTAGGAAATGGAATGGCATTTTTGATTCTCATACAAAACATTTTCTGAAAATATTTCTATTTCCTCAAAGGTCATCTATTTTATAGGTTTCACATAAGGGAGTATGCGGTTGATTTTGTTGTTGTTGTTTGTCAGGTTTTTTTGTTTGTTTTGTTTTGCAGTTGTTTCTAATGAAGGATTTTGCTGCAGTAAAAAATAAGAAGTCACAGTTCTTCAGACTGTTTCTGATTATGCTATTTTATGAGAAAGGCACTATCATGCTAATGAGCTTGGAGATTGGCATGAATTCTGGAACTGCAATTTTATTTGTATCTGTCATCATATATGCAATCAATGACTTTCTTATAGACTTTGTTCCCCCCCTCCATGATACACTATGAATGAGAAAGAAATATTATTCTTTTGATAGTTTACCCAACATCAACATTAGAAATATGATTTTTAGTAAGTCAGCACATAGGCAATACTGGCTCTTACAAGGTATTCATAAAACCAGTACTTACTATCTGTTCTTCTGAATCATCATGTAGTATTGTCTGATTTACCAAAAGGAATTTTCCAAATGAAACGACAAAATATGCTACATCTAATTCCTTTTACATTCCAATGACAAATTGTATGCAACAAAAGAGGAGATGCATGCTTAAGAAAGAGAGTCAAAAAGCTAAAATGAACACTGAACATAGAATTTGACAGTTTGGTTACTCTGTGCATTAATACGAGCAAAATTCCAGCTACTTTTCTTTTTTCTTCCTATATCATCTTTTTCAAATATTTAGAAAAGTTACTACATTCTGGGCATGCAAGAGATTAGATTCACTACAGGAAACTGACAAAGATATGTCCAGAACACTTTAAATAAAAACACAAGTTGTTTGAACGTCTTGGCTATCTGAAAACAAAGGTGTCTGCTTAAACTCTGGAATTAAGTGGGGAGTAACAAAAACCACAAAAAGGAGAAAGAAAGCAGTGTAGAAAAATATCACAGCATCCTAAAATTTTAGCTGCTAACCTGAGAAGTTTTAAGCAAACAAAACATAAAAGCAAAAACCACCACCTCAACAAAAAGCCTTGTCCTGATGCTACTCTTTTGGAAATCCTCTCTAAGGAAGGAGATGTGGAATTATGAGTCTGGAGTGGAGCCAGCAGATTTAATAGTGAGATTCACAGGGGAAAAAAAAAATCTACATCGATCCTCCCAGGATGCTGAAACCAAGCAATTTAAGCTAAACCCACAGTTCATAAAGCTTAAAAGGTTGCTCAAAAAATGAACTTGTCTGGGATAACACTAAATACCTAAATAATAATTTAGTGCTCTCTGTCTCTTCTAAGACCAGAAAAGTGCCTTGGGAATATGTTTATTCCTTTTTCATTCATCAAATATTTATTAGGTGAGGTAATTTGTTACGTATTAAGTAAAAATAAAGTTGAATAAATTGTTATAGTACATCAGTATCTTTGTTTAATGTGCCCTAGTAGATTATAAACCTTCATAAAGAAGGATCATTGTTTGGCACTTAGGAAAGTTAGGTTGAAAGACTTGCTCTAGGTTGCTCAGCAACCTTGAACTTGGAGTCAAATAGGGTATCTGACTCTGTGTCTTGCTCTTTACTTCAAGGAGCTTACAGTCTATTGGGGTGGTAATAACATACCAAAATAACAGTCGTGTAAAAGACTGAAAGCACTTTATTTATTAGAATATGGAGAAATCAGATTCATCTCAGAGGATCATACAAAGTTTCATTCCTGTAGATTCTGAAGAATTGCTGTGTAGGCTAATGGGGAAGGGGAAAAGTGGATATTCCGGATGGAGAGTTTCAAAAGATCCATATTCAGGGAAATGCACTGACATGTTCAGACTGACAAATAAGCCAGTTGGTTGAAGCACAATTTTGTGAGAGGAAATAATGTGCCTGAGGGCTTGGAAAGGTAGATTGTGACTAGATCCTACAGTTCATGAAGCTGGACTTCATTTTGCGTTCTGAAGAAGGATGAAAGGTACTTTCTGAGTGGGGGAGAACCTTATCACTCATTCGAGGAACACTGTGATAGCTGCCTAACAATGCACAGAAAAATCATATACCCTGCTTGCAAGAATTAATATAATAACATTATTATTGAACACCTCTTAGATGCAAAGCATTGAGATAAATGTTTTTTAGATACATTAGCTCATTTGCCTTTATCATCCATAATCTTGGTGTGATTTGAACAAAGGTTGTGGAGAGAGCAGCAATGCCAGGCTAAGCAGTTTGGGTTTTATCCCAAGGGAAAAGGAGGGCCCCTGAAGCACTATAATGTGATTTGCATTTTAGCCTAATCACTCTGACAGCAGTTTGAAGAATGAATTGGAGGGAGCAAGTCTGGAGGCTGGAAGATAAGTACGAATGTTCTGCTTTTAGATGAGCTACGCCAAAGGGAGATGATTTTACTGGCAGTGTGTAGGATGGGTCAGATGAGGGGAGATTGTGGGAGGAGACTAAATAGGAAAATGCTTTCATCATATAGATGAGAAGTAATGAAGTTCTGACCTAAAAGGGCATCAGTGACATGGAAGAGGTGGAATCAATAAGAAAAGAAGGTTTGGAATATGTTCAAGGCTGTCATCTTAGATGATGGTGGTACTATCAATAAGAATAGAAAATTCAAGATGGGGGTGTGTTTAAATGGAGAGAAGGGTTTTATTTTGGTCAGACTGAGTTTCAGGACATTGAGTGAATGCCTCCAAAGTACAGTTGGTGATGCCGGTCGGGGATCCAAAGAGTGCTATGGATAGAGAAGTGTGTGCCCCTGGCATACAGCTAACAGTTGAAAATACAGGAATAAATGTAATCCTGGTGCAGAATATACAGGAAGCAATTATAAGAGATGCTGAGAATGTACATTTATAGGAAGGAAAGAGGCAGAGGACCAGGAAAAGAGACAGAAGAGATAATAATGTCTAACTTTGTCGATTTACTGGGAAGATTAAATGAATTACACTTATTTTCCCCTGAAATGTTCTGTTCAGTGCCTGGTACATAACGGATACTCAATAAACTGTCTCCCAAACAAATGAAGAAACATAAACACAAAACTTCTTCACTTCACTCAGCCTAATTTTTATAGAAGAAAATCAAAAGCTCACGTCTCCCCATTGGTAGAAGAGCTTGGCAGCGTTCCACTGCAGCTTCTGGTTCCGCTTGTTGCCCACAATGGGAGACCGTCCCCTGGAAAGGCCTTTCTTGGTGATATTCACATGATGCCCTTTCATCCACTCTGGCCAGTTGCCACGGTTGCAGCGGTAAACAAAACGGGCACATTCCAGGAACAGCGCTGCTCTGGCTACTACAGGCGCTTCCTGAGTAGGGTTGTTAAGGAAAGAGTAATGTAGGATTAACAAACAATGAAGTTGAACTTAAATTGAATGACTATATACTCTTAGTTTATTTTCGTCTCCGTATTTTGACTTAGTTTAGCCATATTTCCCAGGGTAGCGTTAGCATGGTTACAATAATAGTGGGAAATCTGGGAAATGAATCCATGAAGGCAAATTTGGGTATTGAAAAATCAGACATTTTAAGTAGGTTTCTGAGTTTAGTTTTCTCCTTTTGGAGAATATCCAGTAATTTCATGACTCTTTGCATATTTCAGAGACAGCTGGGATTTAAGTGTGAAATAATTTTTAATCAGAAGGTTTTAAATATGATGCTTTTTTTAAACCTAAAATTAACATGATGCAAACACATATTCAATTTCTAGAACTAATCGTATGTTAACCAAAGGTGTCAGTAGGGATTTTGTTATGTAGGACCATCCACAAGCTCCAAGCAAGTGCAACTGCTCCCTCGTTTTGCCTAGTAAGAAAAGGAAGAACTTATTACATTAGGCTGAGTTGTGAGAGAAAACAGAGAATAAAATGGGGCCTGAAATGGAAAACAGACAAACAAATAAATAAATAAATTAGATTGAGTTAGTCTCTTTCCCCAATTTTTCATAAACAACAGACCAAATTCTGCTCAAATAGGCATGGTTTCAATTGACAATGACAAAGAGGAAACTGCTTAATTGATAAATGAAAAATAGAGCATTTGTTCAGGAAAATAAAAATATGGCTCCATCTTGTCAAGACGTGCTTGAAAAAATAAAAGAAACAGCTTTTAGTTGATACCCAGAAACTGGTAAGAGTGAGATATCTACTGAATTCTTTATAAGCCAAAAAAAAAAAAAATGATAATAATAAGGGAAGGAGTGTGAAGTTTCCCATAGGTCAACAGGTCACAAAAAGTACATACATCAAAAATTCATTTGTGCCAGTTAAAAAAATATACATCACAATATTAGCTATCACCTCAGTTACCTAATAACCATAGGTTGCTTAGTAAGCACGTTTTCAAATTGAAACCGTTTTCATCGTTCAAGCAATAGCATTCTTAACAATCCATCGATCCATAATGTTAAAATAGGGGCTAATATACAGAGAATATCAATATGCGCCAATAAGTTTTTATAAATTGTAATTATCATAACAACCCTGTGAAACAATATCTTTATTTTAATATTTTTTTAAAATGAGGTATAATTTTTCCACTATTATATAGCTGGGAAGAAATCGACACAGGATTCAATCTCAGGTCTCTCTCATGCCCAGATCTGTACTAGTTCCTCTTTGGTATCTACATTGTCTTAATTTATACTCATATAAGCCTTGGGAAAAGATGATTTCTAGAATGCATGTAGAAAGTCACTGTTTACAAATGGGACAATTGGGACTTCCCTGGCGGTCCAGTGGTTAAGACTCCACGCTCCCAATGTAGTGGGTGCAGTTTCGATCCCTGGTTGCAAACTAAGATCCCACAGGCCGTGCGGCACAGCCAAAAAATTAAAAAAAACAAAAGAGACAATAATGTCATATAATGTTATTTACTAAAACACAAATGTATAATCACATCATTTTCCCATTTAAAATATATTATAGGTTCAATCTACCTTAGTCATCAATGAATAAAGATAACTGACATTCGTTATTTGGTTCACCTCTCTCTCTATCCCCATCTCAAGTGCTCTGTGGTCCAATTATGTCAAACTGGTCAGTCTCCCAGATATGACATCTCATACGTTTCCATGTGTTGTTTCCATGACTTGCAGAGCCTTTAAGCCCCTTTTCCATCTGGAAAATTCCCACTTTAAGCTTCAGTTTAGTTACCTCCTCCAAGAAGCCTTCCTTAATCCCTTCGTTCTTCAGGCAGAGTTGGCTACTTCATACTGTGGAGTACCACACTATCTCAAATACCCTGGATGATTCAAGTAAGTTAGCCCATTAAGCATTTTCTCATTGTCTAAAACTTAAATGAAACCATCAAGAATTCTAATAAGAAATTTATTTATGTTGGGACTTAATTTTACAAAGCATATGTTGTATTGCCATGACAAAGTTAATCTATGTGAAAAAGCAAAATACAAGATAAACACAATGGTGAGGCTCTATCATTAATAAAAGATGGACACTGATGATGAGAAACTATCGGTGCCAAGACTTGGCAGCAGGTCACAGGGATAGAAAGACTTTAGATTGCAAAGGGTCAGATGACTTTCTGTATCAAACCTATCATTACTGTGGTGCCATAATATACCGACTAAATATCTATACTCTCTTCTTGTATTAAATATTCATTTTACTAAACATCTCAGCTATGCTAATCTGCATCTGGAAAAGGCTGGAACATCTATCTCTAAAAACGAACGCCAGTCTGGAGGGCAAGGCGAGTGATGCAAATTTATTTTTAGCCTGTCACATTTTGACACATTTCCAATAAAAAACAATGGGATTCATTGCTTTATGATGGGAAGACAGAAACAACACTGCTGGAATAGCATTATGTTATGAACCCTGGCTCCTTCATGACGAACAAGGGTAAAACTTAACCTAACTCAAATGTATGGGGCAGAGGTGGGTTTTTTTTTCCTTTAATTGCTCTTAACTATTAGATGGCACTGAGAGGACTAACGGAAGATGAATAAAAAACCCAAATTGTGCTATGTAAGGTTTCCTATGTCGATTGGCTTGCCTTCTTTAGAAAATATGTTTTTATTTGGTTAGGAAGCTCAAGGTGTTTTGAATGAAAAGAAATTTTAATTCTCTGCTCTGAAAAGCTTCTTATGATAAAACCCAGACATCATCAGTTACCGGCCCTAAGAAATCCTAATCTAAGTTGGGAAATAGAATTGAGATTATCAAAATAATTCCCATTAATTAACCATACAGCACAACATTAAAGGGAGGGTTGGTTATTATCTGATAAATTTGATCCATGTAAATTGGATCAAACCCAGTAACTTTTGGAAATGTCACTGTTCGAATTAAGGGATGATGACATAGCGTGACTTAAATACTGCCTTCTTATTATAAGCCTCATAAACCTGGTAGGTGAAAGCACACTTGGGATGGCACTGAGTACTACCAATTTCTGGGATATTGTAGTGTGTATGTTACTGTACAGAAAACAGAGGATACTGCTGCGGTACAAAGCTAAGTACTCAACTATGAATCCTAGTAGAAGATACTTAGCAACAAGTATCAACTTCACAGTGTGTGTGGAAGAGTATTCAAGGCAGTCTAGTGTGGGTGTGGCTATGGGGAATTATTTTCCTTATAAGTTCCTTTCAAAGTGTAAGTTAGAAAGTACTGATTTTAGGAGCAGGGTTATAGAATACCTTAGACAAAGGATTCTTCCTGGACTCAAAGGAAATTCAATTTTCCCTCTTTTGATGGAGCTTACCCCTTACGGCTCAGTGCAACCTGAAGAAGCAGTGAAAAATGGAGGCATGACAGAATGGATAAGGATGAATTCACATCACAGAGAAACACAGCACAAATGGAGAAAAATGCATCAGAAGAATGCTGCATGGATGAAAAGAACCACAGAGTATCAGAGGCATAGTTAAAAGTGAACATCTAAACAAAATTTGATACCACTGGTATACCAATTTTGCTGGTGGTCCTAAATGAAAAGTAGGCATATTTAAATTCCTTTTTATTAATATGTCTGACAGATCACCTTTTTATGTTCCATAGAACACCACAGAGTGGCTTCAATTCCATTATGTCATAACTTCATAGTTCCCAGACAAGCAAGAATCAATTTTAACTAGGAAGATAAAATGTTAGGTTGAACCTTATGGAATTTCTAAGTTTGAAGGTCAAAAATAGTAGAATATCATCAATTTCATATGGTTCAGTTTTATGTAAGGTGTTCTCTGCAATGGCTACAGAGCTGTCTAGTTAAAATTAGAAAATGTCATGCATTATGCAGCATGGATTTCTCTAACATTCTACAGCTAGAAAACTTCAAGCATCAAGCTAATTTTCCTTGACTTCCTTTGGCATTTTCCTGCGTTTTATAAGATCGTTATGTATATTGAATGTTTCCTTTATGAAAGTAAAGAAGAGAACTAGAATACTAATTCAAACAGCTGTGCTTTATTTTGCCTGGGGACCTAGAAAATATTGTTACCAAGATATGATGGTTAATTGAAGGTTATAACTGCAATACATTCCTTTCCCTGAAGGACTGTATCTAAACTTATTATGTGAGAAGAAACACTGACTGATCCTGAAAACTCGTAACACAGGACAGGAACTAACTGGTTTTAAAAAGTGAATATTTTATGGTGGTCCCTGGGGAATTACATACTATTTGTATTGCCTTACAATAAAGTATAAAGTTCTTGCTGATGCAAGATACCTATTTATTTAAAAACACTGGGAATAAGCAGTTATTGTTGTTCTTCGTGTACACTGGAACCTCATTTGCTAGAGGGCATGTGCTTGTGACTCAGTATTTACTACTTAGCTTGTACTGAATTCTCTGCCTGACTGAGATCATTAAGCAACTGACAGGCTGTCTCTGTCCCTGCCCCTTTCTGCAGTAGCTGAGGGCAAAAGAAATGATTCAGATGTCAGGCTAGAGGCAGGCATTATTGTTTAGTACACAGTCTGGTGGGGTAGTCATTTTTAACACTTACTCAGATCATGCTAATATCTTGGGTAAGTGTTTTAAAAACCAAATGAGGACTCCTGTTTCTGACAATATGATAGATTAGGTGTGAAGACAAATATCTTTTGGTTTAGACACCTAAAAATGCTAGATAAATACCCCAATTTTTTTCATTTTGTTTTTGTTTCTAACATGAGATGATAGACCACTGGAGAGCAGAAATTACAAGAAAGTACAATTCTGGGGTGAAGGTAGGGAGAAAGGTGTGAACTAGTGTAGGAATATATGCCCCAAGGGTTTCTACTGACTATGGCAAGACCAGAGTATGGGTTTTCAATGGGCCACAAATTAAATGTCTGGGTCCAAAGTGGAGTGTGAAATCAGGCCATACACTCCTATATAAAGCCAATATCCCACGTGCGTGTCACTTTTACTGCATGAAAAATAAAATGATCTACCCCACAGAAGTAAGCTTGCATGACTAGTCTTGGTTCTGGGTAGAAAAGGAAAAGAAGAAAAAGTCTTAAATGAGAATTTCTAATCAAAATTCCACATTTTCATATAAGTTTGGACTAGAACGGGCACTACTTTCATGCTCCTTGTACCCAAAAAGAGTTAAAAAATGATCTTATACATGTAAAAGTATGAGATTAGATCACTCCCTAACAGCATACACAAAAATAAGCTCAAAATGGATTAAAGACCTAAATGTAAGGCCAGACACTATAAAACTCTTAGAGGAAAATTTAGGCAGAACACTCTATGACATAAATCACAGCAAGGTCCTTCTTGACCCACCTCCTAGAGAAATGGAAATAAAAACAAAAATAAACAAATGGGACCTCATGAAACTTCAAAGCTTTTGCACAGCAAAGGAAACCATAAACAAGACCAAAAGACAACCCTCAGAATGGGAGAAAATACTTGCAAATGAAGCAACTGACAAAGGATTAATCTCCAAAATTTACAAGCAGCTCATGCAGCTCAATAACAAAAAAACAAACAACCCAATCCAAAAATGGGCAGAAGACCTAAATAGACATTTCTCCAAAGAAAATATACAGATTGCCAACAAACATATGAAAGGATGCTCAACATCACTAATCATTAGAGAAATGCAAATCAAAACTACAATGAGGTATCACCTCACACCAGTCAGAATGGCCATCATCAAAAAATCTAGAAACAATAAATGCTGGAGAGGGTGTGGAGAAAAGGGAACCCTCTTGCACTGCTGGTGGGAATGTGAATTGGTTCAGCCACTATGGAGAACAGTATGGAAGTTCCTTAAAAAACTACAGATAGAACTACCATATGACCCAGCAATCCCACTACTGGGCATATACCCTGAGAAAACCAAAATTCAAAAAGAGTCATGTACCAAAATGTTCATTGCAGCTCTATTTACAATAGCCCGTAGATGGAAACAACCTAAGTGCCCATCATCGGATGAATGGATAAAGAAGATGTGGCACATATATACAATGGAATATTACTCAGCCATAAAAAGAAACGAAATTGAGCTATTTGTAATGAGGTGGATAGACCTAGAGTCTGTCATACAGAGTGAAGTAAGTCAGAAAGAAAAAGACAAATACCGTATGCTAACACATATATATGGAATTTAAGAGGAAAAAAAAAATGTCATGAAGAACCTAGGGGTAAGACAGGAATAAAGACACAGACCTACTAGAGAACGGACTTGAGGATATGGGGAGGGAGAAGAGTGAGCTGTGACAAAGCGAGATAGAGGCATGGACATATATACACTACCAAACGTAAGGTAGATAGCTAGTGGGAAGCAGCCGCATAGCACAGGGAGATCAGCTCGGTGCTTTGTGACTGCCTGGAGTGGTGGGATAGGGAGGGTGGGAGGGAGGGAGACGCAAGAGGGAAGAGATATGGGAACATATGTATATGTATAACTGATTCACTTTGTTATAAAGCAGAAACTAACACACCATTGTAAAGCAATTATACCCCAATAAAGATGTTAAAAAAAAAAATGATCTTAGGTTGGTGATGTTTCGAGGTGCCTGAGAAAGAGAAATGGAAAGCCTCTCTGGAGGAATACTTTAAATTAGTGCTTCTCAAACTTCAAACCTGAGTATGCATAAGAGTCACTTGAGTATGCATAAGAGAATATGGTTAAAATAGATTCTTTGGGCTCACCCTCAGAGATTCTGATGCAGATGTTGCAGGGCCTGAAAATCTGCATTTTTAACATACTCACAGATGTTGCTAAAACTGCTGGTCCACTGAATAACACTGCTTCTAACACAGGTCTTAAAGAATCAGCACAGATAAAGTTTCAAGGAGTTAAGCTTATTAAAAATATATTTTAAAAAATTCACCATGAGTCAGAGTAGGAAGAAACAGCAAAGTGTAGAATCAGACCCTTTACAAAGACTGTGGCTATAGGAATCATAATGTATCAAATACATCTACAGATTAATGTGGGTACTGAAAGTAGAAGGAATTAGGTTATCAAAGTTGACCATGTAGTTTTAAAACAAGAAATAGAACTTTTACAAATAAAAAAATGTAGTACTTGAAATTTAAAACTCAATGGACAGATTCAAACAAAAATTAGATCAGTTTTTTTCACCTTCAGCATTATTGGCCGTTTTGGCCAGATAATTCTTTTTTGTGAAGTGTGCACTATGTATTATGAGATGTTTATCAGAATCTTTATTAACTACCAACTAGATGCAAATAGCAATTCCCAAGTCATGACAACCAAAAATTCCTCCAAACATTGCCAAATGCCCCCTGGTGGGCAAAGTTACCCCTGGTTAAGAACCATGAAATTAGACACAGCTGAAAAAAGAAAAAGTGAAATGGAAGAGAATTAGGCAGAATACAGCATAAAAAGAGATGAAGAAATGAAAAATATGAAAGAAGTTGTCAAAAACAGAGGATAAACTGAGAAGCTCTATCATGCATCTTTTCAGTTTATAGAAGGAAAAATTAGAGAAAATGTGAAAGACACAATCTTTGAAGAAATAACAGTTGGAAAATTTCCAGAATAGACATAATATGCCAATTACATGATTTACAGACTTAATGAAATATGAAATATAGGCTAGAAACTTTTTAGTGAAAGTGCAAAAGATCAATAATAAAGAGAAGATCAACAATAAAAGCAACTGGGAGAAGGAACTGGGGGAGACACATTACCTATAAAAGAATGTCAATTAAGCCAGAAGAGAAGGGGATAATATCTTTGAAGTACAGAAAGAAAATGTTAGCCTATGATTCTAATTCTATCAAAAGTATCTTTCAAGAATGAAACCAAAATAAAGACATTTTCAATTAAACTGTAGCTGAGAGAGCTACTGCCAGTTGATCATCACCAAAGGAGTGTCTGAAAGCTTTCCTTCAGGAGGATATAGATCTTAGAAAGGAATGTCTGAGATGCAAGGAAAAATGGTGAGCAAAGACTATGCTAAGCTTTTGGACAAATTTAAAAATCATTTTCCTAACAATCAATAAAAATAATGTCTACTTTATCAATGTTAAAACAAAAAAAAGAAAGAAGTAAATCTTGAACAATAATTGGGGTTAAAACCCTCTACAGTCTTTTACTGTTTGGAAGAAGAGTAAAGATATTCATTAAATTTAGACTTTGCTGAGTTAAATATGCATGCAATTTAAAAAAATATAAATAGAATAATTTTAAAGCTGATAAAGAAAAATGAATAAAACAAAGCTAAACCAAACCAAAGCAAGAGAAATAAAACAAAATTCAACACTATTTGAAAGAAGGCATGAAATAATGAATATACAATGAAATAATGAAAAATGAAATAATGAAAAATGAAATAATGAAACATATACAATGAAATGATGAAAAAATGTGGTAAGTAGGCAGAAGAAGACAGAAGTGAATCTATATAAGTAATCATAATCTGTGCAAATGTACTAAATTTTCTAGGGAAAAAAAGGTCACTAAAATGTTATAAAAATTCAAATACTTGCTTTTTACAAGACACATATCTAAAACACAAAGATGTAGAAAAGTTGAAAGGAAAGAACTGGCAAAAAGACCAGACCAATGCTAATAAAACTGTTTCAGCTGTATTATTATCAAAGAAAAACATATCTTATATATGCTAGAAATAAACTGGGTCACTAGATAGTAATAAAAGGTTCATAGCACCAGATACTTTTCATACTTTTAAACGATCTGCCTCTAAATCAATAAAACAGAAATTGCTGGAACTACAAAATAAATGGACAAGTTTGTCATCATAGAGGAGATTTTAACACAACTTAGTGTTTGACAGATCAAGTGGTGAGGGGTAAAAATAAGAATATAGAAGACTTGAATATAAAACACTGCACCCTGATGGACCCAGAGGGTATTATGCTAAGTGAAATAAGTTAGACGGAAAAATCTGTATGATTTTACTGATATGTGGAATCTAAAAAACAAAAAAATGAACAAACAAAGTAAAATAGACTCACAGATACAGAGAATAAGCTAGTGGTTGCCAGAGGTGGGGATGGGAGGTTGAGGGGGGAACAGGGTTTGGGTAAAATAGGTGAAGGGCATTAAAACTTTCATACTTCCAGTTATAAAATAAATAAGTCACTGGGATATAATATACAGTATAGGGAATACAGTCAATAATATTATAATAACTTTGTATGACAAAGTTGACAGATAGTTACTAGACTTACCGTGATCAATTCATAATGTATATAAATGCCAAATCACTGTGTTGTACACCTGAAATTAATATAATATTGTATGTCAACTATACTTCAATTAAAAAAAAAAAGGAAAGAAGAGCCTCTATGTTGTGCCCAACAACTGGAGAATGCACATTCTTTTCAACTACACATAGAACATTTACAAAAATTAATAATGCTCTAGTTCATGAAGCAAGTTTAAATTAATTCCAAAGAATCAGTATCTGAAAATGAAATTAGAAATCAATAACAAATGGATACCTAACAAAACTCTGAAATTTATAAAACTGAAACACACACACTCATACATATATACATAACCCATGGAAAAGGAAACCATTAAATAAATTAAAAAGGACTTAAAAATAAATTGTAACATAAATACTACTTATCAAAATTTATGACATAATTGAAGGAGTACTTAGAGGGAAATGAATAGGTAAATGCTCAATTTTTGAACAGAAAAAATAAAAGTATGAGCTAAGCAATCAACTAACAAGGTAAAATAATAATACAATGAATTCAAAGCAAGAAGGAGGAAAGAATAAAAATAAGGGCAGGATATACTCAATATTTTGTAATAACCTATAAGGGAAAAGAATCTGAAAAAGAATATTATACGTATATGTGTATTTATAACTGAATCACTTTGCTGTACACCTAAAACTACCACAACATTGTAAATCAACTATACTTCAATAATAAGGGCAGGAATTAATGAATTAGAGAACGAGATACAATAGAGAGAATCTCTATTGTACCATTAAAAAAGACTAATGAAATTGACAAATATCTGGCAAGCCTAATCAAGAAAAGAAAAGGAAATAATTTTAGGAATAAAAACAGAAAAAATAATTACAGATGCTGCAAAGATCAAAAACTAATAAGAAAATGTTATAATCAATTTTAATCCAACAAATATGAAAATGCAGGTAAAACTGACAAATTGCTAAAAAGATTAAAATTACTTAAATGTACTCAAAGAAATAGAACTTTTGAATTATCAATTCAGATCTGAATTTCAATTTGAATTTTAACTGTATCTAAATTTATCTGTGGACTCAATGTAATTCCAAATCAAAATATTTTCATAGAAACTGACACGCTAATTATAAAATTCACATGGAAGAGTAAGGAGCCAAGAACAACCTAGATGATGTTCAAAGTTCAAGCTATTAAGACAGAGTAGATTAACTCAGAGCACACATGGAATGCAACAGAAAAAAAACTCAGACTTACACCCATGCATGCATAGAAACCTGACACATAATTAAGATGGTGTTACACATCAGATAATAAAGTATGAATTAATCAATATATTATGCTAGAATAATTTTTTTTCATGTGAAAAAAGAAAGAAAAAAAATCCTGTTTTATACACACAATAAATTCTAGTTAAAGACCTAAATGTGAAATGCAGACTTTAAAATTTTTAGAGGAAAATTTAATATGTATTTATTACTACCTTGGGATTTCTTTGAAAAGACATAAAAATGCTAACCACTAAAGAAAATTTTTATAAATTAAATTACATTAAAATTTCATTAACATACAGCATAAGGAAACAAAACAAAATGATATATTCTCTAGGGATACAAGCTCATGTGGTAAAATAAAGCAAGCACAGGGAAGATTAAAACAAAGTTCAAGACAGCAGTGTCTTCTAGGAGGTAGGGGTGAGTAATTAGGGGAGGAGATACAGGGGACTTTAAAGAAAGTGGAAATGTCCTATTTTTTAAGATATGTGGTGGATATGTGACATTCAAATTTTTTCTTTAAACTCTACATATTCATGATATACATCCTTTTTATGTTACATTTCATAGAATGTTTTCAAACATTCAGTATAGGAATACCACTAGAATAAAGTGAATAATTTGACCATTTAGTTTTGGTTATTACTGGATTATTTCAACTTTCCTTATGATTCAAAAGAGGACACAATATTATTTTGCTTTGATAGTTCCTAGTCTGCATATATTCCTAAATCCTTGAAAAAAGCTAATATCCATTCATCACCAAGTAGTTTTATGATGGTAAACCCCAATGTGGATTACATGTGTTGCAGTGAACCTGAAAGTATGACTATATGGTAACCAAATGTTTCATCTTCCTCAAGAGTTCTAGTTTATGTCTAACTGGTATAATTATTGATAGCACTCCATTTCAGTCTCAAAAGTGTCCCAATTTGGATAAAAATTATATAACCAGTCCTCCTAAAACTATCTATTTATGAAGCTATTATAATTTAACATGAATTAGGTTTTCTCTATCCACAGACTAAGGAGAAAACTATGATCCCATTGACTCTCTTATATTCATGAAACTGTTCTTAAAGCAAACTGATATTATGTGTTATTTATGCTAATAAATTACCAGTAAATTAGAAATCACTATGTCTGTACATGTTATATTCAACTGGGTATAAAAGGATAGATAATTTCACCTGAAATGTACATAAAATAGACAGAAGTGCCTTTTGTTTGAACTATTTTTGTGCTTGTAGATTATATGAACCTAAAGATAAAATGAGTCCTTTATAAAACATATCTTTTTAAAAATACCTTACAGTTGCATTTATTAAATTGACACTAAAGAGGAAGAGTGTGAGGAGGAGCTGTGCTGGACTAAAAACGAATCCAATTATCCCTTTGTAGTCATAGCAATAATGACAAGAGGACTGTTTAAAACAAAAACCTTCAGATTGGCAAGACTTTGAACATTGACACTTCTAGTACTTCTTTCATTTAATAATACTTTTTAATTCTGAAGAAAATTGGAAACTTGAAAAAAATCACATATAAATTCTATGATGAAGGCAACGAAACAATGAAAACTGTTCCGAAATAAAATTACATCATAATGTAAACACTGTATTTAAGCTGCACTTAAAAAAATGAATGCAACATCCAACAAAAGCGAACAATAAAAGAGAGATGGGAGAAAGTAAAGGACTGGAAAGTGATGATGAACTGAACACATTCATTTTCCCCTCCTCTCCCAAATGCTATCTGATGAAATGGTAGAATCTATACCTATGTATAAATCTGTATATCTGTACCTATATCTGCATCTGCATATCTATCTGACATCTATATCTATCTATCTGTCACCAATCTATCCATCGGTATCATTTATATCTACATCTATATATATTTCTATATTCGTATTTCTATCTCTCTATATTTACACACACACATATATGCATATGACTAAAACCACAAATGCACTGGAAAACATATAGAATATAATTTTTAAAATATCTTTATTGGAATATAATTGCTTTACAGTGTTGTGTTAGTTTCTGCTGTATAACAAAGTGAATCAGCTATATGTATACATATATCCCCACATCCCCTCCCTCTTGTGTCTCCCTCCCACTCTCCCTATCCCACCCTCTAGGTGGTCACAAAGCACTGAGCTGATCTCCCCATGCGATGCAGCTGCTTCGCACTAGCCATCTATTTTACGTTTGGTAGTGTATACATGTCAATGTTACTCTCTCACTTCATCCCAGCTTACCCTTCCCCCTCCCCGTGACCTCAAGTCCATTCTCTATGTCTACGTCTTTACTCCTGCCCTGCCACTAAGTTCACCTACCTTTTTTTTTTTTACATTCCATATATATGCGTTAGTATATGGTATTTGTTTTTCTCTTTCTGACTTACTTCACTCTGTATGACAGACTCTATGTCATATTGCTATGACAAATAACTCAATTTCATTTCTTTTTATGGCTGAGTAATATTCCATTGTATATATGTGCCACATCTTCTTTATCCATTCATGTTGATGGACATTTAGGTTGCTTCCATGGCCTGGCTATTGTATACAGTGCTGCAATGAACATTGAGTACATCTCTTTCTTTCCGGTACGTGGGCCTCTCACTGTTGTGGTCTCTCCCGTTGAGGAGCACAGGCTCTGGATGCGCAGGCTCAGCAGCCATGGCTCACGATCCCAGCCGCTCCGCGGCATGTGGGATCTTCCCGGACCGGGGCACGAACCCGTGTCCCCTGCATCGGCAGGTGGACTCTCAACCACTGCGCCACCAGGGAAGCCCACATGTCTCTTTTTGAATTATGGTTTTCTCAGGCTATTTGGGGTCTTTTGTGTTTCCATACGAATTGTAAAATTTTTTGTTCTAATTCTGTGAAGAATGCCATTGGTAGTTTGATACGGATTGCCTTGAATCTGTAGATTGCTTTGGGTAGTATAGTCATTTTCACAATACTGGTTCTTCCAATACAAGAACATGGTATGTTTCTCCATCTGTTTATGTCATCTTTGATTTCTTTCATCAGTGTCTTACAGTTTTCTGAGTACAAGTCTTTCGTCTAGTTAGGCAGGTTTATTCCTAGGTATTTTATTCTTTTTGTTACGATGGTGAATGGGATTGTTTCCTTAATTTCTCTTTCTGATATTTTGTTGGTGGTGTATAGGAATGCCAGATATTTCTGTGCATTAATTTTGTATCCTGCAACCTTACCAAATTCATTGATTAGTTCTAGTAGTTTTCTGGTGGCATCTTTAGTATTTTCTATGTATAGTATCATGTCACCTGCAAACAGTGACAGTTTTACTTCTTCTTTTGCAATTTGTATTCCTTTATTTCTTTTTCTTCTCTGATTGCCGTGTCTAGGACTTCCAAAACTATGTTGAATAAGAGTGGCGAGAGTGGACATCCTTGTCTTGTTCCTGATCTTAGTGGAAATGCTTTCAATTTTTCACCATTGGGTATGACGTTTGCTGTGGGTTTGTCATATATGGCCTTTATTATGTTGAGGTAGGTTCCCTCTATGCCCATTTTCTGGAGAGATTTTATCATAAATGAATGTTGAATTTTGTCAAAAGCTTTTTTGGCATCTATTGAGCTGATCATATGTTCTTTATTCCTTAATTTGTTAATATGGTTTATCACATCGATTGATTTGCATATATTGAAGAATCCTTGCATCCCTGGGATAAACCCCACTTGATCATGGTGTATGATCCTTTTAATATGCTGTTAGATTCTGTTAGCTAGTATTTTGTTCAGGATTTTTGCATGTATGTTCATCAGTGATATTGATCTATAATTTCCTTTTTTTGTGATATCTTTTTCTGGCTTTGGTATCAGGGTGATGGTGGCCTACAATCAAGATTACTCTACCCAGCAAGGATCTCATTCAGATTTAACAGAGAAATCAAAAGCTTTTCAGAGAAGCAAAAGATAAGAGGATTCAGCACCACCAAACCAGCTTTACAACAAATGCTAAAGAAACTTCTCTAGGCAGGAAACACAAGAGAAGAAAAAGATCCACAAAAACAAACCCAAAACAATTAAGGGTAATAGGAACATACATGTCGATAATAACCTTGAATGTGAATGGATTAAATGGCACAACCAAAAGACACAGACTGGCTGAATGGATACAAAAATAAGACCCATATATATGCTGTCTACAAGAGAACCTCTTCAGACCTAGGGATACATACAGATTGAAGGTGAATTGATGGAAAAAGATATCCCATGCAAATGGAAATCAAAAGAAATAGCAATACTCATATCAGATAAAATAGACTTTAAACTAAAGACTGTTACAAGAGACAAGGAAGGGCACTACATAATGATCAAGGGATCAATCCAAGAAGAAGATATAACAATTATAAATGTTTATGCACCCAACATAGGAGCACCTCAATACATAAGGCAAATGCTAACAACAATGAAAGGGGAAATCAACAGTAACACAATAATAGTAGGGGGCTTTAACACCCCACTTACACCAATGGATAGATCATCCAAACAGAAAATAAATAAGGAAACACAGTCTTTAAATGACACAATAGACCAGATAGATTTAATTGATATTTATAGGACATGCCACCGGAAAGTGGCACAATACTCATTCTGCTCAAGTGCACATGGAACATTCTCCAGGATAGATCACATCCTGGGTCACAAATCAAGCCTTGGAAAATTTAAGAAAATTGAAATCATATCAAGCATCCTTTGACCACAACACTATGAGACTGGAAATCAATTACAGGAAAAAAAAACTGTAAAAAACACAGATACATGGAGGTTAAACACTGTGCTACTAAATAACCAAGAGATCACTGAAGAAATCAAAGCAGAAATTAAAAAATACATAGAAACAAATGACAATGAAAACATGATGACCCAAAACCTATGGGATGCAACAAAAGCAGTTCTAAGAGGGAAGTTTATAGCAATTCAATCTCAACTCAAGAAAGAAGAAAAATCTCAAATAAACACTCTAAACTTACAGCTAAAGGAACTAGAGAAAGAACAAAAAACCCAAATTCAGTAGAAGGAAAGAAATCATAAAAATCAGAGCAGAAATTAATGAAAGAGAAATGAAGAAAACAATAGCAAAGATCCATGAAACTAAGAGCTGGTTCTTCGAGAAGATAAACAAAATTGATAAACCCTTAGCCAGACTCATCAAGAAAAAAAGGGAGAGGATGCAAATCAATAAAATTAGAAATGAAAAAAGAGAAATCACAACTGACACCACAGAAATACAAAGGATTATAAAAGACTACTACAAATAACTATATGCCAATAAAGTGGACAACCATGAAGAAATGGACAAATTCTTGGAAAGGTACAATTTTCCCAGACTGAACCAGGAAGAATTAGAAAACATAAACAGACCTATCACAAGTAATAAAATTGAAACTGTAATTAAAATCTTCCAACAAACAAAAGTCCAGGACCAGATGGCTTCACAGATGAATTCTATCAAACATTTATAGAAGAGCTAACACTGATCCTTCTCAAACTCTACCAAAAAATTGCAGAGGGAGGAACACTCCCAAATTCATTCTAGAACATATTTAAAAGTGAAGCATTCCTGAAAGTCAGGAAGCAGATGAGATCAGATATTAAGTGAAACCAAACACAGAGGATACAAAAGTTAATAATACCTTTAATAGAAGACAACTTGTGAATGTTAGAGTAATCTCAAGGGTCCCCTAACCCAAAGAGACAGGTATCAACAACTGCAATTGCCACACTTGCACAATGATGGTAAAAACAGGATGTTACTATGATTCAAACATATTGGACATGCAGCTATATTTTCCTTCCTCTCAGTTCTCTTGCCAGTATTCACCAGTGACTTCAATTCCTTCACTTTTCTATACCTGAGAAACTGAAGTTGAATGTACCCTCATTTGGGGACCATGTCCTGGCTTAACCCTTTCCTCTTATATCAACAAATAAGACAATGAATGTGAAGGTGCTTTATTAACTATGACATACAATGAAAATGTTACTTTTGTTACCTCCTACCACCACCTCTCTCACCACTGCCGCCACCACCACACCACAACCACACCACCACCACGACTACCATCACCACCAACATTACCACCACCGTGAGTACCACCACCACCAACACCTATCCCTTTTTTTTTCAACCAACCAGGTCTACCTAGATTCTGTCTCTGTTTCCTTTAAACCGTGACTGATTCTGACCTCTGGACACTCCTTGGCCTTGACCTAGAATCAAAGATTCTCAGATACGAAAGAAACTCATACTAACCACCCCCTTCTTGAGTCTCCCTGTACTTCCCCCATTGAGTCCAGTGTAGTGACAAAGAGCTAATTACTTCTCAATGTATCTACTTCATCACTGGACATCTATAGTGATCAGAAAATGCTTCTTTACTTTGAAGCTTGAAGACACCACTTATAAGTATCAAACCCCCTTTATTTTATTTATTGCCATGAGATTAATAAGATTGAGAAGGTCAAGCAGGGCCAGAGTTGGTCCAACAGGAAGGGAAGAAAGGAGAATCTAGTGATCTGGTAACTACCTGGCCATAATCTTATTTGGAGGAAGTAAAATAAATTTTAAATGTCTTCTGGAATTCAGCCATGAATTAAATCTCCTTGAAAACTCTAAGCATTATAGCAGTTGGAAATCATATAGGTATGGAACCATCTGATGAGAGGGAATGAAATTCCAGCATCCAAGAGACTGATTATTTTAAGAATATTGATGAATACTTTTATAATCGCCATTCAGAAGCCAGTGTTAATTTGTTTGAATGGGATTATTTTTTTTAAAGAACCTATTGATAACATGATTTTATTTATTACTTTTAAAATATATTTATTTTTGGCTGCTTTGGGTCTTCATTGCTGCATGTGGGCTTTCTCTAGTTGCAGCAAGCAGGAGCTACTTTCTGTTGCAGTGCACGGGCTTCTCATTGCGGTAGCTTCTCTTGTTGCAGAGCACAGGCTCTAGGTGCGTGGGCTTCAGTAGTTGTGGCTTGCAGGCTCTAGAGCACAGGCTCAGTAGTTGTGGTGAACGGGCTTAGTTGTTCCAGGGCATATGGGATCTTCCTGGACCAGGGCTCAAACCCGTGTCCCCTGAATTGGCAGGAGGATTCTTAACCACTGTGCCATCAGGGAAAGCCCTTGACTGGGATTATTTTTTAAACTTTCAAATGTATCACTCTCTTTGTGACAAGCCTCCTATTTCTCCCATGACCACATATCTTATAAAGCTTAAAAGCTTTTTATGTAGGAAGCAGTTATTCCTTCTATTTTTACACCATCAATGTTAATAAAATCATTCCAACTACTTTATTAAAGAGCCTCTCTTTGCCAATGATAATACATTGAGGCTGTGTTCTTCCCATTTTTTGTTTCATGGGTGGGTTTTGGGGGAGTTCATGAACCTTCTGATATTACAGGCTGAATTTTTTGTCTGTAAGTGTAATTCTCTCCATAGCTCTCCATAGCTTTCATTCAGTTCTTAAAGAGTTTATGTCTCCAAAATGTTAAGAATCACTGATTTAGTGGGTAAATGTGTAGTGTGAATCTTTAAATCTCCTATACGTTCTTATTATAAATTCATCATGTAGTCACATGACCTTTTTTTAAAAAAAAAGATTCAATTGCTTTTGGACCATTAGAAATCATTTGCCTCTTCTTTATTATGGAGTCCATATACATTTAAGTACATTTTCAGTGTATCAAGAGACACTCTTTCCGATCTACCTAAATAACTTTTTTTTTTTTTTTTTTTTTTTTTTTTACAGAGAAAGTATACGGTATTGCTAAAAGAGTCCTGAATAGAATCAGAAGGTTCTTCTCTGAGCCCAGTTTTCACTTCGACTGGCTTATATGACCTTGAGCAAAGTCACCTTAGCTCTTGGGGCTTTTGTTCTCTCATGTGGAAAATGCGTGAATGAAAAGAGTGGCTTGGAGTCCAGTACATGATATGCATTCATGTGGAGACTTCACTCAGGATCTCTGAAAGAGTTGTGGGTGTGGGGCTGAGGCTTTCCAGAAGAGGGAAGGACAATCCATTCTCTCTGTCATCAGGTGCTTATTTTACTGACAGTTGTCCAGATGCTATTATCCTATCATTGTCCAATTTGTATGGCCAGCTGTGCCTCTATCTTTCCCTTTCAACAGTAAGTTGAAGTAACATGATTCATTATTATCATTTTCCTTACACTCAGACAGTTGCTGGAGAAATGTGATGTCTCACTTGTCTAAAAATTTTCCAAAGTATCTGTGACTTTAGGATTGAAACAAAGATGGACATAATAGTACATCTGGAACACTGTAGCATAAACTACCCATAAAGTTCTAATGCACCATAGTTATTGTGTATTTAACCATTGTTCAACTAGTTTGTGTCATCTTCACTCTCTTAATCACATTTAAACTATCAGGTTTAAAATACAGAATTTCTTATTTTTCACATTTTAAAGTTCCTATAGTGATCTCACATAATTTTTTAATGAGAGAGTCAACATGGTATTGTACCAAATATAAGGTCTGTTCTAATCTGGCTCTATCCTTTCCTGGCTTTGAACCCTGGCCAGTTGGTGATTAAGAAGAACCATGCATGACTCAAACGAGTGACAGGCTGGTTTCCTCTCTCCCACTTAGAAAACAAGAAATTGGCTCTTTGCCTTGTCAGCTCTTGCTTTAGACAGGCATCTCATTGTTCTTTAATTGTTTGATTGCCACCTGCCTCAGCTCTCCTGGAGACCTGTGACTTTCTACATTTTACAGTCATCATAGCATATATCAGTACACATTAAACACTTTGGAATTAAAAAAAAAAACTTTCAAAGACCAATGTCCAGGAATCGGAAACTGACTGAAAAATCTTAAATAACCACAGGTCATCATTCTGGGTGATTACAGTGGTATTTGCATTTTCAGCTTAAGTGAAGCTACATACCTTGCTGGTCACTAAATATCATGACAGCAAAAGCTATTAATGTCACAGAAAAATGTCATGAATTATGTTAAAAGGTTTGGACTATTTTCCAAGGTAAAATATGAGTGGCCAGTGGTTACATATTCATGTGTTACAAAAAGGGATCATTTGTAGGCAGGCTAAAGGGTTTTTGTTGTAAAAATGTCTATTTTAGTTTTTCTTCTTAAAGTGTGAATACAGAAAACTTTTACTTCTTGATATTTACTTGGAATTTTGTACCCAGTATTTATATAGCATATGAATGATTTATTAAACCAGAAGGTAAATAAAGGAAATTGAAAGATGGTGTTCAAAACTCATATCTGGGTCTCGTTTATTTGACAAAAATACTTTCTAAACAAGATCCACATTATACTCTTGAATCTCTTACATGTGTATAACGCTACACAATGTTCAAGGTGCTTCTGTGCAATTAATTTCAATTGATCCTTGCTTCATATTTTCACTCAATTAATATGCAATTAAATCAAGACAGACTTTAAAGGACTAATATATGACAGACATGACTAATAATGTAATAATAATAATGACCTACTTTATTGAGCAACTGCTATATTTCAGGCATTATGATGAGGACTTTACATCTAATATCTCATTTAATCCTCACACTAACCCTAGGAGGTAGGCATAATATTATTATTACTCTTAATCTCATTTTACAGGGTTTAGCTAATAAATGTCAGAGTGATTTTAACCCAGGCAGTCTCATTCCAGAATCCTCATATACTGTTAATCATGATGCTGTACAGAATATATTTACTAAGATTTTTTCCCCTTTCTTTTCTTCTTTCACCTTACTACCTTTTTCCCTCCTCTTGCCACTAATGCTGAGGAAAAACAAAAAAAGACCAAAAACGTAACCCCATAATTAGGCTTTGGAGTAGGGATTCATGCTTTCCTCCATTAGCAGAATTAACTGGAATGGGATACAGGATGAGAAAATTCTTCCAACAACTTACAAGATCCAAGGCGGCTGCCAAGATCGATGCATCAGGAATTGTCCCTGGCTCACAGCAGTTTAACAGAAACTGAAAGCGCTTCATTCCTTGTCGGATTGCTCCAAGATTCACCACGTTTTTGCTTCTTCCACCATCTTGGTTGGAAGACAGATGGTCATCAAAACTGTGGCAACCTGTAGGGGTTTTCCCATGTTGGAGGAATAAAGGAGAGAGGGTGTAATGGTTGTAGATTAAAAAAGAGCTTTGAAGTTTCAACAATGCATTTTCTATAGTGTTGGCCTAAGAACTTTTTCCTGAACTACACTTCCCTCCTCTCTATCTAATGCTTGATTTGGACACCTTGACTTTTAGGAATCTGATGACACATAGCATATGTTAATAAGGGGTCTTATATAACTATTTTAATATAGGGTCTGATCCATAGAGAACAGACCTGTAGTTGCCAAGGCGGGGGGTGAGGGAGGGATGGATTGGGAGTTAGGGATTAGCAGATGCAAACTATTATATATAGAATGGATAAACAACAAGGTCCTACTGTATAGCACAGGGAACTATATTCAATATCCTGTGATAAACCATAATGGAAAAGAATGTGAAAAACAATGTACATATATATACGTATGTATATATGTATATATATATGTATGAATGTATATATATATATGAATCATTTTGCTGTATAGCAGAAATTAACACAACATTGTAAATCAACTATGCAGCAATAAATTTTAAAAATTAAAAATTAAAAAAAAATAGATAAATATAGGGTCTGATCATTTTGCTTTCAGGTCTCTTCTCTAACACTGCTAAGAGGATTATTTAAGATGATTCTGCCTGTAACTAACTTCTGTTTTTATGGAAGATGCAAAATCACTGTGCAATTTCAGATCTGTTACAAAAAACTGATATCAAAGACAGTATCTTGATATCTTAGTTACAATGCAAAGAATCACTGATTATTAGAGTTGTAAAGGACTTGAGAGGTTGGTCATTTAATGCCAGGATTTCCAAACCTGCCTGTGCATCAGAATTATCTGGGCAGTTTTTGAATCTTATTCAGAAGTTCATTCAGAACCAGAGTCTCTGAAAGAAGAGTGTAAGAATGTGTGCTTTGTAAAGCCTCACAGATGATAAGGATGCAGCCAGCCTGACCCCACACGGTGGTCAGAGGTTTAGGAACCACTGACTCATCCTCACTTATTTTTCCATAGTTAAACTGCATACGAATGAGAATCAGTCTAGAGCTTCTTAAAATGCAGACTATCAGATCTCATCGCTAGAGATATGGATTCCATAGGTCTGCAGGCTATGTATATTTTTAACAAACATGCCACATGATTTTAATACAGAAAGTCTAAGGATCACACATTAAGGAAGAATAATACAAAGCATTGTTTTTCATTTCTTTTAACCCCATGTATGTTTTTAAAAACCAAAGTATCTCATAGCTTTTCTAGCTTCTGGTAAATATATATATACACATACACACACATATATATGTATATATATATAATATTTAGTTTATCTTATATAATGCTATAATATTGAATATAGTTTTACACACCAAGCCCAAATTACTTCCCATAACTCTGAAATGTACTTTCAGCACCTAAGAATATACCCCCTGATTTAGTGCTTGGCTTAATGTGTGCTGACACCATTTGCGATGTTGCCAACTCTAGGTCCTCACTAAGTCACAGATCCCATTACAGGAAACGGCTTTCTCACCTCTTCTGTCAAAAATACCTTGATACCTCCCACCCACTGCCCCACTTTCCCACTTGCTGCCTCAACACAAAAAAAGTGGCCCCACATAGCCTTTGCTCTCAACTAAGGTGCCCTATACACAAGCAGGTCATGATTGGTGGTTGCAGATGTATGGTGAATAATCTGTTCCTATTAATAAACACTAATGTTCACAAATTTGCATTTAAAAATCAGATCCAGAGTTGGATGTACCCCTTTAATAATTTGCATTCTTTGTAAATAAAAGGGCGATATTTACAATTATGAGCTTGGTTTACCATGAAAGTATGTATTAGTGGAAAAAGGTGAGCACCTGTTCTTTTAGAAAACACATCCTTTGGAAGCAGTTCAAGCTTGGGGAAAAGATTCCTTTGGACTTTATTACCACAAGATAAAAAATTATGGCATGGGGCTTGAACCAAGAGGGCGGAGTAGAAAGACATGCTCTCACTCCCTCTTGTGAGAACACCAGAATCACAACTAGCTGCTGGACAATCATCGACAGGAAGACACTGGAACTCACCACAAAAGATACCCCACATCCAAAGACAAAGGAGAAGCCACAATGAGACGGTAGGAGGGGCACAATCACAGTAAAATCAAATCCCATAACTGGTGGGTGGGTGACTCACAGACTGGAGGACACTTATACCACAGAAGTCCACCCACTGCAGTGAACGTTCTGAGCCCAACATCAGGCTTCCCAACCTGGGGGTCTGGCAATGGGAGGAGGAATTCCTAGAGAATCAGACTTTGAAACCTAGTGGGATATGATTGCAGAACTTCAACAGGACTGGGGGAAACAGAGACTCCACTCTTGCAGGGCACACATAAAGTAGTGTGCACATCAGGACCCAGGGGAAGGAGCAGTGACCCCATAGGAGACTGAACCAGACCTACCTGCTAGTGTTGGAGGGTCTCCTGCAGAGGCGGGGGGTGGCTGTGGCTCACCGTGGGGACAAGAACACTGGCAGCAGAAGTTCTGGAAAGTACTCCTTGGTGTGAGCCCTCCAAGAGTCTGACTTTAGCCCTACCAAAGAGCCCAGGTAGGCTCCAGTGTTGGGTTGCCTCAGGCCAAACAACCAACAGGGAGGGAACCCAGCCCCACCCATCAGCAGACAAGCGGATTAAAGTTTTACTGAGCTGTGCCCACCAGAGCAACAGCCAGCTTTACCCACCACCAGTCCCTCCCATCAGGAAACTTGCACAAGCCTCTTAGACAGCCTCATCCACCACAGGGCAGAGACCAGAAGCAAGAAGAACTACAATCCTGCAGCCTGTGGAACAAAAACCACATTCACAGAAAGATAGACAAGATAAAAAGGCAGAAGGCTATGTACTAGATGAAAGAACAAGACAAAACCCCAGAAAAACAACTAAATAAAGTGGAGATAGGCAACCTTCCAGAAAAAGAATTCAGAATAATGATAGTGAAAATGATCCAGGACCTCAGACAAACAATGGAGGCAAAGATCAAGAAGATGCAAGAAATGTTTAACAAAAGCCTAGAAGAATTAAAGAACAAACAGAGATGAACAATACAATAACTGAAATGAAAACTACACTAGAAGGAATGAATAGCAGAATAACTGAGGCAGAAGAACTGATAAGTGACCTGGAAGACAGAATGGTTGAATTCACTGCTGCAGAACAGAATAAAGAAAAAAGAATGAAAATAAATGAAGACAACCTAAGAGACCTCTGGGACAACATTAAACGCAACAACATTCGCATTATAAGGGTCCCAGAAGGAGAAGAGAGAGAGAAAGGACCCGAGAAAATATTTGAAGAGATTATAGTCAAAAACTTCCCTAACATGGGAAACGAAAAAGCCACCCAAGTCCAGGAAGTGCAGCCAGTCTCATACAGGATAAACGCAAGGAGAAACACGCCAAGACACATAGTAATAAAATTGGCAAAAATTAAAGACAAAGAAAAATTATTGAAAGCAGAAAAGGAAAAATGACAAATAACATGCAAGGGAACTCCGATAAGGTTAACAGCTGATTTCTCAGCAGAAATTCTACAAGCCAGAAGGTAAAGTGATGAAAGGGAAGAACCTACAGCCAAGATTACTCTACCCGTCAAGGATCTCATTCAGATTCGATGGAGAAATCAAAAGCTTTACAGACAAGCAAAAGCTAAGAGAATTCAGCACCACCAAACCAGCTCTACAACAAATGCTAAAGTAACTTCTCTAAGTGGGAAACACAAGAGAAGAAAAGGACCTACAAAAACAAACCCAAAACAATAAAGAAAATGGTCACAGGAACATACATATAGATAATTACCTTAAACGTGAATGGATTAAATGCTCCAACCAAAAGACACAGACTTGCTGAATGGATACAAAAACAGGACCCATATATATGCTGTCTACAAGAGACCCACTTCAGACCTAGGGACATATACAGACTGAAAGTGAGAGGATAGAAAAAGATATTCCATGCAAATGGAAATCAAAAGGAAGCTGGAGTAGCAATACTCATATCAGATAAAATAGACTTTAAAATAAAGAATGTTAGGGCTTCCCTGGTGGCGCAGTGATTGAGAGTCCACCTGCCAATGCAGGGGACATGGGTTCGTGCCCTGGTCTGGGAAGATCCCGCATGCTGCGGAGCGGCTAGACCGTGAGCCATGGCCGCTGACCCTGCGCATACGGAGGCTGTGCTCCACAACAGGAGAGGCCACAACACTGAGAGGCCCACGTACTGCAAGAAAATAAATAAAGAAAGAATGTTACAAGAGACAAGGAAGGACACTACATAATGATCAAGGGATCAATCCAAGAAGAAGATATAGCAATTATAAATATATATGCACCCAACACAGGAGCACCTCAATACATAAGGCAACTGCTAACAGCTGTAAAAGAGGAAATCGACAGTAACACAATAATAGTGGGGGACTTTAACACCTCACTTACACCAATGGACAGATCATCCAAAATGAAAATAAATAAGGAAACAGAAGCTATAATAGACACAATAAACCAGATAGATTTAATTGATATTTATAGGACATTCCATCCAAAAACAGCAGATTACACTTTCTTCTCAAGTGTGCATGGAACATTCTCCAGGATAGATCACATCTTGGGTCACAAATCAAGCCTCAGTAAATTTAAGAAAACTGAAATCATATCAAGCATCTTTTCTGACCACAACGCTATGAAACTAGATATCAATTACAGGGGAAAAAACGTAAAAAACACAAACACATAGAGGCTAAACAATACATTACTAAATAACCAAGAGATCACTGAAGAAATCAAAAGATACCTAGGGACAAATGACAATGAAAACATGACAATCCATAGCCTATTGGATGCAGCAAAAGCAGTTCTAAGAGGGAAGTTTATAGCTATACAAGCCTACCTCAAGAAACAAGAAAAATCTCAAGTAAACAATCTAACCTTACAACAAAAGGAACTAGAGAAAGAAGAACAAACAAAACCCAAAGTTAGCAGAAGGAAAGAAATCATAAAGATCAGAGCAGAAATAAATGAAATAGAAACAACGAAAACAGTGGCAAAGATTAATAAAAACAAAAGCTGGTTCATTGAAAGATAAACAAAATTGATAAACCATTAGCCAGACTCATCAAGAAAAAGAGGGAGAGGACTCAAATCAATAAAATTAAAAATGAAAAAGGAGAAGTTACAACAGACTCTGCGGAACTACAAAGCATCCTAAGAGACTACTACAAGCAACTCTATGCCAATAAAATGGACAACCTGGAAGAAA
Source organism: Monodon monoceros (assembly GCF_005190385.1). Classification (NCBI taxonomy): domain Eukaryota; kingdom Metazoa; phylum Chordata; class Mammalia; order Artiodactyla; family Monodontidae; genus Monodon; species Monodon monoceros. The sequence goes on from NW_021703772.1 coordinate 27,025,961, forward strand.
TGGAAAAGTTCTTAGAAAGGTATAACCTTCCAAGACTGAACCAGGAAGAAATAGAAAATATGAACAGACCAATCACAAGCAATGAAATTGATACTGTGATTAAAAATCTTCCAACAGGGCTTCCCTGGTGGCACAGCGGTTGGGAGTCCGCCTGCCGATGCGGGGCGCGTGGGTTCATGCCCCAGTCCAGGAGGATCCCACATGCCGCGGAGCGGCTAGGCCCGTGAGCCATGGCCGCTGAGCCTGCGTGACTGGAGCCTGTGCTCCGCAACGGGAGAGGCCATGGCAGTGAGAGGCTCGCATACCGCAAAAAAAAAAAAAAAAAAAAAAAAACTTCCAACAAACAGAAGTCCAGGACCAGATGGCTTCACAGATGAATTCTATCAAACATTTAGAGAAGAGCTAACACCCATCCTTCTCAAACTCTTTCAAAAAACTGCAGAGGAAGGAACACTCCTACACTAATTCTATGAGGCCACCATAACCCTGACACCAAAATCAGACAAAGATACTACAAAAAAGAAAATTACAGACCAATATCACTGCTGAATATAGCTGCAAAAATCCTCAACAAAATATTAGCAAACAGAATCCAACAACACATTAAAAGGATCATACACCATGATCAAGTGGGATTTATCCCAGGGATGCAAGGATTCGTCAATATATGCAAATCAAACAATGTTACATACCATATTAAGAAACTGAAGAATAAAAACCATATGATCATTTCAATAGATGCAGAAAAAGCTTTTGACAAAATTCAACACCCATTTATGATAAAAACTCTCCAGAAAGTGGGCATAGAGGGAACCTACCTCAATATAATTAAGGCCATATACGACAAACCCGTAGCAAACATCATTCTCAATGGTGAAAAACTGAAAGCATTTCCTCTAAGATCAGGAATAAGACAAGGATGTCCACTCTCACTGCTATTATTCAACATAGTTTTGGAAGGCCTAGCCTCAGCAATCAGAGAAGAAAAAGAAATAAAAGGAATACAAATTGGAAAAGAAGAAGTAAAACTGGCACTGTTTGCAGATGATATGACACTATACATAGAGAATCCTAAAGATGCCAACAGAAAACTACTAGAGCTAATCAATGAATTTGGTAAAGTTTCAGTATACAAAATTAATGCACAGAAATCCCTTGCATTCCTATACACTAATGATGAAAAATATGAAAGAGAAATTCAGGAAACACTCCCATTTACCACTGCAACAAAAAGAATAAAATACCCAGGAATAAACCTACCTAGGGAGACAAAAGACCTGTATGCAGAAAACTATAAGACACTGATGAAAGAAATTAAAGATGATACCAACAGATGGAGAGATATACCATGTTATTGGATTGGAAGAATCAATATTGTGAAAATGACTCTACTACCCAAAGCAATCTACAGATTCAATGCAATCCCTATCAAATTACCAATGGCATTTTTTACGGAACTAGAACAAAAAATCTTAAAATTTGTATGGAGACACAAAAGACCCCAAATAGCCAAAGCAGTCTTGAGGGGAAAAAAACGGAGCTGGAGGAATCAGACTCCCTGACTTCAGACTATACTACAAAGCTACAGTAATCAAGACAATATGGTACTGGCACAAAAACAGAAACATAGATCAATGGAACAAGACAGAAAGCCCAGAGGTAAACCCACGCACCTATGGTCAACTAACCTATGACAAAGGAGGCAAGGATATACAATGGAGAAGAGACAGTCTCTTCAATAAGGGATGCTGGGAAAACTGGACAGCTACATGTAAAAGAATGAAATTAGAACACTCCCTAACACCATACACAAGAATAAACTCAAAATGGATTAGTGACCTAAATGTAAGACCAGACACTGTAAAACTCTTAGAGGAAAACATAGGAAGCACACTCTTTGACATAAATCACAGCAAGATCTTTTCTGATCCACCTCCTAGAGTAATGGAAATAAAAACAAAAATAAACAAATGGGACCTAATGAAACTTAACTTTTGCACAGCAAAGGAAACCATAAACAAGATGAAAAGATAACCCTTAGAATGGCAGAAAATATTTACAAATGAATCAATGGACAAAGGATTAATCTCCAAAATATATAAACAGCTCATGCAGCTCAATATTAAAAAAACAAACAACCCAATCCAAAAATGGGCAGAAGACCTAAATAGACATTTCTCCAAAGAAAATATACAGATGGCCAAGAAGCACATGACAAGCTGCTCAACATCACTAATTATTAGAGAAATGCAAATCAAAACCACAATGAGGTATCACCTCACACCAGTTAGAATGTGCTTCATCAGAAAATCTACAAACAACAAATGCTGGAGAGGGTGTGGAGAAAAGGGAACCCTCTTGCACTGTTGGTGGGAATGTAAATTGATACAGCCACTATGGAGAACAGTATGGAGGTTCCTTAAAAAACTAAAAATAGAATTACCATATGATCCAGCAATCCCACTACTCAGCCTATACCCAGAGAAAACCAAAATTCAAAAAGTCACATGCACCCCAATGTTCACTGCAGCACTATTTACAATAGCCAGGTCATGGAAGCAACCTAAATGCCCATTGACAGACAAATGGATAAAGAAGATGTGGTGCATATATACAATGGAATATTACTAAGCCATAGAAAGGAACGAAACTGGGTCTTTTGTTGAGACGTGGATGGATCTAGAGACTGTCATACAGAGTAAAGTAAGTCAAAAAGAGAAAAACAAATATTGTATATTAATGGATATATGTGGAAACTAGAAAAATGGTACAGATGAAACAGTTTGCAGGGCAGAAATTGAGACACAGATGTAGAGAACAAACGTATGGACACCAATGGTGGAAAGCCGCGGGGGTGTGGGGGTGGTGGTGTGAACTGGGTGATTGGGATTGACGTGTATACAGTGATGTGTATAAAACTGATGACTAATAAGAACCTGTTGTATAAAAAATATAGAGAAAACCTATTTATTAAGTTTATAGATGTGTGTAATTAAAAAAAAAACACTACTGTTACCTTGGGAAAAAAAAAGACTATACATTTTCCTGTGAGCACAGCTTTAGTCACATCCAAGTTTTGATATGTAATATTTTTATTATCATTCTGTTTAACTTATTTTCTAACTCCAATTGTGATTTGGTTTTGGGGGTGTTACTTAGAAGTAGTGTATTTCATAACTTCTAGTTACTTTTTCATTACTGATTTGTAGCTTAACTACAAGTCAAGAAACACACTTTGTATAATTTTAATACTTTGAAATTTGTTAAAATTTGCCTTATAGCACAATATGGTCAGTTTTAAAAATGTTCCAACTGTGCTTGAAAATAATTTGTAATTTAAAGTTTTGGAGTATAGTGACTATATATCTGCTTGTTGAATCAAATTTGCTGCTTACATTATTTAAGTTTTTTATATCCTTACTAACTTTTTTTTTGGGGGGGGTCTACTGGTTCTGAAAGAGGTATCCTCTATCAGCGAATGACAGCAGTATGCTAAATCTCCTATTATGATATTGAATTTGTCTATTTTTTCCTTGTAGCTCTGTTGCTCTATATAATTTGAAGTTAAGTGCATACAAATTTAAAACTTCCTGGTAAACTGAAAACAAATTTATGGCATGGCATGAAAATAATTACCAATTCCTGGTCAACAACTTTAAAAATGTCTCAGCATCATACTGAGATATGTAGGTGTGAAATGGTATGGTGTCTGGAATTTGTTCCATAACACATTAAAAAAAAATAAGATGAAGCAAGTTGGAAATTTTTTTTACCATTATTGCAAGTGGGCGATGGATATTTGGTATCCCTTGGGTCCTTTTTACTCTTTGTCTATGTTTGAAAATTTTCATAAGCACAAAAATGGTTCAGGGGCTTCCCTGGTGGCGCAGTGGTTAAGAATCTGCCTGACACTGCAGGGGACACGGGTTCGAACCCTGGTCCGGGAAGATCCCACATGCCACGGAGAAACTAATCCTCTGTGCCACGACTACTGAGCCTGTGCTCTAGAGCCTGTAAGCCACAGCTACTGAAGCCCACGCACCTAGAGCCCATACTCCGCAACAAGAGAAGCCACCACAATGAGAAGCCCACTCACTGCAATGAAGCGTAGCCCCCGCTTGCCACAACTAGAGAAAGCCCATGTGCAGCAACAAAGACCCAATGCAGCCAAAAATGAAATAAACTAAGTAATTAAAAAAAAAAAGCAAGGTCCTACTCTACAGCCCAGGGAACTATATTCAATATCCTGTGATAAACCCATAATGGAAAAGAATATGAAAAAGAATGTGTATATATGTATAACTGAATTACTTTGCTGAACAGCAGAAATTAACACAATATTGTAAATCAACTGTACTTCAACAAAATAAATTTTTTTTAAAAGGCTCAGATTATAATTAAAATATTATTATCAACATTTCCCATATTTCATTCCTTATGGGTACATTTCCTTTTCAGGTACAAATATTCCATATTGAAAATTCTATATTCAACAACTTCAGTATTTTTTTTTCCATTTAGTATAGCATATTTTGTATTAAATGCAAAAGGAAGTAGCACAAGAAGAATCTAAAGGTGGAAAAAATTCAGAAGACAGAATTTCAAATGGTATACTGAAGGTAAAGCTAGAAACTACAAATAAGGAACAAACGTTTCTTGGACAATGCTGTTTCCAGACAGCTGCCTTTCAAAATACTACTCTGTTTACTCACTGGACATTACCAAAGCTATCAGAACAGGTAACTCCTGTTATTTTTCCTATCTATATATCACTTTATTAATAATTTATATATAGCCCTTTGATAGATACACATATCACAGGAAATCTCATCCATTAAAAAAAATTATAACCTTAACAGTACCTAAACTTAAACCTTGAATTTAAGGTAGATCCCAAGTAATATTTTTCTTTTTAGTGAATCCAGTTGTTTTATTATTTCATACTATAATTAAGATTTAAGATACATTAAGTGATAACTCTAAAATTTGTAATAGAACTAATATATAAGACAGGATGGATGGTAAAAAAAATATTCCTATTTAACCAATTTATTAAAAACAGTTGTCATCATTTTATTAAAGGAAGCATTAAGAATAATTATCCCACCATTTCTTCTAATATTTTTGACAAGCTAATTAATTCTAAAAGAAATGTATTCAGTATTACTAAAGAAAGTGTCATTTTGATTGAAAGAACTTCAGAAACAATGCAGTTAAAGAGTATAAATAAAATAAGAGAAAAGTGATCAAAACAATCTTTGTCAGCAAGAACCTATTCTGTGAAGAATCATTCACAGAATGATGTACACTTATTACAGGTAAGAAGATCAGCAGACTCCTACGAGCCCAGGACATAAGGATCACGCTGTAAGTAAAAGCTATTTACAATGGAAATTTTCCATTTTATCTATAAAGTATTAATAGATAACAATATATTTACTAACTTTTTGAGCACTTAGTGTGTGCCAAGTACTATATGAAATATTTTATAATTTATTTTAAAAAATTTTTTGTAACAGTCATGTAAGATAGATCTTTAAAGATAATTAAAGAGAGAGAGAGAATAGAGACAGAAAGATAAAGAGAAAAGGGACAGGTTAAGTAGCCTAGTCTAAGTTCATGCAACAGAAAGTGATAAAGTCAGAATTCAAATCCAAACCTAGTGACAACCAGCCTGTACTCTTACCACTCTGCCACACTGTGTCTCTAGAATACCTGAATGTTTATGTTGAAAGAGTTCAGACCTTTACATACTGCTGAAGGTAGTGATTATGTCAGGAAAGCTACTGTAATAAATAAATCAACACTGTACATGTTACAAACTGATTGTCAAGTTGTACCCTGCTGACATTTCGTATTGTAATACTGAAAGAAATGTTGAAAAGTAATTTGCCTATAAAAGGTACCTCTTCTATATCAATCTTTTATATAAACTTACTAGAATGTAAAGATGCCTCTTGGCTTCCTTGGCCATGAATAATTTTTTAGTCTCAGTACGTTTTAGTTGCATTTATTTACTATTTTTTAACATTAAATTTACTGAGGTATGATTTACATAGAATGCATTTTTAAAAAGCTGTTAAATCCCAAAGGAGCATTTCAAAATCTAGTATTTCTTTAAGCAGCACTTTCCATACAGTTTATGGCAGAGCTGAGCAAAAAGAAGATATTCAGTAAGTTTTGCTGATCAGCTGGAAAAAAAAAACCCATTGCTTTAATGAAATATCTTCCCTCAGATAGAGACATCATGATTTCTAAAATAAAATATTCTTAGTGAATAGAAAAATATAGACGAAAAAGATAGCTGGTCTGTGAATGTAATTTCAGTTCTGTTAAATGTTCAGCAGATGTGTTTTTCATTCGTTGAATAATTTTTTAGATTGAAAAAATTCTATCACCTATTGCATTTTATCTTAGCTCAGTGAAGTTCAGGTACTACATTGAAATTGAGGGTAAGAACGTTTCATATTTGCTTTCTTTAACAACTTTAAAGAAAGAAACAGAAAATATGCAATTAAATGAAAATAATTTAAATGAGAAGGAAAAAAGACAATGCATCTATAATGGATGGATGGGGATCATTTATTCACAGATTGCAAAGTAAAAAAGAAAGAAAGAAATAAGCAAAAGCAGGCTCAAAGTTAGAAAGATGTTCACAAGGCTAAGTATGGTAGTTGTTGCAAAATACAATGTTCTTAGATTAGCAGATAATGTTCTTCTGGTTTTATAGAATAGCTGGAGATACCTGTCTTTTGTGAGAGATTCTGAAAGAGTTACTCAGAGAATACCTTTTATAATTTTTAACAAGCCAGAGATCGTGGACAAAGAATGATGATGTACAAGCCATCTTCTTTTGCCAGTCCAAAGCACATAAAATATTCCAAAATCAGTCCCAGACTTTATCGTTTTGTCTTCTAGGCACACAGGAAGAGACTGTCTGTATTACAGGTATTGTTGACACAAACTCATCCTAGACTCAGGCTGTATGAATATTCTGTATCAGGTCTTTTCTATTTGTGAATGGAATATAAAAACTATGTGAAACAATAGTTGAAATCTGTAAGAACAGTGGATGAAGAAAACTCAAAATCCAGGATGTTATGAAACAATAACGATAACATATTTGGAACAAGAGTAAAAATATTGACCTATTACTTGAAGAAGGGAGTGTAAGGAAATCAAAGGAGGGTAAACAACTCAATTATGCTTTCATCCTTTCTACTAAGGAGAAAAATTCACAGATGGGAAAGTACAGAAAAGCTTCATTAAAAAGGCACCAAATGTGAAAGACCCTAGTTTCTGAGTTTAAGCCTCAGTTCCATCAAATTACACTCTAGTGCACAGAAATGACCTGGAGATGCGATCACAGTACTAGTCAAATGACATCCAGCTAACACAGCACATACCTAGAGAACATACTTTAGTTCCACACTTCATTCTCAAAGAACCACCACAAAAATGTCTTTATAACACCGACAGTTTTGAACACTAGATATATCTCTAAAATATCATGACTGGAAAGAGTACAAGAGGATTGAAAATGACAAAGATCCCAATTATTAGGAAGATTTTTGAAACCACAGACTAATAAGGCTGATGTGTGTCCTAGCCAAATTCTGTAAGAGAGAATTGGATAGGGAGGAACACTAAAAAAAACAACAACACAGAAGTAATCATAGACACCACTGTAGTTTACTGAAGAAGACAGCGTGTTGAACTGTTACATTCCTCCTTTTGACAGAGTTATAAAGATATCAGTGAGATAATTTTTTAGTAAAGTCTAATGATGTTTTTTGTATAAAGTAGGAAAGTGCTTGCTGATCACTAGTAAATTAAATGTATGGTTGGCTGAAAAACTGTACCCACAAATTGTTAATCAATAAAAGTCAACTACATGTGCTCTAGGAGCTATTTCTTTGTATTTGTCCTGCTTTGTGAGAGTATCAACAACTTGGATGAAAACAGGGAAATGTGTATGTCTCTCATGATAGATTTTTATAGCACAATTGTAGAGAAGAAAAGATTCAGAATCCCTGGACAAGTGACTTAACTACCCCCCAAGTTAATGAAACAATACATTTTATTTATTTTGAGATGAAGAATGAATAAGGGCTACATCAAAGTAATGCATGATATTTGTTCATGAGAAGGACAGGTGGCAAAAGTTAATCCAAAATTCAATACAAACCAATTCTGTGATGTGAAAACAGATAATGCAGTCTTAAATTGTGTTCATCCACTGGCTGCATCCCTGGGAGCTTAACAGTTACACTATCTATTACACTGATTAAAGTCAAATATAGTGCATTGCATTCCATCTGAAGCACCATATTCTGTAAAGCACATCATCTAATTAGAATACATAGCAAAATGAAATCAGGTTGGTGATGGATCTAGAGACTCTTCTATGTAAGGAAAACAAAAGGAATCAACAATATTTAATGAGCAGAAGTGAGATCAAAAGAGAGAACATGAAATAGATAATAAGTGAAACTGGCATTATGTGGGTATGAGTGTGCGTGTGTGTGTGGCTACAGATATCATGACTAGGACTAGTGAGTCAAATTTATGGATAAGTATATTTTCAGCACATAAGGAAAGACTTTCTCACAATGAAAGCTGTCTAGTTCTGGAACAGGTTGCTTTGTAAAGTAATAAACTTGCCCTCGGTGGAAGTGTTCAGAGGGTGGCCGGCCACCCGTCTGGGATATAATGTGCAGAATTCCTAAGTAGATAGGTGGGTGGATAAAAGGATACCTGGAGTTTTTTTTAGAACTCTCAGATTTTAATAAGGGACAAAACAGCAGAAGAAAAGTCTGTGTCTTATTCTTTGCACACCCAGGGCCCACTAGGGAATGAGGAACATGGTAGGACTTCCATAATTGTTGCACCAAATTGATAATAAATAGAGAAGCTATAAATAGTAGTACAAACAAAACACATATGAGAAAGAAATGAATAAGAAATCAAAGGAAATAGAAAGTAGATCATTTTATCTAATCAAATGTTTGTTCTGTGTAATGAAAGTTGCATGTAATTCTTAGGCCAAGTGACATTTACCAAGACGCTTGAAGAAATTCTCCTCTTCATCTCTCCCGTTTTCCATTCCACTCCCTGGTCCACCTTCAGAAAGCTTTACAGCACTGGTGAATTTGACCTGAGAGAAAAATGGACGGTAGTCAGATAACTCAATTCAGAGGAAATTCTTTGTGTTTATACTAACCTTTACCTTGAAAAATAAGTTGTTTAGAATATAAAGGTCACTTCATTTCTTTTGGCTTCCACATCTGGTTAGCTAGTCTGTATAGTTTATTCCCATGTGCCAAAAAAGACATCACTTATAACTATAATTTGAGAGTCTTGGTCATAGATTGAAAGTAAAATAATCAGGCACTATGAAAATAATTTAGTGAGCAATTGAGATATTCTTAGAGTTTAATTCTGATAAAGTCCAAACTCAAATTTATGAACAAGTCATATTCATCCTTTACAAACAACACCACAACTGAGAATCAGATGAAAGTAAAAGATAGCCAAATAGAAGATTTCAAATCTCTATGAAAGAACCGGTATAAATGAATTTATAATGTGTACTATAACTAAAGTGCAATAACATGTTTTTTTCCTAACACTTAAAATGTGTTTGTTTACAGCAAAGCAAGGAAGCTATGGACCTCACAGACCCTCAAATACTTGGCCAAATTTTAGTAAAAAGAATATGAAGAAGGAATTATAAATATATCTTCTAAATGTCTTATAAGGTTGCTATAATCTTTTTATAACTCCAAAATATTACTTTAAAAAGAGATAGAAGAAAACTGGTTTTAGTGAGATTCAAAGAAGAAAGAGTATAAGCAAATAATTTGTATATAAAGAAATGTAACTCCTATTACATGCTGAAAATTACAGCAACCAGGCCACGAATCAGCCACAGGGAAGACTCTTATCAGAAATGGATTTCACTAAGAATCACGACCTTTTCCAAACTGCATGCTACTACAATGCTTAACAGAAGAAGCACTTAGTGGGAAAAATCATCCTGAGCTTCTTAATCCTTTTCAAAGGGGAGAAATGTTCAGATGGTAGGAAAAGTAGGGAAGGAAAATATATGGTGTGTGTGTGTGTGTGTGTGTGTGTGTGTGTGTGTGTGTGTGTGTGTGTGTGTGTAAAAGAAATCACTATACAATTATGTGTCCTTGGATAGGAGCTTGAGATGTTAGGATTTCATACATGTATTAAAAGTAGCTGGGGGCTTCCCTGGTGGCGCAGTGGTTGAGAGTCCGCTTGCCGATGCAGGGGACGTGGGTTCGTGCCCCGGTCCGGGAAGATCCCACATGCTGCGGAGCGGCTGGGCCCATGAGCCATGGCCACTGAGCCTGCGCATCCAGAGCCTGTGCTCTGCAACGGGAGAGGCCACAACGGTGAGAGGCCTGCGTACCGCCAAAAAAAACAAAACAAAAAAAACAAAGAAAAAAAGTAGCTGGGAATTAATACCTATATACCTCTCTATATCTGCATTACAATTTTATTCATAGTTTTTTGTCACTTTTTTCCTTTCTATGATTGCCTCATACTAAGACATCTTAGTTTCCATAGTTCACTTAAGTTTCCAAAGCTTACTTACCTTGAAGAGAATTTCTTCAGCTCCTCCTTATTTGGCCCCTCCAGGTGTTTAGCAGTTCTCAGCCCTGACATTTTTCTATCAGTGACTCCAACATTCTCTTACGTAAGTAATGTCCTGTTTACCTTGGAGCTTTGCCTGATGAAAGAGAGGCGGTCCACAGAGCTGATGTCCAGGAGGTCCTCCACACCATCTGCCAGGCCTGAGAGGGAGGATCGTTTCAGCCAGTTTCCTAGTTAATAATTCAAAAAAAATTAGACCATTATAGCATTTTCTCCCAAATGGATTAAACAAAAAAGTTGGCATGTGCCCAACAAGCAATGAAAGTTACATGACTTGATGTAAATAAAAGTGAAAACAAATTGTCTTCGAAATGTACATGCTTTGAATAAAAACATTCAGTGTTGGACTATAAAATTACATGACTAAATCAGAACAAAAAGAACCCAGGCCTCTTGCATGATTAAAACCGTAATCCATACAGTTCTCTTTGACAACTTTCACATCTTCCGTTAAGTCCTGTTGATTTTACCTCCTAAGTATCTTTCAAATATGTCTACTTCTCTCCATCTACACGGTCACCACCCAGTCCAAGCTACCATTACTTATACCTGGCAGCTTTCTATCTGGTCCCCCATATCCACTCATGCTCCCTCCAATGTGTTTTCCATGCAGTGATCTTTTACAAAAAAAGTTTACCTGCTCATGCTATCCCCCTGTTCAACATCCCACCTTGGCTCTGTAGGGCTGCAGGATGAAGAGACAACCTGACCTGCAAGGCCCACACGCTCTGGTCCCTATGGCTTCACCATAGTCATGCAGCCACTCTTGTCTCAGTTCTTCCATGTCCCTCCCTCCTAATACCTTTGCACATTGTACTGCTACCACCTGGAATGCTCTCCTTCCTCCTTCTCCCAAGTACCCTGCAGATCTTAATATCTCTTCCTTCAGGAAGCCTTCCCTGATTCCTGCCTCTCCTCCCCCTCATTTAGGTTAGGTCTCATCGTTGCATGCTTTTAGGGCACTACATATACTTCCCTCATAAAATTGATAGTTTGGGGACTTCCCTGGTGGCACAGTGGTTAAAGAATCGTCTGCCAGTGCAGGGGACACAGGTTCGATCCCTGGCCTGGGAAGATCCCACATGCCGCAGAGCAACTAAGCCCATGCGCCGCAACCACTAAGCCTGTGCTGTAGGGCCCGGTACCACAACTACTGAGCCCGCATGCTGCAACTACTGAAGCCCATGCGCCTAGGGCCCATGCTCCACAACAGAAGAAGCCACCGCAGTGAGAAGCCTGAGCACCGCAATGAAGACCCAATGCAACCAAAAAAAAAAAATTCATAGTTTGCAACTCTATTTAGTTGTATGATTATCTGCTTTAGTGATTGTCACCCCTAATAGATTGTAAATTCAGCAAAGTCAGGCATTGTGAAATTCTGCTCACCATTTAATCCCTGAATCCTAGCACAGTGTTTGCACACCATAGAAGCTCATAGGAAAGGTTTGAGAAATATCTGCTGAAAAAAATGAATGAATGAATGAGTAAATGAAGGAGTCAGCCTAGGCTTTGCGACTTGAAAGCTTTCCCTTTCTCTACCTTCCCACGAGTTGCTCTGTTTTGATTGTGAGTTGGTTTGAGGACATGGCAGGGAATAAGAGAATCCGTAAGATAAATACAGACATACTTTTACCTATGGGGAGTTTAAGCTTCTTTCGGAGGGAAATTCTACGTGACCGAGAGCGGGTGCGCCGGTCAGAGGTGGTCCCCGAGTGAGCAGTGGTGCATTCTGAAGTGTCCTGCTCAGACTGGCTGCTGGTATCACTCGCCGCACTCTGGGATTTGAACATCTTGCGCCAGAAATCTTTCCGCCCCATGTTGCCCCCTTGCATTTGTTCATCGCTGCAAGCAAGCAGAGGAGAGGGTTAAACGTCTGAACACATGTGAAATTCTCTTACATTTCTTTCAACCTCCTGCCAATGACACTGTGGCAAATCGTGCAGCATGATCTTTGATGGGCTGGGATTTAGGAAGAGGCGGAGTGGGAGTGGAAGGAAGGAGATCAAGCTTGACTCTCTGAGCTCTTCTTGAAAATAGCCATGTCTCAGCTGTCAAGTTGAGGAAATCATTTTTTTCAGCCATGATATAAGACTAAATATTACTGCAGGTAATCGTCTGCGAGTGTGAGTCATAAAAGCTGAAGCACTTACAGTGTCAGTAAATATTTAACTTTTTATTTTTTTAAGTTCCCTGGGGGGTGTGCAGCACCATATCTTATTCCCCACCCCTACCGCAGGACAGTATAATTCTTGGCCCTAAATAAACTCACAAAAATCCTTGAACGAATAAATAAATAAAATGCAATCACCACACCCAGGGGATGCATCATCCCACAATTTTTCACTAAGTAATTTTCATAGTGCCTGATTATTTAGCTTTCTTAAGTCAAAGAAACTTAAGGTTTAAAAGGAAAAAAGGGCTTCCCTGGTGGCGCAGTGGTTGAGAGTCCGCCTGCCGATGCAGGGGACACGGGTTCGTGCCCCGGTCCGGGAAGATCCCACGTGCCGCAGAGCGGCTGGGCCCGTGAACCATGGTCGCTGAGCCTGGGCGTCTGGAGCCTGTGCTCCACAACGGGAGAGGCCACAACAGTGAGAGGCCCATGTACCGCAAAAAAAAAAAAAAAAGAAAAAAAAAAGTAAAACAAAAAATTAGCCTGACTCAGTAAGACAAATGGGAACATCTCCAAAGGGATTTTTGACTAGGGCATTCCACAAGAGGAAAAAGATAAGTGGCCAATGGTATGCAGAGTTTAATCTCACTAGGAATTTTAAAAAAAGGCCAGTTGAAATGAGATCCCTATTTTCACTCATTAAATAGGCAAAGATTAAGGTGGGGTGGGCTGGGAGGGGAAGAAAGCAATGACACTGTCATACTGCCATGATGAGAGAATGAGTCAACTTTTCTAGAGGGTAAGTTTGTAAGATGTTATCCAAAGGCTATGTCTACACCCATGACAAAAAACTTCAATTTCCAGGAAGTTATCCCAAGGAAATGATGGGACAATATACTAAGATGTAGATACTAAGTATCTACTTAGTATCTAAGATGTAGATACTAAGAAGGTCAAATGCTCACTGAGGCTTCTGGGTCAATGTTAAAAATTGGAAATAATCTAAATGTTTACCTCTAGGGAAACAGCTGAATAAATTATGCGACTTCCATATGATGGCATCCTCTGTAGTCATTAAAATCCTATTTTCAGAAGACTAGTGATATGGGGAATGTTGATGATATATTGCAAAGTTAAAAGGCACTGATAAAATGGATTAAGCAGGATATCACCAGGTCAATAAAAAAAGTACACGTGTATGTGTCTTTGTGTAAGCTCATGTGTACACATGCTCAAACATGTACCCAACATAATACACCAAAAGTTTACTGTGGTTATTTCTAATTGAAGGTATTTAAACATTTTTTTTCTCTATGCTTTTCTGTGTTTTCCACATTTGGCAACTTGAAGAACACATATTATTATACTTTAGTAATTTGGAAAGAAAAGGTTATGGAGAATACTCTAGTAACATGTGATGAAATTATTTTGGGGGGGGGGTTTGGGTAATGGTCTGTTTATAAGCTTTGGGGTTAAATCTGGGATCTACCTAAAATTTGACAGTACTGTGTAAAGCAGTCATTTTCTGGGGATATTTACATGGGGATGCAGATTTTTTCTCTCAAAATCTCATTAGAGTACTAAATACCTTTAATTATTATTTTAATTCAGGACATTCCGTTTAGCAAATATGGTGTGAATTTAAAGCAGTGTTTTAGAATTTGACTTCCTTGCTATTTTTATCAAACGATCACAGTGTTTGAAGCATTTCTTACCTGTGGGGAATGTGCAACACAGTGATGAGTATATGACTACGTGGCCTGAGTGGGGAAATATCCAGGGAGACTATAATTGATCAGCTTTACAATAAAATGCCGCATCAGCGCTGTCCAATGCGTGTGTATCAATCACGAGTTTCAGAGATGTGGGCATATAAAACTGCTTTTAATATTACTGAGTTAATGTCATTTTTATTTCAAAGGGAAAAAGGAGAAGTAAAGGGTATGAGGGGGGTAGGGGGAAGAGAAAGTTCTCTGTCTTCTGGCAGAGGAGGAGCCATAATCACGCACCCACCTTTCTCCAGTGCTAAACAGAGGACATGTGGTGTGCTCATCTCCTGGGCCCACTTGGACCAGGGAAAAATCCCATGTTTGACATTCTATGACATCCCTCCAAGTGGAAATTTTTATGTAGAGGCATATTAATACATGTATCTTCATTCAAGGGAAAGAACAGACATGTGCTAAATGCTGAGAAATCAGGTGGTGTTTACAGAACACTACAGAGAAAGAATCTTTTGCAATCTAGAAAACTAAATCACCTATCAAGGTACACAGTTTTATGTTTAAACCTAGTTTACCTATTAAATCATTCTTATTATTCAGATTAGCTTAATAGTTATTACTGTTATTTTGGGAAAAGTCCTCTCTCCTTTTTTGGACAGATTCTGTATGTAAGGACTTTTAACTAGTCTTGTGGTTGGTTATTCAGCTACAGACAGACCTTTGCCTTTCACATTAATTTTTTTTCCCTTAGAGCTTATGTTTGGATTTTTACTATGTCCTTAAAGACGTCCTGAAAGGAAAAACTAAACCTCAGTTTTGAGAATGGAAATTAAAGGAGACAAAGGCTACATGGTAATTTGGCAAGTCTACTGTTTCATTGACTGTCATTCATTCATTCTTAAAATTAAGTGCCTACGATGGGCCAAGCCCCATCTAGGCATTGGGTCTGTAATGGTAAGTAAAAACTCATGAGGTCCCTGCACCCATGGGGTTGATTTACCTTCTCCTTACTTTTCTCCACCCATTTTAGGGGCAGTTTCTAAGATTTTGAAGGCCTACAAAAACTGCAGACTTTTTGTTCCTTAAAGGTTTTGTTTGTTGTGGATTACCAAGGTCCTATTTCATGACGGTGATTTCCTTGACTATAGAGAGGGCATATTATAAAATCTGGAATATCCTGCAGAATTTCTGGAAGGATAATCATTTAATACTAAATCAGGGTTTGGGGAAGTAGAATGGTATACCTAAAATGATGATATTTTAAATATTGATCACACCACTTGTGGGGCAATAGGTCTCAAAAGAAGAATGAATAGAAGTGAGCCTTGCATAGAACTAGACTGTATATTTGGTGTCTACGGTAATCCTCACATTTTCTGAGGGCACTATTTTCATGATGCTTTTGATTTTGTTATTATGAAAAGTAGAGATAAACTGATATCAGAGGGCATTGGAAAGGATCTCAGGAGAGAACCAAGGTGAAAAGGAGAAGAGTCGATGTTTCAGCTAACGCTGGACAGGAGAGTAGATTATCTTACTTATTTTTGGAAAAGCTTCATTGATTACATTGACAGTCGTAAGTGATTTTAAGCAAGAAAGTGGATGCCATCCCCAGCCCACCTGATACACATGCTATTTTTCAAGATTAATCTGTAGGATTGTGCATGAAAGGCAGAAGTGGGGTAGAGACTGGCAATGGGAAAGGCAGTGAGGGAGGCTTCCTGGAAGCACGAGGTTGGTTATTTGTGATTTGGGCCCGTAGAGATTAGTGGCTTTGGGAGTGAAAAATAAAGGGCAGAAGGAGAAGTTCAACAGAAATGAAAAACAAACGAACAGCAACTTAGAAAACAGAATTTCTTCCAGTGGGAAGTGCTCAACCCACTCCATGGGAGACAAAACCAACGCTACTTACTGCTCTGGAGTCTGTGAGGGGCGACCGGACATGAAGCTGCGACATTCCTCAGGTGCAGAGGTCACCTGGCCTTTATCCACAATGCTTCCTGCCTCTGACCTATGCAAATGGTACATTCCACCAATCACAACATAGCAGGACACCACCTCCCAATACTTCATATACTTCATAAAGCAAAACACTTTGCTATAGACAACTTAAATGCCCTGCACACCCTATACCATCATGAGTCTATGTCGGTATGGAACATATCCTACCATTTGAGTCATGACCTAGCTACCATATTGCCTAAGGATACCACCATCATTGCAGACAGAGCCATTAACTACTGGCAGGATTTCAAGTTTAGGTATTTCTTTTAATCTTCGTAAGTGGCAATTCTTATATAAGAGGCATACAATAAGTTTGTATTTATTAGAAGAAAAAATAATTGGGCATTGCTCAGCAATTTTTCTTCTGCCATGTTAAAAATATTACTTGCTGAACAGGATGATATGGTATCAGTAATTGCTTTTCCTTTCTGGATAAGAATGTAAGTTAGCTATAGGAGGGACCAAAACACAGATAACATTTTACCATGTAATTAAGAGCTATGAAGTGTGGTTCAAGTGTATGAAAGTTTGGGATCAACTGAGCTCTGATTCATACAAAGGCAGCATTTATTTGACGGTAAACTCATTCCTTTTCTAATCTGTTGCTGGGCCACCACCAGTGATATCACTTGTACAAAAAATTATAGTTCCCCCATCCCTGTACTGGAGTTACACACCATGTAGGAACCATACGGACAGTACAACAGAAGATTATATTCTACAGACATAGGCAAACCCTCATATTCAGAGAGCTCAAGCTTCCAACCTTTTACCACCTCCAGGCTTAGATTCTGGTTCATTTTCCTCCACCTTTTTCCCTGGTGCCAACTTCTCAGCACTATCAAGCAAAGCACTGAGGGCCACTCTCCTGAAGACATTCCCATGGGCCTCTTTGATAAACTGGACCAGCTGACGGATGTCACAATACAGCCCCTGTTTGGAGGCCAGAAAGAAAGTGCGGGGGAAGATAGCTGTGATTGAATAGTGTCCACAGAAAGAGGGGTAGAGGGTAATTCCTTGGATTTAGATGAGCATTGGAATCATAAGAAGAAAACATATTACTACAGTGAAACCAACGGTATCCTGTCCCTCCATTGTTCCTATGGTAACATTACCAAGAGCCTTGCCCATCATCCTTAGTATGAAAAAAGATGGTTACCATGCTTCATATTCAGAAAGTTGGCTGTATCATTAGAAAGACATCAATTTACACTTTTAACCACTGGATTCCCAAGCTTTTAATTTTCTCTCTTAATTGTGACTTCTGAAGAGATGCCTGCAAAAAAAAGGCAATCAGAATTTTGTCTAGACTAGAGATTTCAGTCTCTGTTCAGCTTCTCCAAATTTTCTGCATCATTGTGATAAAATATGCTAAGTCCTCTAGATACTTCCAACAGAGCCTGATATTCAAGGATGATCCATTTTGCTTCACAGATTTAACAAATAATATGTATGTTGTAGCCCATTTGAACATGAGCTCGACTATGGACTTAAGATGATACAGGGCTGTTAAAACCAACATATTAGTGATTCAACTTTTAATGCAGGACTTTTATTTTAAAGATATTAAGCTTTGCATTCAGCATTTCCCCCACTCTCTTCTCTCTTTAAGAAGGTAGTTACTGGGCTTCCCTGGTGGCGCAGTGGTTGAGAGTCCGCCTGCCGGTGCAGGGGACACGGGTTCATGCCCCGGTCCGGGAAGATCCCACAAGATCCCACGTGCCGCGGAGCGGCTGGGCCCGTGAGCCATGGCCGCTGAGCCTGCGCGTCTGGAGCCTGTGCTCCGCAACGGGAGAGGCCCCAACAGTGAGAGGCCCGCGTACCGCAAAAAAAAAAAAAAAAAAAAAAAGAAGGTAGTTACTTATATTCTTTGTCTTAGGAAAAGTTCATGACAAAGCAGAACACAGAAGCCTACAAAACAAAACACTTATCTTATAACCCTTTTGGGTTTCAAAACCTAAGACCACTGGGACAATTATGCCTATGATGTTTAGAAAAGCAGAAGGAAGAACCACCAAGGAAAACATAGAATGTCCTTTGGATCCTGTGGGCAGCAAGGCCCTATGCTCTCACTCTGCAATTTGGTGGCTCCTCCATGGAAGGCAAGGCCCCAGAAAGCAAGGGTCCCAAACTCACCAGAGAGCCCATCCCTAAGCAGCAGAGGGCACTACGTGAACTAATAGGCATGACTGATGACTGAGACCCACGGAGCCTCACCAGGCGTTGGGTCCTACCTAAGACCTGGGGATCTTTGCACTACTCTGTGAGGTGGGGAGACCCATGAATGCCTGAGGTTCAACTTCCAGCCATTCTGGTGGAATGGGGGTCCAAAGCCGAACTTAAGTTGATTTAAAGAAAATTAAGAAATATAGTATCTCTTCTATACACGAGTTTGTAGGTTAAGACTTATAAGAGCTTGCATATACTATAACCAACTTGTCAAATTACTTCTTGCCATGACCAAACTGAATGCATGGATGGTACCCAAGTTATTCACAAACTCCAAGAACCTTGCTAGGATGGCTTCAACAATCAGCAAAATTAAATTCCTTTTCATTTGGGGTTTTGTTCTGTTGATCTCAAGTGAAGTGGATACATAGGCTCAGTGGTTTAGAGTAGCTTAAGACCATTTCTTTGATTTAGGTAGATTAGCAGATAGCGTCCATATGTGTAAATGGGCTGATTTCTGCATAGGAGTCATTGTATCTAACAGATCGGTAAAACAGAGAAATGCTTCTTTATTCCTCGGAGAGACCTGAATTCATCTAGTCATATCAGATGTCTCAGTCTTCATCCACATTTTACTATCCCAAACCACAATCTCCTTAGTAGCAATTAAACACTAACCTTTTATAGCCTGGCTCTCTGTACCTGTGGCTTCAGTGGTTTAATTAACAGTCTTTGTCCTTTGGAAGAGTAGCTAAAAGATTACAGTGTTCGATAAAAGAAGACAAAACCCATTTCAGCAGCATATTTGCATTAATTTTTAAAGTAAGCATGGTTTCAAACAAAAGCTTGGTATAACTTTCTTTAATATTTCATGAGCCAACACGCTGGGCTCTAGCACCTTCTCTCTGAAGGGCTCTTAAGTACCTAGCAACTATCTCAGCAACTACCACAGAACCTCTGAGATGGAAAAGATAATCCACTTTGCAGGTAGGACAACAAGTAACGGAGGAGAAATGTGTTGCTGAGTTTCTACTGAGAGTTACTGGTGACACTGAGAAAATAGATACTTTAACTTTAAAAGTTTTAGACTTCACTTCTCTTTCTCAAGGCCACGGCACGAGACTGAGAACTCCTGTGGGAAGAAGAGGTGAGCTTCTCACCAGATTCTCAGGGCTGTGCAATTCATGCGTAGTTGAAGCGCAGCGTGTGATGAGGGATTTAAACATGGCGCTGACGATGATGCCCTCCACATTTTGGGCTGTGGATTTGTTGTCCACCGTGGTGAAGTTATTTCCAAACCCAGCCTTGTCTGGAATGCAAAGGCACCAATTAAAGGCAGTGTTTCCATTCAGCTACATAGTTTAAAGAAGTAATGAAGTACTCCAGGAGTTACTGAAGGGCTACACAAAATACAGAAACAGAGGACTGAGGATACTCCCGGTTTGATCATCTCTATGAGGACTTAAAGATAAACAACTCATAGTCTCCTTCAGAGTCTTTACTATGACACATTCCATCACTTTGAGAGCTGTTTTAATTGATAACTCTTAGCAACAAAAAGAGGATCAACTGTTGACCCTATGAAAGTCTTTTAAACCTAAGTAGTTTTTAAATAGGTGATCACATAAAAAAATATATGATTTACTGAATGGTCCCTCAGTGGAGACAGACTTAATTTGATTTGGCTTTTTTGGTGGTGAAGAATGCTGGCTTCTCACTGGAAACTGTTCAGTCTGTGAGAAGCGGAGTGAGGTTGGGCTGACCAGGTGAGCCGGCAGGGGGAGAAGGTGGGGGGGACAGGGCCCTGCAGGGGAATTCATGCCAGCACTGGAAACAGAAAAGACTGAGTCTGGCCAAGAGCTGCACAAGACTTCTAGCAGCTTCTATGGAGTCCAGAGACTCCATAGCCACATGAATTGGAAAAATCTACAACCTCCCTTGGATCCACCTCCTTATAACTCATTCACACATGAAACGCCAGTGAACTGAGGCCATCACCCTATGTGGCATTTTATGCCAGTTTTTCACATTTCCATGGACACATTCTGTGGCCTTGCCAGAGTATTCCTCATAGCTTGCGAGCCACCTGTGGACTGTAGGGGCAGGATATGTGCAGCTCCAAGACTGATCAGATAGGGATGTGTGTCTCTGGCTGGCTGATTCATCGTGAGCCACTTTAACGTCTCAAGAATTCCAGAGGGAATTCATCACTTTAAAGTAACAGACCTTATTATCAACCTCTCACTGTCTGTGTCAATGGGCCGTGGATTATCTTTAGATTTTACCTTACAGAAAGAAATGTTTTAGTCTATTCTTATAGTTTCTATCTCAAATAGGTTAAAAAAGAGAAAAAAAAAGTTTGTAATCAAGAATTTCTCTTGCAGTACCTCAACTACAATTCTCACTTCATTGATTTATAAATTTGTTATGTGCTTGGCTTAAAACAATTTCAATAACATAGATTATTTCAGGGATTCTATAGGGAACAATATTTTCCTTTAATGTGAAAACCGAACAATAAAGCCTGGGGTACAAACAGAAAAACTGTTTCTAAATCCATCACAAATAAAAGGGGGAGTGGCATGAATTGGGGGGTTGGGATTGACATATACACACTACTATATATAAAATAGATAACTAATGAGAACCTACTGTATAGCACAGGGAACTCTACTCAGTGCTCTGTGGTGACCTAACTGGGAAAGAAATCCAAAAAAGAGGGGATATCTGTATACATATAGCTGATTCACTTTGCTGTAGAGTGGAAATTAATACAACATTGTAAAGCAACTATACTCCAATAAAAATTTAAAAGAAAAAAAAGATTATGAAAGCAGGAAAAATAAATCCATCAAATATAGCTCCATTATAAATTAATCAACCACTATCACACATATACTATATAAACAATAACAGCCTATACCAAGAAGTTATTTCTTCCCAGGCTCTAATTAAAATGTATATTTTACCCAATCAGGCTTCATACATCACCTTCACTTCATTACTGCATTTGCATTCAAGTGGTATTGGAGGTGTTCATTTATTATGGATGCCATCTGTGTTCACTGGTTGTGCCCTGTAATATAGGTCTTTATACTGGAGTTTTCCTAAAGCCATGAAGCTATAGCTTATGAGCCTATCTATAGATCCCTTTGCCCATTCTTTTTAAAATTCAGTATATGTGTATATCAAAATTATGTTACTACTATGTTTACTGTCGTTTTTTTTTTCCTTTCCTATTTTATTTTGTGAAAAAATCACCAAGCACTATGCCTGGCTCATTTCATATTTGTTGAACTAATGAATATATTTCTTTGTTCCTTGATCCTTGCCTCAGCAGTCATACAACAGAAAGTCACGGGAGAGAGAGGAGTGCCATGAGCAGAGTGTAAGGATAGAGGGGCTACAGGTGAGGATGCCACAGCTTTACCAAATTCCCATCTGCTGACCTAAGTTGTCCTCAGAAAGCCTCTAAAGTGTGTCAAAGATGATGTACAAATTTCTCATGTTTATATTTTATTACACACACGATGCACACACAAACAGATATCTTCTCCTCTCCATTCTATCCCTAGAAATTTAGGGTGTCTCTGAAATGCTACCTGCTTTACCTCCCAGCGAGTTCTCCTAGAACTCGGTGCAGCTTTACTTACTGTCAGTGACCGGCTCCATACAAAATCCTAGCAAAGCATGCAAGAAGTCCACTACGTTATTGAGAGAGTCTTTGTTCACATAGTCCCTCATGGTTTGTCGGAATTGCATCTTATCTAGCTTGTATAACTTAGTGAGGCAGTTCTGGGCCTGCAAGGAAGGAAGAAAAGTGAAGAAGTCACAGGTACCAGCTTAAGCTACAGGGACACCAGTGGTCTGTGACAGAAGCCCTCAAAAGGCAAACATTTCCATCCATCCCTGCCGGCTGCTGCCCACCAACCCTGCCAGCCCCTCCTGTCTGAGAATGCAGTGGGCAGAGACAGGCTGAGCAGTACTAGGTATATGACTTGGAGAAGGGCTGCTCCTCAGGAGAAACCCCAAACTAGGGGCTAATGCTGTCCCAGAAAGAGCTCAGTATTTTTGCCAAGATCAAGATTTTAAGATCTCAAGGGAAAAACTTAAAGTGTAAAATTCAGGTAGGTGATAGGATTGGTCATCAAGGTTTAGAAAAACCTCAAAGGGTTTGTGCCATGGGAAGGAGCAGGCCACTCCCATGCTCAGCTGTCTTGAATTTAAGTAGGTTTAATGGATGGTGTGACTGGACTGTAGGAAGTGCTTGTCCAGAGTCCTCTTATATGGTCAGGAGGGAAGGATCTTTGAAACATGAAAGAGGCATAAAATAAAGGCAAGTCTAGTTTGTTGATTTTTGTGTCTGCTTCTGACTGTGGAAGTTTGGTATTTAAATAGAAGTTGGTCTTCAGGATATGAAAAGCAATTGACCATTCACTAGGCCCTGCTACTCAAAAATATATTTCTTATGATCCAGCAAAGAAAAAGGAAGTAATCCCCACCACCAGAACAAATAAAATCACATTCATTGGTTGGAGAAGGCCACAGACAGCATGCGCTAATACTATCTGAGACCCTTAGAGGGCTCCCTAACCCTCTCTTACTACTGAGAGAAAAATCACATTTGTGCAGTGCTTTGCTGTTTAAAATGTGTTTCTTGCTTGTAAGTGCATAACGACATTGGACTTTCACACCTTCTCTGTGATTTGAAGAGTTTCCCTATATTACAGCGGAAGAAACTGAGACTCAAAGAAATCAAGAACTTTGCCCAAGTTGATACACCAAGTTTCAGAGCAGAGCCAAAATTAGAAGCCAGGGTCTTACCTCCTCATAGTGGTTATTTCTCCTATGATATAATAGTCACATGAATAGTTTAGATAGTGATTGTTGGGGAAAATGTATCTAGATAACACCTACTTTGAAAAAAGATTTAAGATGACCAATAATAGAGATTAGTTGATATCTTGCGGAGAAC
Organism: Monodon monoceros; assembly: GCF_005190385.1. NCBI lineage: Eukaryota > Metazoa > Chordata > Mammalia > Artiodactyla > Monodontidae > Monodon > Monodon monoceros. The sequence goes on from NW_021703772.1 coordinate 27,049,626, forward strand.
AAGATCATCATAAAAAAGAAAGTCCTTAACAATGGAATGAAATGGGAAAATGATAAGAGAGAACTCTGGGTTGAGGGGAAAAAGCTAAAGATCAAACGGGAGGGGACTTTCCTGGTGGCGCAGTGGTTAAGAATCCGCTTGCCAATGCAGGGGACACGGGTCCAAGCCCTGGTCTGGGAAGATCCCACATACCGTGGAGCAACTAAGCCCGTGCGCCACAACTACTGAGCCTGCACGCCACAACAACTGAAGCCCGTGCGCCTAGAGTCCGTGTCCTGCAACAAGAGAAGCCACCGCAACGAGAAGCCTGCGCACCACAACGAAGAGTAGCCCCTGCTCGCCGCAACTAGAGAAAGCCCGTGGGCAGCAACGAAGACCCAATGCAGACAAAAGTAAATAAAATAAATTAAAAAAAAAAAAAAAGAAGGGAGGGGTGGCTGGGTGAGGACAACCTTAAAGGAGGATAGAGAAATTTGGACAATCAGACAAAAGCAAGGAAGTTAGATCCCTGAGAAAGCAGTCCCTGAGAATTGGGACTTATTGGTGGGCCTTAATGGTGGCCCAGAAGAAAATTTAAGTTACAGGACCATTTTGGCAAATCAAGGCCCAGAGAAAGATTCTTGGAAAACTCGAGAGGAAAAAGGAAGATTACAAAAGGTTGAAAATTGTAATTAGCAATAGGCATCCTGGTGTGACCTTGTTATAGTCTCTCCATCTGTACCACAAAGTCAGGTGGATTGATTTATTTTTTTTCCATTTTTCCTTTACTCAGTCATAGAAGATTGGGAAATTAGGTGTTAACCAGAGGTTACTGGTTGCTAGCTCTAAAGCAAGCTTCTTTTCTTATAAAATAAATGATTCTTGCTATAAAATGAAGCCTGTAAAGTACTTCTTGCTTCTCTGTAAAATACACCAAAAAAGGCATTGTTTCAAATCTGCTCTTTAGAGGCTATTAAGACGTCTGAATGAGTTCAATCAGAAGTTTAAGCAAGAATCAGAATATCAAACCATAAGCATTTTGATTCTGAATGAATATTTTAAACTTCTCCAAGAGATATAAAGAGTGAATTCCCTTTCAATAATTTGGGACTACAAGCTAATAATTAGACTATTCCAGGAAACATGCTGGAATTGCTAGGCATTTTGATGAACATCATTGCAGTACTAATCTGTTTATTAAAAAAAATAAAAGTATAGAGGACCTGATCTAGTAGAGGTAAGAAATATCTTTAATATATTAAAAGTTAAGTAACTTCTGACAATCCAATGCCAGAGAAATCTGGAAATATCTAGCTTCTTGAATTACACATTCCCAGGGAAAATTGCTCAAATTTCTCTCTCGGGGCTTCCCTGGTGGCACAGTGGTTGAGAGTCCGCCTGCCGATGCAGGGGACACGGGGTCGTGCCCCGGTCCGGGAAGATCCCACATGCCGCGGAGCGGCTGGGCCCGTGAGCCATGGCTGCTGAGCCTGCGCGTCCGGAGCCTGTGCTCCGCAACGGGAGAGGCCACAACAGTGAGAGGCCGCGTACCGCAAAAAAAAAAAAAAAAAAAAAAAAATTCTCTCTCGGACAACGTGTTTACTAAGCATGGACAAGTAAGTATAATCCCTATAGTGAGTACTGAACTGGGCTACTAGAGAATGGAGGTATTGCCACGTAAATCAACAAAGTTGAGAAGGCAGGTAGAAAACTGGACATCCTGACAGGAAATATTCAGTACTCTTGAGAAGAGAACACATGGTGATTAAGCAGTAACAACAGCCTCTCAAGTGGTTTCTGATCCAACTAAGCCCTACCTTCTCCAATTCTAGAAAGACAGGTTCTGATGTCAAAACGAGTTTATACCTCCAACTACAGCACGACACTTCCTTGTATATTCTGATGTTTGATTTCATAAAATTAGTTTTCTGCATGAGGAGTGATGTGGTTTTAGCCTTGAAGGCGTTTATTCATACTGTGATAGAATAAAAATCAAAGATCAAAAATCACATACACATGTGCAGAGATGGGGGCAATGTCAGCTTTCTACTGCCTTATTACTTATTATTTTGATTTCTTAAAATTTGGGGCCTCAAAATCTAGATCTTGGTCAAAGTTTTCAAGTTTCAGTATTTAGAAGTTAATTACTATGAATAAAACTCCCCCATGCAAATAATTAATATAATACAACACAAGCGAATATAAACGAAAGAGAATGATATACAGATGGATAGATAGGTAGATAATAGATTAGGAAAGTAACCCAGCATGCTAAGGCTGTGTGAACGTTTCACGACAAAACCTAATACCAAGGAAAAATGCGCTGGCATTAGACTTTGGCATGATCCTAAAACTCTGCTAAGATAGTGCCAAAAGGTTTCCTGGTCTCAAATTTGCATCAACCCCTTACTTTTAAGGGAATATTTTCTTATTATTTCAGTTCAAGAGTATGTATGAGGGCAACTGTTGCGGTTTGGACTTGTTGTGGAGGTGGGTTATTGCTCAAGTCTTAAGTGAACAGTAGTCATCAGTGGAGGCAAATGAAAATGAGCTGGAATTACATTTCCATGTTCCATTACAGAATTATGCTTTGCAAGCCTGAGCGCAGAGTTTCAAGTTTCACACAGTTCAAAGAGATATGATCTCAAATATTTAGTAGTCAAGGTTCATTCTCAAACAAAGCAGCCAGAAAATGACTGGCCACTTTTGTAGTCCTATTTTGTCCCAATAAGGGCCATTTTCCATATCTAAGAACAACAGACCAAGTCCTAAACTTTGATCCCTTTTTCTAATATAACATATGCTTCCATAGTGCCCAGGCAGGTGATTAAAAAGTTATTTGCCACGGACTACCAGTAGCTTACTAAATGTATTCATCTTTGCAATATTCTTTCAAACTTGAATTCACATGTTCCAATTATACACTCTTTTACCAGTTGGGAGTTGGCCTGCCCAGGCACTAGGCAGAAGTGGTTTTCCCAATTAAACTTTCCTAAGCCTGGGTTTTAGATGTCTTGAGATATCTTGTGGGAATCCTCCCACCTTAAGACAGCATTAATTACCCTTACAAAATACAGTATTCTTCAGGAAACACTGACCCTCATTGTCAAAGGACTCATGCCTAATTTGGAGGGAGGGAAGAGGAAGAGGAAACGGAATCTACTTTAGTTCTCTTACATTCTCCCGGAATACCTGGTGTCTCAGACGATCCCCAGAGAGCCCTCGGTGTCCTTCTCCGCAACCATAGGCACATCCCAGAGACTTCACTATTTTGATGAGCATGGTTAGAGCAAGCCTATGGTTGCTGACAGGCGTACTTTCATCCTAGTACCCATGAACAAGAAAGAAAGAAGATTCGGTTCATTTAGTCACTAGGATTCTTTTGGTGCTAAGACTCTATTTTATTATTAAACCAAGTTTCTATGTTTTGCAGCAAGCCCCTGCAATTTGGGAAACAGAATTGTCAAGGGCTCAACAGGCAGGCTAACTTTTCAAAACTCTAGAACAGACTTACGAGAAAGAAAATGTTTATGCATTTTGAACACCCTCTAGTGCTACAGGATATGAATGCAGACCTCTTTATTAGAAGACATGCTTTCGTATCCTCGTTAGACTATCGGAATAACTGTCTAGAGAGAGACAGTGTGGACTATCAGTGATGAAAGCAAGTAGATTTTCCAGAAGCTACCCTCATCAGCAGGCTTCTCTTAATATCACCAAGCAAGGATTATTGCTAAATTTCTGGAACTGATCAAAGTCTGAAACTGTGAAATCATGTGGCAATTTCTGACATTTTCAAAGGACTTTTCTAATTTTATGCCTTCGTTATATTGTAATATTCATGCAAAAGCAAAGAGAGAATATGTAAAAAAAATTGTAAATATTCAGCATGGTTCTTTGTTTGAGGCTAAATCGGAAGCCCTCCCGAGGTGAACTGTGAGAAGTGTTATCATCCTCTCTCTTGGCTCATTTAATCCTTGCTCTTGGTGAAGAACATAGCTTCCAGAAAAATGAACTTTCTTGAATTATTTCCAAAGAAGCATAAGGAAGCTGTTGCTAAGGAATGATGCAGATCCCAGCGTGGGAGTGCCATTACCTTCAGGAAGCTCCAACATTCCTCAGTCCTTCTAGCTACTTTCTGCTGTCAGCACAGCCACTGCGGACCTGAGAGTCCAGCTCCCGTTCCTTAATTGCGTATGACGGTAGGTAAATGAACTAATCTCTCTGTGCTTTAGTTTTCTCACCTGTGAATCGAGGCTCCTAATAGCTTCCCTTCCTACTTCATCAGCTTACTGTGCCAAACAAATGAAATAATGAATAAGAATTGCTCTGTAAATTGTGAAGGCCTTTTCCATCTTCATATGCTCAGGTTGATACATAAACTTTGGGGCCACCCACGTAGAAAGTATACTCAAAGGCAGGAAGGGTGTGAAAGCAATGGGGGTTATCTAGACATCACGTGCTGTTCATTATGTGATGGGGTAGGCGCTCTGCTCCCCTAATGTTATATAATTGGTCCTTTTTTTCTAACCAAATGCTCATGTAGTGGATGTGGTGCTGGACTCCAGAGATGCCCCCTTCAGAACTGAACATTCATTCTCTGAGCCGCTGGGAGTATTGATGGATGATAGCTCTCAGGTGAGTCCCTCTCCAGGCATTGCCCTTAGCTAAAGAGACCTGCCTTGATCCAGGTTATGCTCTCCTCCTGGAAGCAGTCTGCCTCCAATGGCTGGTCAAGAGCATAAAGAGTGTGTGTGGGGAGGTGTGTGGAATAAAGTGGGCTCCCTTACTTCACCCGGGGATTACCTTGAAGAGCCATCCCATCTCTGGAGCTCCCTGTGTGATGGGCTGAAGTCTCTGTTACAACTACACTGCAATTCAACTTCTCTCTCTGCCCCATCCTGCTTCTTTTACACCCCACAGACGTTGATCCTGAGCAGACACCCCAGGAAACCTCCTGTGTGCATATCTCCTTGTCTGAGTCTGTTTCTTGCGAACTCTACAGCTCAGATGCTTGTAAATGGAAGACTCAAACATACACACACACAGATACATACATTTATTTATTTATACATGCATACATACATACATATCAAATTCAGAAATGTTTTAAATTCAAATCTTAGCTCCATAACCTTGGGCAAGCTACTTAACCACTCTGTGCCCTACAAAATAGGAATCATAAAAATACGTATTTCACAGTTTGTGAGGTAAAACATGGAAGGCATGTAATAATAGCAAAACCAGTGTTAATTATTATTTCTAGGTGTGGGGCACTGCTATCTACTGGGGGCAACATTGCGCAAATTAGAAAAGGCACTCCTCTTGGTGGATGAACTAGAAAAAGGTGAATCCTCTCAGTAGATGCAGCCCTTGGGTAAACAGCTTGGTGAGCAGAGCTCAGACTGGATTTCAGTCCTGTCTGGACTCCTTAGGCGAGAGCCCTTGTGGAGTACACAGCCTGCACAGCCAAAGGTCACCCTGGGTAAGGGCTGATTTGGAAGACTGACTTACATACATTTAAAAACTATTGATATCATATGTTCCTTTAAAAACTATTGATATCATATGTTCCTTTAAAAAGCTCCAAAAGCTTTTTGTAAATATCAATTTGTATTTCTTTGGACCTTCAGATGCCCTTGCGATTTTGGCTCCTCTAGTAGAAGACATTCAGAAAGTTGTATCCAGCTACAGGCAGAAATCAGGACAGATATTAAATAACATTTCAAGCTCTCAGTACCAGTTAGTGGCAAATACAGAAATAGAAATTAGATCTTCCTTTCTGAATTAATCAATTCCCGCATGCTCCTGGCATTACTAGGTTGCAAAATTAGATAAACCTCCTGATTCCACTGAAAATAACAGATGGGATAGAGGCAGAACAGACCTGTGTGACTCCCAGGTACAATGCATCTGACCTACGGTCAGGTATGATTTTATAAATTCTCTGTATTACAAAGAATATTATTTTGTAGAACTAACTATAAAACATTTGTATCTTTGGTGGCTGTTTTGGAGAACACATTATCTGACTCTGTAAAATCCCATCCTGATCAAGTGATAGTTTTGGTTAAAGTAGCATTTATATTATCAAGTTTCTAGTATGATAGCTAGATTTTAAATAGGCAAGAGACTTGCAGTTCTTTAATAAGAAAGTAGATGAAAACACTACTTGGGGGACTTCCCTGGTAGCGCAGTGGATAAGACTCCATGCTCCCAACGAAGGGGGCTTGGGTTCAATCCCTGGCTGGGGAACTAGATCCCACATGCATGCCGCAACTAAGAGTTTGTATGCCACAACTAAGGAGTTCATGTGCCGCAACTAAGGAGCCCAGGAGCTGCAACTAAGGAGCATGCCTGCCACAACTAAGACCTGGTGCAACCAAATAAATAAATATTTAAAAAAACAAAACCAAAAAAAATCCCCACTACTTGGGTGAAATTTTTGAACAGAAAACAAAACAGAAACAAAATTCTAATAATGAACTTCAGAGATCCTCATAAACATAACAAAGCCCTCATCAATTTAGGGAATATCTAAGCTTTACTGATAAGAGCTTATCAAAATTTCACAACTTTAATTTTTTTCTTTCTATTTTCCCCTGATTATGACATAATGACATAGCACTATTCTCTCTTTGAGTGGCCACCTAAATTGACAGGTAAAAAAACTGAAAATTTAAGAATCTCACTGTTTGCTGTGTTTATAAATTTGGTCCTTATAACTTGTATTTGTTTGCTAATTCCTACATAACTGTTGATTGAATAACTCCTTAGATCTTAGGATTCAATATCAAATCCCTTGTGATCTATATCATCATTTAGATAATTTTCATCTACAGTGAGATCTGAGGATCCTTGGATTGTCCTCAGTGATGTTTGGGAAAGAAGTTGGGGACCTTAAGTACCAGAAGATTCTATTAGAATTGGAAAACATATACATGATTGAGGGAGGAGAAGAAATCCTAAAGAAAAGCTTAGGTTCAGGAACCTAAGAATATTGGGGCAGGAATAATTAGATCAGAGTCCACAAATGTTGGGAAAAATAAGAGTAGACAATCAGGGAAGAAACAGAGATGATTAAATGCACATTAAACATGCATCGGGTAGGACTGGAAAGAGATGGAGAAAAAAATATAAAAGAAGAAAGAGCACTGGAACACAGATGTAAAAACCTGATAGCCTACAAGAAAATAACAATTTATATTCTATAGAATATGTAGGTGGTAGAACTCTGTACAGTGAAATCTTATACTTCTAAATACTTGGCCTGATGTGTAGATTGTCACCTGTTAGAGATTCAAATCTCTTGTTGATTTCAATTCCTTAATAGCATTTTCCAACTAAAACCCCAAATTGAAATCAGCATAAATTATATGAGTTTAAGCTGCAGTAGTTCTTATTTAAAATTCAAATTAAAAGAGAAAACTAATTATTGACGTTAAGCGCTGAGATCAAAAATCAGGTGTTGTCAAGTCAAAGGGAATTAAATTCAGGAACAATCAGTAATAAGAAAGCTAAAGACACCTGGAAGTGACACACTGAGACATAAGAGAACCAAGGCAGGCTAGTCTTCCAAACCAACATCAACAAAGCAACTAACTAAACAAAAATTTTCCCTTTCTTTCCCTTTACCTGTGATTGAAGTAGGCTACCTAAAAATGTGTTCCTTAAATCAAGAGAAAGAACTTTATTTAAATTTTTTCAGGAAAAGTATACTGCTTATTATGGACTAAATGTTTGCATCTCCCCCAAATTCATATGTTGAAGCCCTAACCCCCCAGGGTGATGGCATTTGGAGATGTGGCCTTTGGGAAGTAAATTTTAGGGTTAAATGAGGTCATGAGAGTGGAGTCCTGGTACAATAGGATTAGTGCCCTTATAAGAAGAGACACTGGAGAGCTTGCTCTCTCTTTCTCTGCATGCACATTGAAAAAAGATGTCATGGGAGCACATAGCAAAATGGCAGCCACCTACAAGCCAAGAGAAGATGCTTCAGAATGAAATCTACCTTGCTGGCACCTTGATCTTGGACTTCTCAGCATCCAGAACTGTGAGAAATAAATTTCTGTAGTTTAAGTCACCCAATCTATTGTATTTTGTTTTGGCAGCCTGAGAAGACTAGAATGCCACTCCATTAGGTCAGACCCTGAAAGTTTTGAGAGAGAGACTGTTGTTGGCAGACTGAGAATTATGGCAATGTAGTGTATCTGAGATATTCTCTTGCAGAATTGACATGAGCAGGGAATTCGTTCTAACACTGCTTGGATGGCAATGGCTTTTGAATGTAGGATACAATTTCACGTAACTGTTTTTACTAATACCTGCTGAGAACCTAATGAAGAGATTTCCAGACTCACCACTTTCTTGCTCTAGTGACTAGCTGCTATTCTGAGTCAACAAATTGCTGGCAAGAAAGAATTGGAAAGAAATCAGGAACAACATTTCAAGAGGACACAAAATGTGGTCCAGTCATACCTTCTCTTGGTTCTTATCATTCTTCTCATGGGGGCCTCCTCCACCTCCACCTCCATCACCTCCTCCACCTCCTCCATTACCACCTCTTCCTTCTTCTCCTCCTCCATCTCCAGCTCCACTAACTGAAGGGCCCCCAAATCCAGAGGTGGAACTTCCAGATACTCCTTTGAACTGGAACGTTCCCTCACTTGGTCTTTTTTCCACAGTCACATTGTCCTTGTTTTCACTCTTCTTTCTGTTCTTTTCTACACAGGGCACCACACCAAGTTGAAGCAAGCATTCCACGATGTTCAGTGCCACATCGCAGATGCGAGAACTGATGTCATGGTTAAGGACAAGATAAACAGCCCTCAGAACCACCTGGGGGAAGACAAAAGTAAAGTGAGAGTGATTAAGTTACTTGAATTACCTCTTCCTAAATAGATTTGGTTATTCCATTTAATACATTTCCTTTAGGCTATTCTATGCACTTAAGCATAAATAATTCAGGTAATTTTCAGATGATCTTATTAAGCTGCATTGGGACCTTGTGTATGTGCTTAATATAGAGTACAAATCACCCAAGGAATTAAAAATGTATAAGTGTGTTATATCACTTAAGGACTCTAAGACTTGCCATAATATACACAGTTAATGGAGATAACAAAACATAATGAATTAATGGGAGAGTAATTATTTGCCCAAATGGAGACTTGTTCAACTGATTTTTAAAATCAAAGTGTTTTAATTCCCTGCCAATAATGCTTTCTACCAATAATGGGTGAAGGGAAATGGTTTCCTTACGCACATAATAGAGGAACATTTGCACATTCGCAATTGTATCATTATCTACATTCAATTTTAAAAGCAAAATATTTGCATGTTTAAATTATGTCCTTATATTGATTTTAAAATTTTAAATTATTTGCTGACACAGGTTCCCTAATGTGAAATAAAAAAATTGTGTGACATATATTTGTAAAATATAACAACGCTTTCATTTGCTAGTAACCATAATTAAGACAGGCATTCTTGAGAATGCAGGTTTAAATGTTTTAATGGACTTCTATTCATTTTCTCTTGCTATATGGGTGGTTTATAGTCATGCTGCTTATATAACAAAAGGAAACAAACTGAGAATTTTTTATTTCCATTCTAGGAAAGAAGGACTTGGCGTGCGCGCATGCACGCGCGCACACGCACACACATTTACTATGTGTATTTAGGATTCACTAATGTTTTTAGATTATAAAATTATTCTGAGATCAGATCAAATCTAATGTAATGCTTAAGAAAAAAAGAAAAGAAAAGGTGCATCTAAGATGGGTGATACACTTGTGAAATTTTTTTAAAAAGGGTAGCTTTTTCAGGGACTTCCCTTGTGGCACAGTGGTTAAGACTCCACACTCTCAATGCAGGGGGCCAGTGTTCGATACTAGTCAGGGAACTAGATCCCACGTGTATGCCAAAACTAAGGAGGCCATGTGCCTCAACTAAGGAGCTCGCAAGCCGCAACTAAGGAGCCTGCCTGCCACAACTAAGACCCAGCACAATCAAATAAATAAATATTTTTTTTAAAGGGTAGATTTTTCATTTAAAGGCTCAACATTTCTAAGAATTTATATGCACATTTTATTCAACATTGTCAAAACTGGGCCAAAGATTCAATATCTTTCAAGCTTCAGTAAGAAAAATTCTTGCTCCTTACAGAAAGATCAAGCATGCCATTCTTGTGGACAAAGTTATTGGTCCCATCAATATGTTCTGTGTCTTCCAAGTAGCTGTAGTTTATGCAGGAGTCTGTGAGGCTTCGAGGCAGGTTTGCACATGCCAGGGGTTCATGTGGCATCTCAGGTATAGGCACCTGGTTACAGAGCTTCCTCATATGCTCACTGAAAAAGTCTGCATAGCCTACGTTAAATGACGCCAATGTGGTATTGAAGGTTGCAACTGTGATAGTGGAGATCTGGGATCGCACTAAAAAAAGGAAAGCAATGTCTTAGTTTTCCCCATATTAACCTACGACATCATGTTAGACAGTTATACTACTATTTAAATCATGACCACGATCACAGCATTAGCAGATATTTGACTAATAGTCTCAAAGCTATTCTCAACTCCCATGATGTTAAGTCATGTAATATCTGATAAACAATGAAGGCTATAGAAAATGTGAATTCTTAACTGGCTTCCTTGAGACCCAGGCTAGAATTTTTTGTCTAACAGGTGCATTTTACTCACCGTTAGATGACAGACCCTATTGGTATAGTTAAACTAGTTTGGTTGAAGTATTCCCCACAAGTAAATAGCTGTTAAAATATTTGGTTTTATCTAGTATATATAGGTAACAGCAAACAAGAAATATTCTTTTTCACCTTTGCTTAAGAATAATGGAACATAAATTTGTGGTGGTAACTAATAGATGTCATCAAATGCTTGAAGTACAGCCCAGGGAAAAGAGGGACTAAATTTATGCTCATAGGTTAAGAGCACAGAATAAGAAACCCCCATCTTGGATCCCATCCAGAGACACACATTTGCTCCACATAAAGCACAAAATAGCGGCTGTCTGGAAAGGGAATAGGTGGCCTTGGAAGGCAGGGATTTTCCTCCCACAGGAAGTGGACAAGCCCTTCAGAGGGACATCACAAATGCCCTCAAGTTTCTCCAAGCCCTGTAGGTCTATGCTCTTTTGAAAACAACCATGAATGGCTTGCCCTTGCTTTCCCTGAGAGGCATGGTGTTCATAGTGTGCTATCCAATAGCTCTTGCTACTGAGGAAATTTTAAGAATGGCTCACAAGTAAATTATCAAGCAATATAATACACGAATGCAATTTTTCAAAAAGCACACGGAGCCAGATTACAATGAAAATGGAACATGGAATAAAAACAGGAAACGGAACCTGGACGCCCACCTGCAGCGGCCGCCTCCAACCCACCTTCCTTGACGGTGTTTTCCCCATGGCTGTTGGAGTGGTCCGGCAGGTCACTCACCAGCGTGTGATGAGAGTGGGAGTGCCTGCCGCTCAGGCTCTCCATCTCAGTGGCCGCGTCCGAGCTGCCCCGCCGGGTAAATTTCCCTGAGATGGACAAGAGCACCACAAGAGGGTTTGAAAATCTGAAAGATTCTCTGCCAAGATTCTGTCTGTCCAAAGGACAGCAGTGATAGTGAGGGGATATTAGGCAGTATGTGAGGCACAGCCAACTAGCCTGCCTTGGGAACGTTCAGGGTCGAGATGATTGATGACGCTGCCTGTGATAAGGTCAGCCCCAATCTAAGCCAAATGTCAGAAACCATCTGTTCGGCCCCCGCTAGCTGTCAGCTCTTGCTTTTAAGCTGGGCTTCTTAATATGACATCCAGAAAGATAAAAAAAAAGCTCCTTTTTCTTTACATCTTCCTTTTTTAATATCTGAGTTAAAGGGAAGTCTGTCTTTGGATTCACAATGAAAGTTAATGCACAGAACCCTTTAAGGCTATGTGTCCACATCAAGAATGATCTAATATAGAGAACTTGTAGTTGCCAAGGTGGAGGGGGTGGGGGAGGGGAGAGAAGGAATGGGAATTGGGGATGAGCAGAGGCAAACTATTATATATAGGATGGATAAACAACATCCTACTGTACAGCACAGGAAACTATAGTCAATATCCTGTGACAAATCGTAATGGAAAAGAATATGAAAAAGAATATATATATATGAGTCACTTTGCTGTACAGAAGAAACACAATATTGTATATCAACTATACTTCAATAAAATAAAATCACTGAACTATAGAATGATCTAAGAAATAGGGCTATGACCTGTCTAATTAAACAGGATTGCTGCATAATTCAATTATCTGCATTTCTTTGGCTATGAAGACACAGCATTATTTTGGTCCTGGGGAGCCTGTATTTGGGACCAAATTCCTTGACTAAACTGTTCAAGAAAGATCCACATTTCCCTGGGAGCCCTAGATCCAGATTTCTAAACAGGTCACTGAAGCTCTGCCCTACTTTGGAAGGTCTTTGTGGTCACCTAAAATGGTGGTTTGCCAGCCTCCTTTTTCCATGCCTCGCCTGTCTTCTCCAAGCCCGGAGAAACTTCCGAAGGAGAATGCGCTGCAGGTGGGGGACACATCCAGGTGGTCCTCGTGCAGCAGGAATGGCACTCCCATTCTCCGAGGCCGCCTCTTCCCCGCGTGGTGGAATGGGATGGAACCTTTTCTCTCTCTGTCTTCTTTGCGGCTCTTGAACTACAGAAATGAGAGATGAAGGGTCAGGCACAGGGCAAAGGCAAGGTTACAGTTTGCTTCCCAAAGGGCTCCATGACCTGGGGTAAAATACAGGAAAAGGAGACCTGGAAAGTCACTGAATGTCATCCAATAGAGATGGAAGAAATTTCTACAATGTGTCAAAAGAGTGAAAGAAACTAAGGAAAAGATAATGTATTTCCTGGGTTTTTTTTTTCTTTTGCTGGGTTGGGTTTGAGGAGTGCTTCTCAAAGTGTAGCTCCTGGACCAGCAGCATCAGTGCCTGGGAAACTGTCAGAAATGCAAATTTTCAGGTTCAACCCCAGACATACTGGATCAGAAACCAAAAAGGGGAAACCAGCAATGTGTTTTAATAAGCCCTGTAGGTGATTCTGATGCTTGGTAAAACTTGAGAAGCCCTGGATTAGAGTATAAGATCCCTGAGTCATCACTTGGATCAGCCAGTCTTTTTCTGTTCCATTTCTCCAGACTGAGATACATTGTTTCAACCAAACAACTTCATATGTGTGCCTCTGCCCATAAGGAGAGGCAACTCTATTACTCCTACCAGTCAAATAAGTTCAAGGTCCAGTATAACTAAGAGTTTAGAATTGCTTGGAAATCTTTTAAAATATATCGACGTCTGGGCCTAACCTTCGGCAATTGTGACTTAATAGGTGTAGGGTCAGGCCTGGGCACTTGAATTTTTTTTAAGTTCTGCAGATTCTCATGTGCAGCCAGTATGGAAAACCTCTTTTGCCCCCACTGATTGACATTTTTAGAAAAACTACAGCCATTGCTTATTACTACATCATCAATGAAGGCAGAGCACTGCTTGTGGGGCAACACTCTGAGTTCACAGATAGGTTGTTAATTCTGTGTTATTCATTGACATAAACCAGTCATTTTGCAAAAGAGAAAAATAAGCCATCACACATATATTATTCTACATGTATTATTTTCTATTTGATTAGCTCCATTCACTTATAAAATAGAGAGGTGAAGTGTGGATTCATAAGAGCATGAATTACTTAGTTAGAAGACCTAGTTTTGAGTTTGGACTCAGCCTTTCAAAAACTACATAAAGTTGTTTTGTTTTTTTTTGCAGTATGCGGGCCTCTCACTGTTGTGGCCTCTCCCGTTGTGGAGCACAGGCTCCGGACGCGCAGGCTCAGCGGCCATGGCTCACGGGCCCAGCCGCTCCGCGGCATGTGGGATCTTCCCGGACCAGGGCACGAACCCGTGTCCCCTGCATCGGCAGGCGGACTCCCAACCACTGCGCCAATAAAGACTTTACATGCATTATCTCAATCCTCATAACCTTTTGAGGTAAGTATATTATGTACCCATTTATAGATGAAGAAACCAATATCATTTTGCCAGTATCGCATGGGTAGAAAGTGGTAGGGCTGGAATTTGAACCCCAGTCAACTGACTCCCAAGTCAGTTTATTTGCACAAAGACTCCACCTTTAATTTCCCACCTTTATGGTTCTAGCTTCTTATGGATGTTCAATAAATGTTTATTGAATGGAAACCTATACTGTCATTCACAAAGAGAAGTGATGGTCATAAACCTAGGGGTCAGTTATAAGGATTTACTACTTCATCAACAAAACTTGGTTTGTCCGTTGCCTTTAAAACAGAGATGATTTCAGGAATAAATGTTCCATGATGATCCCAACACTTTAAGAACTGCAGTAAGACCCAGTTTCTTAGGTGTAAATTGTGGAGAATAAAAATCTCATTGGAGGACTTCCCTAGTGGTACAGTGGTTAAGAATCCACCTGCCAATGCAGGGGACACGGGTTCGAGCCCTGGTCTGGGAAGATCCCACATGCTGCGGAGCAACTAAGCCCGTGCGCCTCAACTACTGAGCCTGCACTCTAGAGCCCGTAAGCCACAACTACTGAGCCTGTGTGCCACAACTACTGAAGCCCGTGCGCCTAGAGCCCACGCTCCACAACAAGAGAAGCCACCACAATGAGAAGCCTGCGCACCACAACGAAGAGTAGCCCCCGCTCACCACAACTAGAGAAAGCCCGCGCGCAGCAACAAAGACCCAACACAGCCAAAAATAAATAAATAAATAATAAATTAATTAAAAAGAAAACAACAAAACAGACCTTAGGAAAAAAAAAATCTCATTGGATTAAATGAGATTTATATAAAGTGCTAGGTAAAATGAGAATGAGCCATACAAATGTAAGTTACCATTACTGCTACTACAACCATGTCCATAACCACACTACTAAAAGCACTTTACACACATCATCAGGATTGAATTCTGTAACAACCCCACATGACATGTAGAATGGGAAGTACTCATGCACAAGGAGGGACTTGCCCAAGGTCATGCTGCCCAAGGTCATGCTGCCAGCCAGTGCGATAATTGGGAGTGGACCTCTGTTCTGAAGTCCTTCCCCATCCCACCCAACTCTGCAGCATGATCAGAAGCATCTCATGCCCCACTGTGTACTTTTTTTTTATTACCAAAATGCAAAGAACATAAATGGTTCTACTCACCTTCTTAAAAATGTTCATACCAAGGTCTGAAGAAAGATCCGGGACTGCAGACCTACGTAGGTTGGTCAATGAAACTCTGGAAAAAGCCTCAGAGCTGAGAGATTTTTCCTCTTCATTACACTTCATGGTGAGATCCTTAATAGACAATAAAGGTAGATTAATGATCAAGGACTTAGAGATATATTTCATATTAATTGTAACTTCTGTTTGGAGTTTCAACAGTGAGACTACGAAGTTCCAGATTTAGGAAAGCTAAGAAAATAAGGAGGGGACAGGTATCTCCTTTTCTCTTTCTATTAAAAAAAAAAAAGTATTTTTACATTTAATGATTCACCAGAGGAGATATTCACTTTGGGCAGAATCATCTATTACTAAAACAGAGCATATTTCCTTTTCATTCTGATATTGCTCCTGTTTATTTTCAGAATACGCAGACGTCTTTTAGACGCAGCCAAATCACATTTCAGTAAGCCCAGACAACTGGAACACACAGTGAATCGTACTTTTCTCTACATATTCAATATGTGGTATTGATGAAAAGGATGAAAAGAACAAGCATTCAAGCTGGTATTAGGACTTTCATTTATCAAAAAGTGATTTTCAGGGGGATGTCATCAGTACACATTGAGTTTACTCCTCCAAACATCTATAATAAAGAGCTAGACTATATATCAAAAAATGAAATTGCTAATGACGACACTGAGGCACTGGAAAATGTGAGCTATGCAAAAGGAGGTTAAATCACGTTCAGTAAAGTGCTAGTGTCATGCATTTTATAATATCATCAATTGACACTTAT